>NC_091777.1:10544924-10847954 GCF_029378745.1 Bos indicus | reverse complement strand
GGGGGTTCAGGTCCCATCTGAGTTGTGTGGTTTAGACTGCGTTGCATAAAGTTCAATAACTGTCAAAACCAACCGCTACTGTCAGAAGCCAGGACGGAGGTCACCCGGGGATGAGGGAAGACGGACGACTGGGATGAGATGTGCCTGGGGCTTTGGCGGAGGGTGGGGGGGGGGTCGTGTTGTTTCTTGGCCTGGATGCTGGCTACAGGGATGAGGTCATGGGCATGAAGCACACTCATGGCGATGTGTCTCCTCCCTGCCTGGACCATTCCTCCCCACTTGTCAGATGGCTGGCTCCATCACAGCCTTTCATCTCCCAAAGGCCCATCCTTATCAAAACCATCTCCTTGAAGCCTTTTGTTTCCACCATAGCACACCTATCACAAATGCGCGGTTATGCTATTGATTTATTTTCAATTTGACTTTCGTCTCTCTCTCCCCCACTCGGACGTTGGTTCCACAAAGCAGGGACCACCTGTGTCTTGGCTTTCTGCCTGGCCTGTGGCATTTGTTGGCAATGTGCAGTCCTCTTCCAGTTCAAGTGTCCCATGAGGGACACACCAGCAGAGGCTGAGCGGCATCTCTGAGCCATTTCCAGATGCTGAAGCCTGGGAGCAGCCCTCATCCCATCAGCCACGGCCAGACGGAGCTGGGCCGCAAAGCACTGCTTTCCAAAAGCAGTGGAAGGAGATGTAGAGATGGCTCCAAGGACATCTCCCCCAAACCTCCCATTACATGTTCTTCATCCTCTGAGCCTGAGCCAACCCCTTGCCTCCATTTTCAGATTGGGTGTCTTGGGCCAAACCGGCATTGCTCTGCGTGTCTTCTGCCAGGAGGCAGTGACAGGTGGCCGGTACCCAGCTCGTCTGCACAGGCTGCCGGCGGCAAGGACTCTGCTCTACGCTCTCCCCAGCACCTGGCTGTGTGCATGAAAGGGGAGCGCTGTCACCGTGGGACGGGACATCAGTTTTCTGAGTCGATATCCTTACTGACAGATACAGGGCAAAGAGAAACAAATCTGCTCCTCGAGCTGAAAGTTTCATTCCAGCTGTAGGCTTTGCCAAAACGGGATGAGAAATGGCAGGAGTGAAAAAGCAAAGCAAGCGCACGAACGATAGTGGACATTCTCTTTTCTCAATATCACACTCTGTGTTTTCAGCTGCCAAGCACAGGGCTGCCCTAACCCAGGGCATCGATTCGGTCACAGAAATGCTGGTGTGCAGCCACCAGAGGGATCGTTCAGAACTTCTAAATGACTCCATCGCTCTCCTGCTCAGAGCCTGTCAACACTCTCAGTCGCACAAAACAGATTTTTCAGCACCGGTTCAGAGTTAACGGCATTTGCGGTTTGGAGCAGTTGTAAGTTGTATTCCAAATCACGTGTTACCAGGAAAAGTTAGAACATGGCTGTTTTCATATGACTTAAAAATATTTTTTTTTAATTAGAAATTTCTGAAAGATCTATATAAGAATGTTTACAGGGCTTCCCTGGTGGCTCAGTGGTAAAGAATCTGCCTGTCAATGTAGGAGACAAGGGTTGGATTTCTGATCCAGGAAGATTCCACGTACGACAGAGCAACTAAGCCCGTGTCCCACAGCTACTGAGCCAGTGCTCTAAAGCCTGGGAGCCGCAACTACTGAAGCCCACAAGTCACAACTACTGAGCCCGCACGCTCTAGAGCCCATGCTCCACAACAGGATAAGCCACCGTAGTGAGAAGCCTGCACACCACAGCTAAAGAGCAGACCCTGCTCGCCATGGCTGGAGAAATACGAATAAAAGTATATATATATATATAAGAGTGTTTGTAATAGCACAAACTGTAAATAGCCCAAATATTCATCAGCATGGGAGTGATAAGCTGCAATCTATTCATACAATGGGAAAACTACTTAGCACTAAAAAAAAAACAAAACAAAAAACATGTTACAGGGGCCTCCCTGGTGGCCCAGTGGGAAAGAATCCACCTGCCAATGTAGGCGACAGGGGTTCGATTCCTGCTCCAGGAAGATCCCCCATGCCTCGGGACAACTAAGCCTGTGGGCCGTAACTATTGAGCCTGCGCTCTAGAGCCTGGGAGCTGCAACTCCTGCAGCCTGAGATCCCTTGAGCCTGTGCTCCATAACGAGAGAGGCCACCACAATGAGAAGCCCATACGCAGCAGCTAGAGAAAAGCCCGTGTGGCAATGAAGACCCAGAACAGCCAAGAATAATTTAAAAAATAAATAAAATTTTACAAAGTTACAAATCAATGGGTAAAAAGACCCAGACACAATGATGAATATTCCATTTATATCAATGAAATAAATGAAAGATCAGGAAGATCTAATCGATGGCAACAGAAGTCAAAACAGAGGTCACAGCAGTGATGGTGGGGTGTGTGTGTCTGTATTCCCTGGGACGAGAGTCTTCTCAGATGTCAGAAAAGCTCTGTATTTTTATTGGAATGGATTACACAGACGTGTGTGAAAACTATAGATTGTAGGTTTAAGCTTCAAGCACTGCAGCCCTGTAGAAACAGTAGGGTCACGCTGACCCGCATATTAACCATCACATCACTCTCGGTTGCATTCTGAGACACTTTTGGAGGGGATGAGGAGAAGAAGGGGTGATGTGGTCAGAGTGAGTCTGGGATGCGGGGCGCCTGCCCAGGCTGCACTGCCCGTGGGGATGCTGCCCACCCTACTGCTGAACATCTGGAACCCCTGACCTGGAGAAAGCCCTCTGTGACCCGGCCACTTCCCAGCCCCGCAACGCCATCACCTCCAGTTCCCCAAACACTCCCTGAGGTTTGTGATTTCCAGAACCAGAGGGGAATACATTTCTGTTGTTTAAAACCACAGCTTCCCTGCTGGCTTAGATGGTAAAGAATCCACCTGCAATGCAGAAGACCTGGGTTTGATCCCTGGGTTGGGAAGATCCCTTGGAGAAGGGACTGTCAACCCACTCCATTATTCTTGCCCGGAGAATTCCATGGACAGGGGAGCCTGGCGGGCTAAAGTCCAAGGGGTCACAAAGAGTCAGACATGACTGAATGACTAACACACACAAGTCTGTGGTAATTTGTTACAGAAGCCTTAGGAAACTGCTACAGTTATTATTATTATTTTTCATATGTCCTCTTTTCCATTTTTTTTGTTCTTCCTTCAAGAAGACCAATGTCAGGAAGATTTCCCCTCATGTTTTCATGTAGGATTATTACAGTTTCAGGTGTTACATTCAAGTCTTTGATCCATTTCGTGTTGATTTTCATGCATGGAAATCTTGATTCCTTAGATATGACACTAAAAGAACAGGAACCAAAGCAAATATAGACAAGTGGGACTACATCAGACTGAAAGGCTTCTGCCCAGCAAAAGCAACAGCAGAGTTATTGTTACCATCTTTCTAAATTCCATATATATGCGTTAGTATACTGTATTTATGTTTTTCCTTCTGGCTTACTTCACTCTGTATAATAGGCTCCAGTTTCATCCACCTCATTAGAACTGATTCAAATGTATTCTTTTTAATGGCTGAGTAATACTCCATTGTGTATATGTACCACAGCTTTCTTATCCATTAATTTAGAAAGATGGTAACAATAACTCTGTATATGAAACAGCAAAAGAGACACTGATGTATAGAACAGTCTTATGGACTCTGTGGGAGAGGGAGAGGGTGGGAAGATTTGGGAGAATGGCAATGAAACATGTAAAATATCATGTAGGAAACGAGTTGCCAGTCCAGGTTCGATGCACGATGCTGGATGCTTGGGGCTGGTGCACTGGGACGGCCCAGAGGGATGGTATGGGGAGGGAGGAGGGAGGAGGGTTCGGGATGGGGAACACATGTATACCTGTGGCGGATTCATTATGATATTTGGCAAAACTAATACAATTATGTAAAGTTTAAAAATAAAATAAAATTAGAAAAAAAGAAAAAAAAAAAAAGCAACAGCAGAGTGAAAGGCCAGCTATGGGGTGGGAGAAGATATCTGCAAAACCAAATACCCAAAAAGGGGTTAATACAAAAAAATGCATAAGAAATGCCTACTGCTGCTGCTGCTGCTAAGTCGCTTCAGTTGTGTCCGACTCTGTGCGACCCCATAGACGGCAGCCCACCAGGCTCCCCCGTCCCTGGGATTCTCCAGGCGAGAACACTGGAGTGGGTTGCCATTTCCTTCTCCAATGCATGAAAGTGAACAGTGAAAGGGAAGTCGCTCAGTCGTGCCCGACTCTTAGCGACCCCATGGACTGCAGCCCACCAGGCTCCTCCGCCCATGGGATTTTCCAGGCAAGAGTACTGGAGTGGGGTGCCATTGCCTTCTCCGAAGAAATGCCTACAACTCAGTACAAAAAAAATAACATGATTAAAAAATGGTCAAAGGGGACTTCCCTGGTGGTCCAGGGGTTAAGACTTCACCTTCTAATGCAGGGAGTGTAAGTTCGAGAGCTGGTCAGAGAGCTCTGATCAGAGAGAGCCAGGATCCCACTTGCCTTGTGGCCAAAGGAGCAAAACATAAAACAGAAGCAATATTGTAAAAAAAATCCACACAGACTTAAAAAAAATGGTCAAGGACCTGAAGAGACATTACTCCAAAGAAGATATACACATGGCCAACAGACCCACGGGAAGGTACTCAGCATTACTCATCATCAGGGCAATGCCAATCAAAACCACAGCGAGACACCACCTCACACCACCCAGGAGGGCTGGTGTCAAAGAGACAAGAGACCCCAAGCACTGGTGAGGATGAGGAGAAACCAGAGCCCATTTGACTGTCAGTGGGAGTGCAGCTGCTGTGGAGAATAGCACAGAAATCCCTTAAAAAGTTAAAAATAGGATTACCATGCAATCCAGCAAGCTTACTTTTGGGTATTTTTCCAAAATAACTGACATAGTCAACAGAGGAATGGATAAAGAAGATATGGTACATACATACAATGGACTATTACTCAGCCGTAAAAAGGAATAAGATAACGCCATTTACAACAACACGGATGGACCTAGAGATTGTCACAGTGAAATAAGTCAGACACAGAAAGACAAATGTCATATGGTATTGCTTATATGTGGAACCAAAAAAAAAGGGTACATATGAACTCATTTACAAAACAGAAGTAGAGTCACAGATATAGAAAACCAACTTATGGTTATCAGGGATAAATTGGGAGATTGGGAGTGACATACCCACCACTATATATAAAACAGGTAACTAATAAGGAGCTGCTGTATAGCATAGGGAACTCTACTCAATACTCGAATGAGCTATCTGGGAGGAGAATCTTAAAAAAAAAAAGAGTGGCTATATGTATACATGTAACTGATTCACTTTGCTACATGTACATGAAACTAATACAGCATTGTAAATCAACTATACTCCAATAAAATTAAAAAAAATAAAAAAAATAACTGGAATCAGGGTCTGGCAGAGACACCTGTGCCCCCTTGTTCACTGCGGTGTTATTCATAAAAGCCACGCTATGGAAACAACCCCAATGACTGCTGACAGACGAATGGATGAAGAAGCTGGGGTGTACACGTACAAGGCAATATATTCAACCTTAAAACAGGAAGGAAATCCTGCCACTTGGAACAATGTGGATGGACCTGGAGGAGGTTATGTATGTTAGTTGCTCAGTCCTGTCCGACTCTCTGCAACCCCGTGGACGGTAGCCCGCCAGGCTCCTCCGTCCATGGAATTCTCCAGGCAAGAATACTGGAGTGAGTAGCCATTTCCTTCTTCAGGGGATCTTCCCAACCCAAGGATCGAACCCAGGTCTCCTGCATTGCAGGCGCACTCTTTACCAGCGGAGGCACCGGGGAGGACATCATGCTCTGTTAAATAAGCCAGACACAGAAGGATAAATTCCTCATGATTCCGTTTATACGAGGCATCTAAAACAATCAAACTCACAGAAGCAGGAAATAGACTGATGGTTTCCAGGGACTGAGGGGTGAAGGAAACGGGAAGTTGCTAGAAAATGGAAGTTTCAGTTGATTTAAAGTCTCAGTTACGGAAGATGAGAAAGTTCTAGAGACCTACGGCAGGACACAGTGCCTACAGTTAGCAAGACTGTACTGTGCATTTAAACAGGGTAGGTCTCATGCCAAGTGTTCTTACTGTAACCCAGCAGGGCCCTACAAGGCCTCCCCAGAACAGATGCCCACTATGTCCTCCATCTGCCTTTAGTCTGCAGAAAAGCTTTAGGCAGAGAATACATAAAACTGGAGAAGTGAGAAAATGCAGAAAGAAAGGAAAACAGTCAAGCAAGACAAAAGAACAATACTTTAGCCATTAAACAAAGTCAAGGACCTTTAGCTCTTCCTTAAGGACTAGAGATAAATATTCTGGGCCATGTCCTTTGAACTGTTTTGCAGATATTGAACCCCTACCAGGTGGGAGAAGTTGCCTGCATGCTGCCCACAAGCATGTAGACCCCAGCAGAAGGTTGATGATGCTGACTCCTGATTACCTCACCACCAACCAATCAGAAGAGTTTCCAAAAGTTGACCATGCCCTGCTCTTTGAACTTCATAGACTCCTCACTGCCTCCTCCAGGGGAGACACACAGTCCTGAGGGCATTAGCCTGCCCCTCTGCCTGGCAAAGCCACAAAGCCATTCTTTTCCACTTCACCCAAAACTGTCTCTGCATTTCTGTTCGGTACCAGTGAACAGAGGCCAAGTTTCACCAATATCACCATGAAAAAAAAAAAAAAGAAAAAGAAACAGGTTACAAGGAAACATTTGGAAGTGATAGATATGATTATTACTCTGATTGCACTGATCGTTTCACAGATGCATGTATGTGTCGAAATTCATCAAAATGTGTGCATTAAATATGTGCAGTTTTCAATATATCAATATAGCCCAATAAAGCTGAAATGAGAAGATACAGAAGATACAGGAGCTTGAGAAACTCCCCATTTTCTGAAAACCCTGATATCCATCCACATTTTCCCACCACACTATCCTCTTTCATCAGAAATTCATCAGAACTTCTCCTGAGAAGTCCACGTGTGTCGAACTCACTGGGACTGGAGGCGGGCGTGTTTAAATGTGGATCTGGGCCCCACTCCATCCTTATTCATTCTCAGTCTTAGGCGAGGGACCTTTCTGGTGGTCCAGTGGTTGACAATCTGCCTCCAACGCAGGGTACACGGGTTTGATTCTTGGTCAGGGGATGAAGGTCCCATATGCAGATCCCACTTGCCATGGGACCTGAGGGCCACAACCAGAGAGAAGCCCCAACTCCACAATGAAAGATCCTGCATGCCACAGCTAAGACTGATGCAGCCAACGACAACAACAACAATCTTAGGAGATGGGCATGAGGGTACAAATAAATCTCCACAAAAAATTCCCAGCACCTGGGAAGCTTCTGACACTCACAGGAAGTTTAGGAACTACTCCTTTGGCTGCAAAAGGCATCCTATGTTCAGTTTTTATCTGTTCTTAATAAATACTGTAGGGGCTTCCCAGATGGTGCGAGTGGTAAAGAACCTGCCTGCCAATGCAGGAGATGTAAAGAGATGCGGGTTCAATCCTTGGGTCAGGAAGATCCCCTGGAGAAGGGAATGGCAACCTACTTCAGTATTCTTTCCTGGGAAATCCCATGGAAGAGGAGCCTGGTGGGCTACAGCTCACGGCGTGGCAAAGAGCAACTTAGTCCGCAGGCAATAAATACTGTAGCAAAACCTCCAAGTTCCAGCAGAGGGGGATGTTACTGCATGAAAGAAAAAGCCTTTGGCAGGAATAGGGGTTTGGACAAGCCCCACTTCACAGAGCAGGAAAATGAAGATGTTTCCTTGGAAAGGAGGCCCATCTGTGGAAAGGTGCCCTCCCCTCCCCTTTAGAGGTCTCAGAAGGGAGTCACGGCACTCTGTTGAACGAATACTGCCTGACTTTGTTCATGCTCTGAGGATTTGGGAAATTGTTAAAGCGTTATGCTGTTCAGTTAGGAAGACCTTTGTTTTTAAGGGGTTTTTAGGGAAAGGATTCTGACACCCATCATCCAGTCAAGTGTGAGTTTCATTCTCAGTTTTCTGACTTTCACTGAAGCGCTTGGCACTCCTTTGAAGAAGCTGTGAATGAAGCTGTGTATTTCTTAATCCCTGGACGAAACAGGAAATCGCTGCGAAGTGGCGTTCACTTTTGGACTCCATTTGCTCTTGTTTCTGGGTCTTTATGGATGAGGCTTTGCAGAGATGGAAATTCTTATTGGAAGAGCAGGAGAAGCTGACATTTCTTCAGCAGACCCTTGTGCCAGAGCAGTTTATATGTTGTAGTCCCTAGTCTCTGGGCCATTGCACAAAGTCTGGGTTAGTTTCTCTCTTTTTTAATTTGTTTGGCTGTGTCGGGTCTTAGCTGTGTGACACAGGATCTCTCGTTGGGGTACACGGACTCTCTAGTTGTGGTGCATGGGCTTAGCTGCCCCGAGGCACGTGGGATCTCAGTCCCTGGACCAGGGATCGAGCTTGTGTCTCCTGCACTGCAAAATGGATTCTCGACCCCGGGACCACCAGGGAAATCTCAGTTTCTCTGTTTCAAAGAGAGAGTAACTCAGGATCAGAGGCATTGGGGAATTGATCCAGATCATACAGGAGTGAGAGCCTGAATCAAGATTTGGAACTTGGTCTAGCTGACTCAGCAGAAAACAAAAGCATCATCCCAAGCTCCTGTTACCTAAACAAGAGGAGGTTTATTACTTGTAGTCAAAAGGACAGAAATGTGACAAAAGAGACGCTACGTGCCTGAGCTCAAGGTGAGGTCTGGCTGCCCCTCAAAGTGCAGGCTGGAAAGTGACCTTGTGGGAATTGCCCTGGAGTGGGGCTTTCATACCCACTTGGCCATCAGTTTCTTTCTTCCAAGGTCTTTGTGGCAGGCTGTCTGATGGTCCCCCTAAACATGTGCACAGCCCAATTCCCAGAACCTCTGAATATGTTTCCTTAAGTGGAAAAGGGGCCTTCGCAGAGGTGGGTGCATCAATAACCTTGAGCCAGGGGAGATGAGCCAGGATCATTTGGGCGGACACAGTGTCATCACAAGGTCCTTGTGAAAGAGGGGCAGGAGGGCCAGTCTGAGAAGGAGACAAAAGCAGGGTCAGGAGCCAAAGGATTCCAGGCACCTCTAGAAACTGGAAAAGGCAAGGAAGCGGTTCTCCCCAGAAGCCTCCAGGAGAAACGCAGCCCAGTGAGGTCAGCCCTCTCCTCCAGAACTACAGGTCAGGAACTTTGTGTCATCAGAACCTAGTTATGGTAACTTGTTACAGAAGTCACAGGAAACAGAAACAGTTTCCATTTTTGATCACCCATACCTATCAGTAAAAACAAAAAAACAACTGACACTGCACAGGTATATCATGTACATTATAAAGCAAACAGAAATGAAAAAGGATACGATAAAGAGGACATAAGAGACATTTCAAAATGCATTTTCAAGTTCAGATGTATTAACAGTACAAAACCCCTTTTGGTTATCATCGTAATTATCTGTATTAAAATAGATAATACAGTGAAGGACTGAATATGCTTCATTACATTTTAAACCTTATTAACACTTTTTTTTTTTTTTTGGATACCAAAATTTAAGGACCTGATTCGGAGGTTCAATAGATTTTAATACATGGTTTGGAAGACTTCTCATAACTGAAAAATACATCCTACAAAGATGTGTGGCTCTCTGTTTAAGATGCTGCTGCTAAGTCACTTCAGTCAGGTCCGACTCTATGTGACCCCATAGACAGCAGCCCAGCAGGCTCCACCATCCCTGGGATTCTCCAGGCAAGAACACTGGAGTGGGTCGCCATTTCTAGTAATGATCATTTTCCAATCCCAACCGCCAATGACGCAGTTTCTGTTGACACTTGGGTAGTAAATTTCCCTGTTTCCTGACCTTGATGTTGCTCTTGAAAACTAATTGGAAGGTACTTCTTTTTGTATTTTTAACAAGTAGGTTCAAAACCCACTAAAACTTGGCCTGCTAAACTCCTACTAAAACTTTTTGAGAAAATTCTGTAAGTGGTTAGAATGGTTTGCTTCCAAGATTTTAGGCACACACTTAGGGGCACTCTTCTAGCTGATACTTTTAGAAGTGAGTTTCTGGGGGAGGGAAAGGGACACAACAATGAACAGCTTCCCTCCAACGCTCTCTCCATAGCAGGAGTTTCTCTAGAAAGGCGGTTTCTTTCCCATTTGTATTAAGAGTGGAATCTTTATGTGACAGATTGATTATACTTTTGAAATTATTTGCTGGGTTATTAATTCCTTGGAGCTGCTTATCGTGGCAGAACACGTCAGCAAATTTGAAACACTTGTCATGTTGTTTTTAAAAAGTGTATCTTCTTTAAGTCCCGACACTCTCCTAGGCTTCTGCCACAGGGTACTCGGGTGTCTGGAGGCTTCCGCATCTCGCTGTGAGCTGTGGGAGGCCCGGAGTTAACTGCCCCGGTGACACCCAGTGCATTGACGTGCTGTTCTTCTGACCTCAGCAGCGGCTTCTTCCTTCCCCCGCCCCCTCTTCTCCACCCTCCTCCCTTCCTCCTTTTTGCAGCTCGGTAGAGACGAGGGGTTACATAACACTGTCATCACCAGTCAGGCCAAGGTCCCTCGTGAGAGCGAAACCTTTCTCTCCGATATCCTCACAAATCACTCCGGATTCTCAAGTCCACCGAGCAAGGCTTCTCATGTACTCATGAGGTTTTTCTTTTTGAGGGGAGGGGGCCCCGGGTATACATTCTTGCAAAATATGTATTGCTGTTCTGTGTGATGCATTTTCCACTGTATGTAAATGTTTATTCTATTCTATTTATTCTATTCTATTTATTCTATTCTCCTTACTTTCCCCACTGAGCACCTGCTTTAGAATCCATCATTCCGCTGCGTGTGCCTCTGAACCGTTCCCTCTGTGTCTGCCACCGTACGAAGCCCTGTATTTTCCCTCTTTCTCTCTGGAATGGGTAGTCAGCATACCTCTGACTCCTTGCCGACACACAAAAAATGAACACCCTAGACATCCTTGTGCCCCCACCCTTTGTAAAACTGTATGAGCCCTTCTTTGAACTACAGATCCGAGAGCAGCCCTGCTGGGCTACGGGGCACGCGTGCTGTTTCTACCGGACCGAGAGCTGATTTTTTCCTCCCCAGAACACTATGTCACCCTGTTTTCCTGACCATCACACACAAGGGTCCAAGGTACTCACATCCTTTGCCAACAACTGGCATGATTCAGCTTTCTAATCATCGGTCTAACAGGGATAAAATGCCATCTCACTGTTTTAACTTCCATGATGACTATGAACTGCAGCATCTTTTCAGATGCTGTGAGCTTTTGGGATTTCCTCTTTTACAAGTTGCCTGGTGATGTCTTTTGTTCTTTTTCCTACTGGGATTACTCTCTGTTCTTTCTGATCTTCAGGAGTTCTGTGAATAGTCTGTAATTGTGTCTCCAATATGGGGGCTACTAAATGCATGGGGCTTTTGAGCCCTTGAAATGTGGCTGCTTCAAAGTAAGACATGCTGGGAAAGTATGAAATACACTTATGGATTGAAAGACTCAGGATGAAGAGGAGGAAGCAAGAGTCTCATTAATATTTTTTACATTGATTTTATGTTGAAATGGTTATATTCTGGACATATCAGGTTAAATATATTATCAAAATTAATTTCATTTATTTTTATGCTTTTAAATGTGGCTACAAGAATAGTTTTAAATTACCTAAGTGGCTCAAATTATATTTCTAGTGAAAGGTGCTGGGTTAGTTATTAAGTCCTTGCCCACTTTGACTTTGTAAATGTCATATCCCAGGGTGTCTGTTTTGAATTTTTATTTTATTAAAAAAATTCTATCATTTATTTTTGGCTGTGCTGGGTCTTTGTTACTGCACAGGCTTTCTCTAGTTGGAGTGTGCAGAGGCTTTTCTTGTTGCAGAGCACAGGCTCTAGGGCATGTAGGCTCAGTAGTTATGGCTCCCGGGTTCTAGATCACAGGCTCAGGCGTTGTGGTGCATGGAGATTAGTTGCTCTGCAGCATGTGGGATCTTCCCGGACCAGGGATCGAACCAGTGTCTCCTGCATTGGCAGGCAGATTCTTTACCACTGATCCACCAGGGAAGCCCCGGGTTTTTATAAAAAGGGGGAAATTTTATTCATGGTGTCTTTTTTTTAACTGAAAGGCCTTAATATTGATGTAGTCAAATTCACTGATTTTGTTGCTTTCTGGCTTATACTTTGAACCACGTTTTGAAAATTTGTTCCTCTATCTTGGCCCACAAATATTTTCCTAAATTTTTTCTATTAGCTTTATAGTTTTAGCTTTCACCTTTACCTCTTTAATTCATCAGAGTCTACTTTTATATAAGGTATTACATAGGGATCTTGTCTTAGCCAGTTAGTTCTCCTTATACCATTTATGAAGCAATCTATCTTATTATTATTATTATTCTTTTTGGTTGTGCTATGTGGCATGTGGGATCTTAAGTTCCCCAAGCAGGGATCAAACCCATGCCCCCTGCACTGGGAGCACAGAGGCTAAACTACTGCACCACCAGGGAAGTCCCTAGCAATCTACATTTTATTCACTAATTTGTGGTGCTACTTTTATTGCGGATTAAATTCTTACACACACATACACAGGTCTGAGCTGTCCTATTTCATATTGGTTTTACTTACACAGCTTTTCCATAAAATGTTACTGTTATTAAAGAAGTAATATACTACTGAGAATATACATATATATATATATTCCCAGGTACATCTTTCATTTAATGGCTCACAAATAGTGGTCTTTCTGTATTTTTATACTGAAACAAAATCTAACAAGTACCATTAACTATGACATGTTTTTTTTTTTTTTTTAATCTATACTCTCAACCAGTTGTACAGAAAACCTCCCACACAGCTTACTTTCTTCTAATTCTAGGTTGTTCAAATCCTCAGTGTTTTCTATGCCATTTTCAAAGGCAACGCTGACAAAGAGATGGATTTTACTTTTTGCTTTTCTTTTTTTTTTTTTTTTTTTTACTGTTTTACCCATTTTTACCGCAGCAGAAAGAACAGGCATTTCCCGAATGGTATGTGTCTCTCTCGCCTATTGCTATGAAATTCTCAAGAGAGACTTTTGTATATTCATGATGATATACTCAGCACAGTTTTACAAAGCATTGAGCATTGTCTGGTTTTACATACTGCTGGAAAAAATTGTGTGAGTTTGTCTTCATGTTTCCAAAGTTACTTTTTCAAGGTCATGATGCCTCGACTCTCATGAGCTAATATCTACCAACATAATATCAGGTAGGCTGAGAAAGGCTGCTTTGTCCATTCCTCCTTCTCAGCATACCCACCTTGATTCCATTCAAGTCAGCACCCCCTTTTACTCTCAAGGGAGTTTTTGTGCAACTGACGCCAGCCCTCTCAGAGGTGGGCACGTGAGTCAGGCCCAGCCAATAAGCTTGTTCCATCCATTTGGTCCTGATTGGCTCATGGGTTGGGCACATGACCCAGGCCAGGCCAGGGAGGCTCAATTTTAGGGTTTGGTTGGAGTATCTGGAGAGGGAAGCTCTCTGTCCGCTGCGGCTGCGGTACCTGAGGCTGGAAGCCTGACCTAACTACCTGGGAAGAGTCTGCCTATCACAGGGGGCCTGATGGTGTGGACTGAGTTCCTTCTTCAGCCTTGCCTTCCTCCTGGGATGTGGACCAAAAATGGCCTCATTGTGTATGGCTATGCGGGTCGTTTATGGTCATTTTCAAATTATAGAGCATTGGAGGAATGACTGCACCCTGTTCTTTGTCTTCAAGGCTGTTTGCTGTTTACGGAGGCCTCTGGTCAAGGCACAGGGCATAGTGACTGTGCCAGCTGAGGCTGGCTCGTGGGTTACCTATGACCAGAAGGCTTCCCAGTGACCTGTCAGAGAGGCCCTGCTCACAGGTCACTCTGCAAGCCCGAGCCGATGACATGCACCAGGCAGTCACCAGCTTCACGTCCACCTCCCATATTCTGTTCAATCTGTTCACAGTCAGCAACAACACAGGTATTGTACACCTGAGATTTCCTAAAAGGGTCGATCTTACATGTTCCCATCACACGCACACACACACACAGAACATGCTAACTATGTGAGGACACACATTACTTACCTTGATTGTGATGATCATTTCACAGTGAATACTTCTATCAAAATATCAAGGTATATCCTTTAAATACTTACAATTTCTACTTGTCAGTTACATCTCAGTAAAGCTGAAAAAAATGTACTGTTGCAATCTGAGTAACTTGCCTCTTATTTCTGATCTTTGCAGATGTTCTGAGAAAAGGGAGGGCTTGCTAACTCAGCAATCTTCTGTGTACCTAATTACCCAGAGAATTTTGCGTTGGGAAGACAATGACACAAGCATTCCAAGAGAAGCATAGAACCCCAGTCTTGAAACGATCTCGGAGATTCTGATTTGTAGCCTCATTATCAGAAACCATATCATCCTAACAGAAATTCAATGCTTGTATACAGTTTCATGACAAAACTCTATAGAAAGAGATCTGGAAGTTTCTTTTAAAATTAAACGTTCACTTAACTCTCCAACCAAACATTCTATCCCTATATTTTTAGGCAAGAGAAATTAAAAAAAAAAATGTGCTACACAAAGACATCCATACTAACACTCTCCATAGCTCTATTCATAATAGTCCTAAACTGGAAACAATCCAAATGCTTGCAAATGTCAGCAGGACAAAGAGGTGTTTTTTTTTTTGTTTGTTTGTTTTAAAGTGATATATTCAGGCAATTGATTACCACTCAGCAATGAAAAGAAATAGACAACTCAACAAGCAGTCCAGTAAAGAAATGGGCAGAGGAATGGAAAAGACATTTTTCTAAAGAAGACATACAAATGGCCAACAGGTACAGGAAAGGTGCTCCGCATCACTAATGTTCAGGGAAAAGAAATGCAAATGAAACCTGCAAGAAGTGATCACATTGCACATAGAACGGCACTCCTCAGAAAGACGAGAGGGAAGTGTTGGTGAGGATGTGCCGAAAAGGGAATCCTTGTACGTCGCTGGTGGAAATGTAAGTTGGTGCAGCCATTATGGAAAATGGTATGGAGTTTCCTTAAAAAAACAAAACTGAAAAGAGAACTACCATACAATCCTGCAATCCGACTTTTCTGGGTATATATCCAAAGGAAATGAAAACCAGATCTTGAAGATCTGCATTCTCATGTCCAGTGCAGCATTATTCACAACAGCCAAGACATGAAAAACAAGTCAAGTGTTCATCTCCAGATAAAGAAGGATATATGGTGCCTATGTACACACCACAGAATATTATTCAGCCATGTGAAAGAAAGAAGTTTTACCATCTGCAACAACCTGGATGGACCTTGATGGCATTATGCTACATGAAATAAGCTGAATAGAGAAAAACAAGTACTGTACAACCTCACTTACATGTAGAATCTAAAGAAAGCTGAACTCACAGAAAGAGACTGGAATGTTGGCTGCCAGAGGCTGGGAGATGGGGAATAGGGGTGATGTTGGTCTCAGGGTACAAATTTCCAGATATTAGATGAGTAAGTTCTGGGGATCAAATGTACAGAGTGGTGCACACAGTTGATAATTCTGTGTCATACTAGAAAGAGTAGACCTGCAGTGTTCTCAACCACAAAAAAGAAAGGGCAATTATGTGATGTGACAGTTGTTAACGTATGGTGGTAATCACTCGCAAATGCATCAAATTGATTTGTTGTATACCTTAAACTCACACAATATTGAATGCCAATTATATCTCAATAAAGCTGGAAAAAAGATAACAGGAATGAATTCCTCATACAAACAACAACACGGATGAATCGCAAAAACATTACGCTGAATGAAAGAGGGCAGGCCCCCAGAGCTCACAGTGTGTGACTTGGGTTATACAGAGTCTCAGACAGACAGACAATCTAGGGTGAAAAGAACAGGACACACGCCCGTGCAACTCCAGATCCACAGCAGGCCGTGTAGCAGAGGCTGGGACCCTGGAGGAAAGGCGGCCACTGCCAAAGATGGTCCAGAAACGCTTCACCTTCTCCCTTCCTCCCGTGCTCTGATCACTGCCCAGACCAGACCAGCCTGCATGGAGTCTGGAACACAGCCCTCAGAAGTACAGCCAACATCACAGCCAGGAACAGAGCTGACAGGCAAACCCTGGACTGCCTTGCTCCTGAGCACAGGTTGTCAGATTTAGCAAGTAAAAATACAGATGCATCTGAATTTCAGATAAACAATGATTTTACAGGGTAAGTATATCTCATGCAACATTCGTGGCATTAATTGTTGTTTTACTAAGTCATGTCTGACTCTTGTGATCCCATGGACTGTAGCCCGCCAGTCTCCTCTGCCCAAGGGATTTCCCAGGCAAGAATACTGGCGCGGGTTGCTGTTTCTCCAGGGGATCTTCCTGCATGTCCTGCATTGGAAGGAGGATTCTTTACCACTGAGCCACCAAGGAAACCCTGTTTGTGGCATACATATCTTAAAAAGTTATTGGTCATCTGAGAGTCAAGTTTGGCTGTCCATCTTGAATTTTATCTGGCAACCCTATCCCAAACTCCTGCTCTTCCGACCTCTGTCTGGTCCCCTCTTACAGGAAGAGACCACGCTGCACAGACAATTGTATCAGTGAGATGCTTGTACATTTTAGTTTGCACTCCTGTAGTGGTCAGAACTTTCTGGGTGACAGTGAGGGAAATCCAACAGAAACTGGTTAAGGGAAAGGGCAGCTCACTGGCTGATGTCAAACCTTGGAAAACGACGGGCCTCGGGGACAGGAACCAGGAAGCCATCACCTCCCCATCCGCCCCTCTGCCCTGCCTTGCTTCTTTGCTCTGCCCATCAGCTGGGCCCAGTTCCCAGATTCACATATTTCCACGAAGTGGGTGGGGGGGGGGTGTCTTCTTCTATTGAGACCGGAGAACAGTCCACGGGAAAGCCCATCTTGGGTCACAGGGAAGGAATCCCCCCCCATCCCTGGGCCTCCACGTGTGACCCGGGGCAGCGGTATCGACAAGGACCTACCAGGAACTTCCGGCGGCCTCCAGGTTCTCTGCTTTAGATTCTGATTTAATGAGTCTGCATGAGCTGGTGAATGCTCAGGTGTGAGAACCACTCCCAAGAGGAACAAGAGCTGCTATTTCTGGAGGTCTTCCTCTAGGGTTCTGGGCAGAAAACAGTGAACTGTCATCCATCACCCACCAGCCTCTCTGAACCGGCTCTGCGTGAGTTCTCACCGTTTTGGTAAACGTGCCCAGGAGCCTGCAGGAGCAGAGACCTTGGGGCATGATGACATCACTGGGACTGGTGCGGCGTGGGGCCTGATGACCCGCCTTCCTTCCCCACCTGCGTTCCCAGCCAGGTGTCTTTCCAGCCTCGCCCCCTCCCTCCAGATCTGGCCGGCCTTCCCACCTCCGTCTCTTGTCTCTTGGTGATTAAACCTTAAACTGTAATCAGTCCGTCATTAGTATCCAGGACAGGGCAATTAAGTGGTAAAAATAAAGATGCGGCTTTAGCTATCCGTTTTAAAGACAGGACAAGAGCCTTTTCATTCTGTAAAAATATGCTGCTATATTAATACGCCTAACCCTATTATGGTTTTTCCAAATGCCTTTCTCTTTTTACTTAAGACATTACAGCAGACATTTTGAACCGTATCTTCACGCATCTCCAGCATTAACGAATTATTAGACACTAATTGCCCTGGGTTCCAGTCACCTCTATACACAGGCACAGTTTTCCATTTGTGGAATTTAAAACATAGCAGAGCAATTTGTGTTCCTTAATAGCTACAAATTTGTTAGCTTGATTCAGAACCAGCAAAACCTGGGAAGCTATTATGTAAATATAGATAATGTCTCTCCAATGATGGTAATTAATGCAGAGATTTCCAGAAAGGCACTGTTTAATGATTGGGTTTATAATGCCGGTGTTTGAAAGCTTGGTGGGTGGAGTGGCAGAAGAACCCCTCCTTGGAACACTTCCCTGGTTCTGTGGTGATTCTTTCTGAGTCTGAAAAATTCCCTCAGTTCCTCAAAGGGAGTAAGAAATAGAGGCTGAAGCTGCAAAGCTAACCATGAGCAGAGTGGCCTTGGGAGATGGTTATGACCTGTCTCCCTGACTACCTTCATATGGTGGGTTCCATTTCAAAACGGAGTGCTGTGTCTCATGTTGTCTAATTTCTGTTAAAACCAGTGTCATTAAAATTGTGTTCACTCTTAATCAGGGCCCAGGTTGGCATGTATTGGGTAATTCTGGGCTATGAGGTCCTGTTTGCCATGCAGGAAGGGCCTTTCCAATCAGTTGACCTAACATGTGTGTTTTATGGAAGGGGAAACAGGCCCAAAGAAAGGAAATGATCCATGAAACTAAAGAAGCAATAGGTTATGGATGGGGACCCGGGAACCGTGACTGCCACCCCTCCCCCAAGGGACAGACTGGTCTTCATGGTTTCTTCTGACTTAAAAATCAGTGGGGACTTCCCTGGTGGTCCAGTGGCTAATCAAACCCGGTCAGGGAACTAGGTCCCACACGCTGCAACTAAAGATGGAGCATACCATAATTAAGACCCAGTGCAGCGAAATAAATAAATATTAAAAAAAAAAAAGGTTTGAAAAATCTTAAAAGGTTGGGTGCTAGAACAGTTAGATAAATCAAACGAGGGTGAATGCCAGGAATTCAACTTAAATACCTGCAACCCCACAAGTATAGGACAGAGCAGACCTAACTTGAGAGAGGTTCAGATGAAGAATTCCCAGGAGGCTTAAGTACCTCCAGACCAGCAACAGGAAGTGGTGGCCGCAACGTAAATGCAACCCAATGGCTATATTAAAAAAGTATCAGGTCCAAATGCAGGGAGTGGATAGTCCCACCGGAAAGGAAGTGGGTTTTGACTTGCTAATCACACTGGTACTATTACAATTACCATCCCCTGTTCCTATTATCATTGTCCTTCTTATGCTATGAGCATCTTTGGGACATCACTGAAATATTGGGGCTTTGAGAGAACCCCAGATAGAGCCCAGTGGAAGGGGAGAGGGCTTCCTGACCAGCTGTCCTTTAGAATCTCAGGTCCCCACTGCTGAGCTGAGCGACAGTGGTCAAGTTAGTTACCCGTTCTCAGTCCCAATTCCACCACCTGTGAGGTGGAGAGAACAGTATGTGAAGACTAAAGGAAACAGTATCTAGAGAGTCTCTAAGGTAGGCCTTCAATTACCCTGAGGTCCCTTCCCTGTAATTTCTAAGATTGGATGTGATTCTTTTGCTTCTTCCCTTTTCATCGACATTTGATGGATGCTTAAAACATTCCACAAAGTGAAAGCGAGGGTCATATCACCAATCCCAATTAGACATTACAAAAGCCCCATAAATCTGGGTGAGTATGTTACAGGGAATTGAAAGCTGAAACTGTATGGCCATTGCTCTAAAGAACAGAGCAATCACTCTTGTAAAGCCCTCGTGTAATTTTTTTCCGTCTGCTAGCAGTGCGTGTCTATCAATAATTGGTGTGTTATTGATTTCCTAACCCTGAATAATGCAGCTAATGGGCCTTCTTTCCCAGCCAGGGTGAAATGAATGGGCCACGACGCGCTGAATGATGGCTACTTGCCTGGTTATGTGGGAGCATGTTAACACACAGCTCCGATGACCTGCACAGAAGCTGGGTGTCTCTGGCATTGAGAATGGAATTGAGTATTGATTTCTATACCATCTTCTTATTGTTTAATTAAACAAACCACAGTCCCTGAGTATGTGCTGCTGACCCACACTCTTGTTAACAAGCTGAATGGCTTGTCACACGAACCATCGCACACCCGTCATAGGCTGTGTGTGTTGGGGCCTGTGGTCTCTTGGTATTTTAAAGTGGAATTGATAACCCATGTCCCACTTTACACGTAAGATCAAGTCCATGCAAATCTTTAGCAAATACCCCCGTTCCACAGACTCAGGCAGAGGAATGCGTGATGGCTAGCTCTCTGTGTCAAGTTGACTGGCCGTGGGTGCCCAGAGGCACTGGTACTGTGGGCGTGTCTGTGATGGTGACAGTGCTTCTGGCTGGTCAGCACTTGAACCTGTAGCCTCAGTAAGGCAGATGCCCTCCCCAGGGCGGGTGGGTGGTGTGCGTCTCATCTAGCCTGATGGCTTGAGCAGCACAAAAGGCAGAGGAAGGAGGAAGCTGCTGCCCTTTTCCTTGCCTCCTGCTTGAGCTGGGCCTCTCATCTCATTGCCTGCCTTCATGCCCAGATCTTCACCATCAGCTCCCTGGGTTCTTAGACCTTTGGACTTGGACTGAATTATACCACCTGCTTTCCACGGGCTCCAGCTTCTAGCTGGGAGCTCAAAGGACCACTGAGCTTCCATCACTGCTCACTGCATGGGCCAGTTCTTCACTATGCACATTTTATAAACACATATTTACATTTTATATGTACACTTACATACATTACTGTTTCATGGGACCCAAACTCGGAAACTCTGATCCAGGGGCTTTGTCTGCTTTGGTCATATTTCTCTGGAAAAATCCTAAAAATCACTTTCTTTGTTTAGACTGAACTACAGTTGACCTATGACGTTTTAGGTGGCAAGGGAAGGTCATACCCGCAGTGGACGGCTTGACCTGAACACGGTTCTTTCAGCCCTCCTGCTCTCGTGGACACATCACTGTGGGTGGAGTCAGCTCCTGGCGCTGACTCAGGGCTTAGCCTCGTGACCTGCTTTGGCCAGTGGACCGTAAGTGGACGAAACACATGCCCCATGTGACCAGAGTCTTTTCGTCCGCTTTCGTGGTTTGACTTGGCCTCTTGTGCTCCAGTTCTGGCCTTGAGGAAGGCATGTCCCAGAAAGCCATAGGCCCTTCAGGAATAAAAGACCCACAAAGTGAATGGAAACCCAGCCATGGCCAGAACAGCGCTGAACCTGGCTCCCCTGCTGATGCGTGAGTAAGAAACAAATGCCCGTTGTGCCTGGAGCTGGGACTGTTTATTACACAGCATTACTGCAGCGAAACCTGACTGTATCAGGAGCAGGCGGCAGGGATGGAGTGCAGGGTTGGGGTGGGGGGTCTGTTTCATGGGGCCGGAATTGCGCCAGGAGCTTTGTCTAAGATTCAGTTGGTGGCTCCTGTTAAATGCTCCTCCTTCCCCCAGAATAATCTCCCTGATGGGTAACTATACCTGTGGGCCATTGCCTTGGGTGCTCATCAGCTGTGGGTGGGGACGGTGCTTGCAGCTCTGCTTGTCCAGAGGACGACACACACGTCCACCCACGGGAGCCGGGCTGAAATCCATGGGGTGTACAGAAGCAGATCAAATGGGCCAGACCACAGACATCCACTTGGAGGCATTTCACAAACAACCTGGGGCTGAAAAAGCAAGTCATGGAATGATGCGATCGGAATGACATTATTTACGTAAAGATTAAAAACCTAAAACACAACACCGGATATTGTTTATGGGTGAAGAAAGCTGTATTAAAAGTGTGAGAACATACACACGAAGGAGAAACACCAAACTGATGATGGGAGACCTTCAGGAGAGGTGTGAGGGAAGGGCCTGGAGCAGGTAAGTGGGAGGCCTCAGCTGAATCGGTGAGGTTTCGTTCCTTAAAACGCAGAGAGCTGAGGAAATGTGACCTTTGGCTGAGATCTGATAAAGCCGTATAGGGCGTCAGGTATTCATCACCCCGTTCCGTGTGTGTGTGTTGGAAATATTTCAGATCAAACTGCTTTAAAGGAAGAAATGTTCGTGGTGTGTGATGAACATGGGGCAGGACAGATATGATGGTGGAGGATGGATGCAGGTGTGTGAGCAGAGGTGGGGGGGATGTGGCTGGGGGGCCTGTGGCAGGCTGGACCCCCAGGAAGGAACTGACGCATGGGTGTCTGTTGAAGGAGGGCTTGCGTCAGCACTGTGGGAGGAGGGGCAGCTCAGGTGCCCCCCAGGAGCTATGGAGCTGAGGTGGCCCCGCAGACCTGTCCCCAGCTGGCTTGAGATGGCCAAGCCTTTATGTGGCAGTGTTGGTGGGTCACAGAGCCTGGGCTCCTGGGGAAGGGCCTGACTGTGGGTGTGGCTGACCCTGAGGGGTGATTGCTGAGCCTGGAGCTGGGACACGTCCCCATCGAGGGGGTCTGGGTGGCCTGACAGGTCACCTGTCACCACAGGTCACTGGGGCAAATTCATGAAGGACTGAGGAATCTGGGCTGAGTGCTCAACAATTCCTTAGCACCCATGGTGATCACACCCAGAATTTAATTATTATTATTTTTTCTTTACTTTTTTTAAAAATTTTATTTTATTTTTAAACTTTACAATATTGTATTGGTTCTGCCATATATCAAAATGAATCCACCACAGGCTTACATGTATTTCCCATCCTGAACCCTCCTCCCTCCTCCCTCCCCATACCATCCCTCTGGGTCATCCCAGTGCACCAGCCCCAAGCATCCAGTATCGTGCATCGAACCTGGACTGGCGACTCGTTTCATATATGATATTATACATATTTCAATGCCATTCTCCCAAATCATCTCACCCTCTCCCTCTCCCACAGAGTCCAAAAGACTGTTCTATACATCAGTGTCTCTTTTGCTGTCTTGTATACAGGGTTATTGTTACCATCTTTCTAAATTCCATATATATGCATTAGTATACTGTATTGGTGTTTTTCTTTCTGGCTTACTTCACTCTGTATAATAGGCTCCAGTTTCATCCACCTCATTAGAACTGATTCAAACGTATTCTTTTTAATGGCTGAGTAATACTCCATTGTGTATATGTACCACTGCTTTCTTATCCATTCATCTGCTGATGGGCATCTAGGTTGCTTCCATGTCCTGGCTATTATAAACAGTGCTGCGATGAACATTGGGGTACACGTGTCTCTTTCAATTCTGGTTTCCTCAGTGTGTATGCCCAGCAGTGGGATTGCTGGATCATAAGGCAGTTCTATTTCCAGTTTTTTAAGGAATCTCCACACTGTTTTCCATAGTGGCTGTATTAGTTTGCATTCCCACCAACAGTGTAAGAGGGTTCCCTTTTCTCCACACCCTCTCCAGCATTTATTGCTTGTAGACTTTTGGAAAGCAGCCATTCTGACTGGCGTGAAATGGCACCTCATAGTGGTTTTGATTTGCATTTCTCTGATAATGAGTGATGTTGAGCATCTTTTCATGTGTTTGTTAGCCATCTGTATGTCTTCTTTGGAGAAATGTCTGTTTAGTTCTTTGGCCCATTTTTTGATTGGGTCATTTATTTTTCTGGAATTGAGCTGTAGGAGTTGCTTGTATATTTTTGAGATTAGTTGTTTGTCAGTTGCTTCATTTGCTATTATTTTCTCCCATTCTGAAGGCTGTCTTTTCACCTTGCTTATAGTTTCCTTCATTGTGCAAAAGCTTTTAAGTTTAATTAGGCCCCATTTGTTTATTTTTGCTTTTATTTCCATTACTCTGGGAGGTGGGTCATAGAGGATCCTGTGGTGATGTATGTCAGAGAGTGTTTTGCCTATGTTCTCCTCTAGGAGTTTTATAGTTTCTGGTCTTACGTTTAGCTCTTTAATCCATTTTGAGTTTATTTTTGTGTATGGTCACACCCAGAATTTTAAATAACGCTTTAAAAAATGTTTAATTTTCAAAAAATTCAAAGCTGCAGAGAAGTTGCAAGAACAGAACAATGATGCCCACCTCCCTCATCCCCGCCCCCTCAAAGTCCCTCACCCAGATCCTTACCTGTTAACATCGTACTCTGTCAGCATCGTCCTAGGAAGCCTCCCTCGACCCCTGGGGATACATGGCGGGGTCACAGCACTTTATTCTTCAAGAGGTCACATGTGTCCCCTAGGAACAAGGAGCCCCCTTCCATAATCAGGGTCCAAAGATCAAGTTCTGGAAGAGCTGAATATGATTTGATACTATTATTCAATGATAGTCATTATTTCAGTATCGGGTCCTATGCTGGGTGGCAACTCCCTCCTGCCCCATCCAGGATCCACCTAGGTTCATTCCTTGCATTGTAGAATCATGTTAAATAGCTTTTCAAAAGAACATTATTTGTGCTTTTTTGAAGTTTCCTGACATTTTCCAGATTTAACTCATGGGGAGCCTCAGCTTGGAAAGAGAAGCTGCGCCTCCCAACCTCAGCTGGCCCCAGTGTGGGAGGGTCGGAGCCTGGGCCTTCTCTCAGTCTAACCCTCCTAGGCCTGCCCCCTCACCCCCCCGGGATGCTAATGGTGAACCAGGGAAGGTGTTGCCTGGCTCTTTCACTTGGTGGGAGAGTGAAGCCACCGAGAGGCCAAGCTCCTTTATAATGAGGCCTCTGGTCCCACCAGGGTTTTCAGGCATTTGCTCCTGAGCAGGGTTGCTGAGCTGGAGGAATACGCACCTTAGGGTGGGAAGAGCTGAGTAGTGATGCTCTTAAACCCTGTGTAGCTGCTTCCATCATTTCCAGCGCCATGTTCTGCAGGCCCATTGGAACAGGTACCGAGAGCAGGAGCCTTGGGAACAAGTGCACGGTATCAGCTGTGCCCTGAACCATCTTCCACTGTCAACCAGGCCTCTGACAATGCACTCAGCTGCTGCCTTCTCTCTCAAGCAGCAGTGCAAATACTTATAAAAACACACGCAGTCATAGATACTGTTAGAGATGCTTCGAGGTCCAACAGACGCTGTCACACACAATTCACCACTGGCACATCACACACAGCAGTAATTAAACATCTCTGGATGAAAAGCCCTATTTGTTCAATTTGCTGTAGCTGGAGCTTCTGTTCCACCTGCCAAGCATTCCTAACAGATACAAGTTCCTACAGGAACAGTTGGCTGGAGCCTGGAGTTTACAGCACCGGATGCTTGCTCTATCATCTCTCACTACTAGCAACGCTTTGCAGGCAGAGTCTGGCCCACGAGACAGACGGCTTGGGTTCAGGTCTTGACACCGTTCTTGAGTGACCCGGGTCAAGTCCTGAAGCCCTTGGAACCTCCATCCCCTCATAGTCAGATGCAGGTAATAATATGAGAACTCAGTGAGCAGGGGTGGGGGCAGTGCCTGGGCTGGCAAGAGCGTACCCACCAGCCCACCAGAGGTGGCTCCGCCCCACAGGCCTGGAACTCTCCCACGGAATGAATGTGGTAAACAAAATGTAATCATTTTATTTTTTGCATCAGTAAAAAAATATTAAAACCAATGGAAACCTATGTGGACCATATATACAGATTAATGATCATATTCTTACAACATAGAAAGATCCTATGAAACAGAAAACGAAATTAACAGCCCAGTTTTCACAAATGGACAAAGCGCTTGTGCTGGCAACTCAACAAAGAACCATAAATGGCCCATAAATAACCACGGGTTCCACCAGCAACTGAAGAAATGCAAATTAAATCAACAGAGAGACATTTTCTAGCCTCCATTTTCAGATGATAGCATCGGGCCCCAGTGTTGGTGAGATTGTAGGAAAATGCGGCTTTATACCACACTGCTGGTGCGATGTAAAATTTCTGTTGTTCTAGGGTCAAATTGGAGAAGGAAATGGCAACCCACTCCAGTGTTCTTGTCTGGAGAATCCCAGGGACAGGGGAGCCTGGTGGGCTGCCGTCTATGGGGTCGCACAGAGTCAAACACGACTGATGCGACTTAGCAGCTTAGCAGGATCAAACTGGCAGCATCTATTCCCTTGTGACTCAGCTGGTAAAGAATCCACCTGCAATGCGGGAGACCTGGGTTCGATCCCTGGTTGGGACAATCCCCCGGAGAAGGGAAAGGCTACCCACTCCAGTATTCTGGCCTGGAAAATTCCATGGACTATGTAGTCCGTGGGGTTGCAAAGACTCGGACACAACTGAGCAACTTTTGCTTTCATCAAGGCTTTCTAAGTGTTGAGTATCTATGAATCTGTCTTAAGGAAATAATGATAAATGTGCTCAAGGAGCTTTGAGAATGTTCAGTGCTTGCTGCTTATACAGTGAACTGGATTCAACCCAACGCAACAAAAGGGGGTCATTTACATAAATCATGACATGTTCACACCATGAAAAGCTTCATATATTTACACAGCAGTAGAAAAATGTTTACTGATATAGAATGTGCTCTCAATTCATTGTTAGGTGAAGAAACAGCTTAAATAAAAAACTACCTACAGTAAATGCATTTTGGTAAAAAATGAAAAGTACATTTTCAGAAAGGAAAAATATTTAGAATCTTACACTCCCCCACCCCCCACCCCATTTTAAACACTGGTTCTCTTCGAGGGGTAGAAATAGGGATAATTCTTATTTTCTTTTGACTTAAAAAAATATTTTCTAACTTCTTTGTAATTTTATAGGCATCACATTTATTTTTTTCTTAAATGAAAGTAAGTTATGATGACTAGTAGAAATTAGCACTGGGTAGGCATGGCTGAAATACTTCTCTTTTTTCTAAAAGATTTTTTTGACGTGGACCATTTTTAAAGTCTTTATTGAATTTGTTACACCATTGCTTCTGTTTTATGTCTTGTTTTTTTGGCCCTGAGCCATGTGGGATCTTAGTTCCCAGACCAGGGGTTGAACCTGCACCCCCTGCGTTGGAAGGCAGAGTCTTGACCACTGAATGGCCACTGGACGGCCAAGGAGGTCCCCAAATACTTCTTTTTGGTATACTTTTTCAAAAAGTGGTAATAAAGGGCTTTTTCAAGGTTTTTTTGTGTGTGTGTGTGTGTGAATCTTCTAGTCTTCTTAAAAACTACAGAAGGATCCAAGTTGTACCAGCAGGCAGTGTAAATCCCACCAGGGTGGTTTAACTGATTACTAATTAAGCTATCTGAGGTGCTGTCTCCATGCTGCAGGCCTCATTTTGCCCCAAGTAAAACTTAACTTGTAGTGGTGGCTGCGCGGTGCTGGAACAACTGTGAGGACATCTCCATGTCCAAGGGCAGAGAAGCCCCAGCAAGATGGGAGGAGGGGCAAAATCACATTTAGAATCAAACCCCATGCCTGTCAGAGGGCTCAGAGGGCTCAAACATACTTTGTGTGCACCAGGACCCAGAGATCCCACACAGACTGAGACAGAACTGTGTCTGGGTGTCTCCTAAGGAGCTGCGGGTCAGCAGTGGACTGCTGCGGGGCAGGGGCTCTGGGTGCAGCAGACCTGGGTATAGCATAAGCCTTCTTGAAGGAGGTCGCCATTAACCCACCACAGAGCCATGAGAACTTACACAGGACTGGGAAATAGACTCTTGGAGGGCACAAACAGAACCTTGTGCACCAGGACCCGGGAGAAAGGAGCAGTGACCCCACAAGAGACCATCCCAGACTTGCCTGTGGGTGTCCAGGAGTCTCCGGCGGAGGCGAGGGTTGGCAGTGGCCTGCTGCAGGGTTGGGGGGGCTGTGTAGCAGAGCGTCCATGGGATCTTTTGAAGGAGGTCCTCCACCATAGTTTGGCCTCAGGTCAAATAGCAGGGAGGGAACACAGCCCAGCCCTTCAACAGAAAATTGTGTTAAATATTTACTGAGCATGGCCCCGCCCATCAGAACAAGACCCAGTTTCCCCCTCAGTCATTCTCTCCCATCAGGAAGCTTCCATAAGCCTTTTATCCTTCTCCATCAGAGGGCAGACAGATTGAAAACCACAATCACAGAAAACTAGCCAATCTGATCAAATGGACCAAGGCTTGTCTAACACAATGAAACTATGAGCCATGCCATGTAGGGCCACCCAAGATGGGCGGGTCATGGTGGAGAGTTCTGACAGAATGTGGTCCACTGGAGAAGGGAATGGCAAACCACTTCAGTATTCTTGCCTTGAGAACCCCATGAACAGTATGAAAAGGCAAAATGATAGGACACTGAAAGATGAACTCCCCAGGTTGGTAGGTGCCCAGTTGCTACTGGAGATCAGTGGAGAAATAACTCCAGAAAGAATGAAGAGATGGAGCCAAAGCAAAAACAACACCCTGTTGTGGATGTGACTGGTGATGGAAGTAAAGTCCAATGCTGTAAAGAGCAATACTGCATAGGAACCTGGAATTAGGTTCATATCAAGGTAAACTGGAAGTGATCAAACAGGAGATGGCAAGAGTGAACATTGACATTTTAGGAATCAGAGAACTAAAATGGACTGGAATGGGTGAATTTAACTCAGATGATCATTATATCTACTACTGTGGGCAAGAATCCCTCAGAAGAAATGGAGTAGCCATCATAGTCAACAAAAGAGTCCAAAATGCAGTGCTTGGATGCAATCTCAAAAACGACAGAATGATCTCTGTTCGTTTCCAAGGAAAACCATTTAATGTCACAGTAATCCAAGTCTTTGCTCAGACTAATAATGCAGAAGAAGCTGAAGTTGAGTGGTTCTATGAAGACCTACAGGGCCTTCTAGACCTAACACCCAAAAAAGATGTCCATTTCATTGTAGGGGACTGGAATGCAAAAGTAGGAAGTCAAGAAATATCTGGAGTAATGGGCAAATTTGGCTGGAGTACAGAACAAAGCAGGGCAAAGGCTAATAGAGTTTTGCCAAGAGAATGCACTGGTCATAGCAAACACCCTCTTCCAACAACACAAGAAAAGACTCCACACATGGACATCACCAGATGATCAATACCAAAATCAGATTGATTATATTCTTTGCAGCCAAAGATGGAGAAGCTCTATACAGTCAGCAAAAACAGGACTGGGACCTGACTGTGGCTCAGATCATGAACTCCTTATTGCCAAATTCAGACTTAAATTGAAGAAAGAAGGGGAAACCACTAGACCATTTAGGTATGACCTAAATCAAATCCCTTACAGTTATACAGTGGAAGTGAGAAATAGATTCAAGGGACTAGATCTGATAGACAGATAGCCTGAAGAACTATGGACAGAGGTTCATGACATTGTATGGGAGGCAGTGATCAAGACCACCCTGAAGAAAAAGAAATGCAAAAAGGCAAAATTGTTGTCTGAGGAGGCCTTACAAACAGCTATGAAAAGAAAAGAAGCAAAAAGCAAAGGAGAAAAGGAAAGTTATACCCATTTGAATGGAGAGTTCCAAAGAATAGCAAGGAGAGATAAGAAAGGCTTCCTCAGTGATCAATGCAAAGAAATAGAGGAAAACAATAGAATGGGAAAGACTAGAGATCTCTTCAAGAAAATCAGAGATACCAAGGGAAAATTTCATGCAAAGATGGGCTCGATAAAGGACAGAAATGGTATGGACCTAACAGAAGTAGAAGATATTAAGAAGAGGTGGCAAGAATACACAGAAGAACTGTACAAAAAAGATCTTCATGACCAAGATAATCATGGTGGTGTGATCACTCACCTAGAGCCAGACATCCGGGAAAGTGAAGTCAAGTGGGCCTTAGGAAGCATCACCATGAACAAAGCTAGTGGAGGTGATGGAATTCCAGTTGAGCTATTTCAAATCCTAAAAGATGATGTTATGAAAGTGCTGCACTTAATACGCCAGCAAATTTGGAAAACTCAGCAGTGGCCACAGGACTGGAAAAGGTCAGTTTTCATTCCAATCCCAAAGAAAGGCAATGCCAAAGAATGCTCAAACTACCACACAATTGCACTCATCTCACATGCTAGTAAAGTAATGCTCAAAATTCTCCAAGCCAGGCTTCAACAGTATATGAACTATGAGCTTCCAGATGTTCAAGCTGGATTTAGAAAAGGCAGAGGAACCAGAGATCAAATTGCCAACATCTGTCGGATCATCAAAAAAGCAAGAGAGTTCCAGAAAAGCATCTACCTCTGCTTTATTGACTATGCCAAAGCCTTTGACTGTGTGGATCACAACATAGTGGAAATTTTTCACAACTGTGGAAAATTCTGAAAGAGATGGGAATACTAGACCACCGGACCTGCCTCCTAAGAAATCTGTATGCAGGTCAGGAAGCAACAGTTAGAACTGGACATGGAATAACAGACTGGTTCCAAATTGGGAAAGGAGTACATCAAGGCTGTATTTTGTCACCCTGCTTATTTAACTTATATGCAGAGTACATCATGAGAAATGCTGGACTGGATGAAGCACAAACTGGAATCCAGATTTCAGGAGAAATATCAATAACCTCAGATATGTAGATGACACCACACTTATGGAAGAAAGTGAAGAACTAAAGAGAGCCTCTTGATGAAAGTGAAACAGTAGAGTGAAAAAGTAGCTTAAAACTCAACATTCAGAAAACTAAGATCATGGCATCTGGTCCTATCACTTCATGGCAAATAGATGGGGAAACAGTGGAAACAGTGAGAGACTTTATTTTTTGGGCTCCAAAATTACTGCAGGTGGTGACTGTAGCCATGAAATTAAAAGACACTTGCTCCTTGAAAGAAAAGTTAGGATCAACCTAGACTGCTTGTTATAAAGCAGAGACATTATTCTGCCAACAAAGGTCCATCTAGTCAAGGCTATGGTTTTTCCAGTGATCATGTATGGATGTGAGAGTGGGACTATAACTGAGCACTGAGCACTGAAAGCTGAGCCTAAAGAATTGACGCTTCTGAACTGTGGTGTTGGAGAAGACTCTTGAGAGTCCCTTGGATGGAGATCCAACCAGTCCATCCTAAAGGAAATCATTGGAAGAACTGATGTAGAAGCTGAAACTCCAATACTTTGGCCACCTGATGCAAAGAAGTGACTCATTTGAAAAGACCCTGATGCTGGGAAAGATTGAAGGAGGGAGGAGAAGGGGACGGCGGAGGATGAGATGGTTGGATGGCATCACCGACTCAATGGAATGAGTTTGAGTAAGCTCCAGGAGTTGGTGATGGACAGGGAGGCCTGGCGTGCTTCAGTCCACGGGGTCGCAAAGAGTCAGACATGACTGAGTGACTGAAGGGAACTGAATTAAGCTCCTGACATGTGAGGCTAAAAACTCATCGAGAGTTTCAGCCTTTGTCTCATCCTGAATCCCACAAAAAGCGAAGTCTTCTGCTCAGCAGTGTTCATTACACAATAAAGTGAATGTAGCCCCTGAAAATATTCATGCAAATATCTTCATTAGTAAAATCATGCAATTAACCTGAAATATGTGCTAAATGAAGCAGCCAAATTGTTGCATATTTTCCCAGCTCTTAATTATAATTTTGGTAATCAATTTTTCTCCTGATTACTAAAATGCAAAAAAAAAAAAAAAAAAACACCCCAAAACCAAAACAATCTTCAGCATATGCACGGATCTGAGGCTGAGCTGGAACGTGAGATAAAGCCTCAGATTGTTTTTAGCAAAGAAGGCCATTAACCTTTCCAGTTTTTGTTCAGCAACAGCATCTCCTGCTAACGCTCATTGCTCATGATGATTGGATTTTAACAAGAGCTTTTTGGATCAAGCGTTAGCCCTTCGTGAACTGTACGTTTTGCGAGCGCCGCTGTCATTAAAGGTTACCAGCACTTCCATTACTGTCTTCCTGGAGTTTATTTCTTAAATGGCTTTTGACTGCAGTGTAAAAATTTTCCCTAAGTGAAAAGGGACATCTAGGCTCACACAGCAAGGTACTCAGCCAGCCCATCCTCGTGGACACATCTCTCGTCTTCTCTGGTCTCTTGTTTCAACCTGCTGAGTTAGGGGCTTTGAGGGTGGGAAGACCATGCAGTGTAGCATCTCCAGTGAACCCTGGGGGAGCTGCTTAGTCTTGGGAAGCCTTGATTTCTATTACCTGTAAAATTCAGGATAGAGTGAATTCACATGCCAGTGAGGATTGAGATGAGTCCAGTCTCCAGCAAATGTGGAGGCTTGATATCCTTTAACAGGTTCTCCTTGAAACAGTCCAGCTTCTAAGACTGAACAGGAAGTTCACATCCAGAGAGGACAGGCCAGGCCAGGTGGGTACGTGATCTTTCTAGCAAGATGCTGATTTTGACCACTTGACCTTAGAATTCCTCCCAAGACATTGAGATACCTAACGCTCAGTCATGGAAGTAGTGCTGGGAAAAACACATACATGATGCAGAGAGAAAAAAGCCCAGGAAGGCAGGGCCTGGGAAGGCAGGCTGTGCCACACACAAGGATGTCCTGTAAGGGGCACCTGTTGTTTATGGCAGAGATGCTGTGGCTTTGGGTAATCTATCCTGAAAGTTTTCTAGATACATCAGTACAAGACAGTGATTTTCTGCCAGATGGAAGTAAAAGTAATGTGAGGAAGGGATGCTTCTTTCTAAACGGCTCAAAGACACTCTATAGGCTGCTGCGTGGGGCGAGCCCTCTGCTGATGACTCCGGAGGAAACACAGGGAGCAGAGGGAAACTCAGGCTCACGGGTCCCTTGGAGGAGACGTGATTGGGAAGTTACAGAGGAACCTGACCGTGGAGGGCTTCTTCCAGGCAACAGGCCAGGGAGTTATATTTAGATTTACCATGAGCGTGTGGAGTCTGCCTCAGGGAAAACACCAAGGCCTGAAGTACCATGTTTGTGCTTGGGTATCTTCCTCAGTTTGTACAAAGCTGGGGGATGGGCTGTGTGGGGTGAGGGAGGGGGGCTCAGGAGCAGCCGTGGAGCTCCGGGAGGGTCAGCAGTGAAGATTCTACCCTGCTACAGGGCTAGAGGCTGTCTGGGGCACCTCCTGGGGACATGGTGTCTGCTGCAGAAGAATACTGGGGATGTGAAGCCCTGTGATGGGTCTCTAGCAAGCAGTGTTCCGGAATTTCTATGTCATTCAAAGAAATATGAGTGAATCAGAGAGAACTCTTGAGAGTGGGGGACTCCTGTTGGGGCTTTCTTGGAAGCTTTGCATCTGTGACTGCAGGAGGTTCTGTCTTGTCTCGACACCTCTGAGCTCACTCCGGCTTCAGTGCCAGCTCGTCTTCTGGGGAAGGAGACCTTGCTTCTCTTTTCTTCCTCTCTGGCTGGGCCATTTCCTCTCCTGTGGCACAGAACCCTCTCTGTGCTGATCACTCCCAAATGAATTATCTGTGCTGTAGGCTTTTAAAGCCAGATGTTTTGAGGTGGAGAACTAACTTGGAGCAAGCTAGGAGAAACATTTTAGTGATTTGGTTTTTTAAAGTGTTAATACCTTTATCATTGTATAAAATGATAATGTGGTTATATTTTCTAAAAGTTGAACAAGTTATAAAAGTACAAAGGATGATGCCCAAAAGGAAAAACAACCTCAACACTCTACTCCCCACCACCCTTGAATAACCTCCATCCTCAGTATTTGGTCTCTGCTCTACGGATGAAAAAAACAAATAATATGCTTTGTTGAAAAGGAGGAATTTTACTACATATAGTATTTGTAATGAGAAGGCATTTGACTTTACTTAGATTTGATACTAATGAAATCTGAAGTTGAACTAAAGTAACGGCCACCATTTGGAGACACACACACAGTTAAGAGAAACAAGTTCACTTTCCCCTTAAACTTAAGAAAAAAAGATAAAAACCAGAGAAGCTGAAGTCATCAACTTTTTCTAAGTCCCCATGTTTTAACTCTAGATGGTATTCACTGACTCTGGCATGAAAAAAACCAAAACTGGTCCATTTATCCTACTCCCCTCCCTAATAGCCCCAGGAAATCATTTTTAAAAAGGAAACTGAGTTTTCTGGTAGTTGATTAACAAATATTTATGTCATATAAATCCTCAAAACTTAACTACTACCTGAATTTAACATGTTGAAAATCTGGGGAATAAAATGAATTAGATAATTACAATTGTGACACTTCAATTAATTAATCTGTTTTGTCTTCTCAACTCTGTTTTAGAGCTGAAATCCAAGAAGGCAAGAACACAATTCAATGGCTTTGAAGATTTTTTGCCTTCTGGTTTTGCCTCAGGAAAAAGAAGAACTTAATATGACTGGAAAAATTAAGATTTCAGTTATACACGATAGAGATAAACTAAAGAATCCCATAGAGTTCAAATTATTGTCTGTGCTCCCAGATGGCATTTTATATCTGTGGTTGAGGGAAGGAGAAATATCAACCTTGCTAATAAGTAAGATAACCAGTTTGAGTGTAATTTCCTGAAATATATTAATGGATGGTTTGGTTTTCTAAAGTAGTCAGGGGACCTGAATCTGAAATTTGGATGTTCTTTTACAATCCATAGAAAAGACATGACAAGTTGTTCTAATGTGATTAGAAGATTATGTCTCATCACATTTCTCTTTCTAAGCACACAGTCTATGAAATTAAGGCAATTAAGAAGAGATCATTGTTGTTGTAACTTGATCCTCCCACTCCCTAGAATTAATCTGTCCAATAGAATTAAAGGGTTGCTTCCCTCCTGCCTCTCATTTGTTCATTCACTCATCAATTCTTTCCTTTGCTCATGAACTCATTCATTCATTCATTCGATAAATACTAATTGGGAATTTACTAGTGCCAGCCCCTGCTAGGCATGAAAGGAACAATGACAAATGTAGCAGTCAGTGTGTGCTGGGTAACAAGCCACACTAGTATTTAGTACTGAAACTCAGTCTGTGTGTGTGTTAGTCACTCAGTCGTGTCTGACTCTTTGCAACCTCACGGACCGTAGCCCGCCAGGCTCCTTTGTCTGTAGAATTCTCTAGGCAAGAATACTGGAGTGGCTTGCCATTCCCTTCTCCAGAAACTCAGCTTAAGATATTTTAAAAAGGAATGCTTTCTACACTGTTGGCGGGAATGTAAAATGATGCAGCCGCTATGGAGAATGGTGTAGAGGTTCCTTAAAAACTAAAAATAGAGTTAACATATGATCCTGAAATCCCACTTCTGGGCATGCATCCAGAGTAAACTGTAATTTGAAAAGATACACGCACCCTGATGTTCACAGCAGCACTGTTTATAATAGCCACGACAAGGAAACAACCTCAACGTCTATCACAGATGAATGAAGATGTCTCACACACACACACACAATGTAATACTACTCAGCTATGAAAAAGAATGAAATAATGCCACTTGCAGCAACATGGATGGGCCTAGAGATGATCGTACTAAGTGAAGGAAGTCAGACAAAGACAAATATCATTTAATATAGCTTATATGTAGAATCTGAGAAAGAAGATACAAATGAACTTATTTACAAAACATGAATAGACCCATAGACATAGGAAAAAAAACTTAAATGGTTACCAAAGGGGAAGGTTGGTGGGGAGGGATAAACCAGGAGTTTGGGGTTAGTATATACACACACTGTAGATAAAATAGATCATCAAAAAGGACCTATGTGTAGCACAGGGAACTCTACTCAATATTTTGTAATAACCTATAAGGGAAAAAAATCTGAAAAAGAGTATATATGTTCTTTTGTAAATATATATATAAAGTTATATACACACACAACTGAATCTCTGTGCCATGTACCTGACACTAACATGACACTGTAAATCAACTGCTGCTGCTGCTGCTAAGTCGCTTCAGTCGTGTCTGACTCTGTGCGACCCCATAGACGGCAGCCCACCAGGCTCCCCCGTCCCTGGGATTCTCCAGGCAAGAACACTGGAGTGGGTTGCCATTTCCTTCTCCAATGCATGAAAGTGAAAAGTGGAAGTGAAGTCGCTCAGTCGTGTCCGACTCCTAGCGACCCCATGGACTGCAGCCCACCAGGCTCCCCCATCCCTGGGATTTTCCAGGCAGGAGTACTGGAGTGGGGTGCCATTGCCTTCTCCGTCTATACGTCAATAAAAAAATAGAGGAAAGATATTTAATTCTCACAAGCACCCTGTGACATAGAGTATGAGACCCGTTTTTAACGTCGACACACAGAGACACAGAGTCACATTATGTAACTCTCAGGGTCTAGGGGGGGATAGACGTTGGATAAATGAACCATGTGTGAAGTCTAGGTTGTCTGTATGCAAGTCTGCTTTCACTGTTTTCTGCAGGTTAGGAGTAGTTCTTAGTTGAACTTAATTGCCTATGGAATGGTTGGATAATCATGGTTATGCTGAGTTTGAAGAGAGATGGTACCCGGTGCCGTCAGAGCACAGACCAGAGTGACCTGCCCCATGCTGGGGTTGCTGTGGGGCAAGTTTTTCTTTAGTCTAATATCTAGAAATACATTGCAAACACTTTAAAGCCTACTGCGACAATATCTTCCAATAAAGCTGTACCAGCCTGTATCCTTATCAACGTATTATGAGCGTATCCACTCTTTTGCATAAAGGCATATTGGCATAAATCATTAATCATTAAAACATTTAACAAATTAAAAAATCAGAATAACCCCCAAACAATACCACAGCAGAAACAAAATACGACTAAAATCCCAATTTATGTTGGTTGAGTCAGTGTGACTTTGAATTGCCCTAATTTTCATGTAGTCCTTATCAAGTGTATAGTGGCTGAGTTGATGAGACGCTAGCTCACATTTCAGGAGGAATTTGCTTTGGGAAATTGTGCAGTTTTCTTTAAAAGTTTGTGGATAAATTGAGGGTTAAACTGCTTCCAAATGAAATTTAAGGTTTATAGCAACACGTATGGCTCTGAAGGCTATCAAAGTAACAGCTCAGAGCCATTTCAAAGTGCTTACAAGGCTCCTATCAGAATCAGAGCATATATGAAGAGGGAACCCATGGTTTGTCTAGGGCTCACTCATTATAGAACTTCTTTTGGGGTAATAGCACACAGTGGCAGGCCATCTTCCCTTCTGAGCAGAGTAAATGTGATAATACTTTATACTTGTATTCATTCACCAAGAAAGGATGGTCATATCCACATTGATAAATGTAGACTTTATGATTTCAAAAGTTGTTTATGAAAAGAAGGACTCAGCAGGAAATGCAGATGTGAAACCATGTGAAATCTGACTGGGCTTCTGACTGGGGCTGGTTTAATAAAAGCCATTATGTTTTGCTTTATACCTAGACATTTATATTTTAAATTTAATCAAACTGAAGTCTTATGAGGCATAATTTTATTAAACATGGAACCGATTGAGTTCAATGTTTTTTTTTTTCCTTTAAAAATTATTCCAAATTGGACTCAATTGATTCTAAGTGCTCATGAATGGAACGTTTGGTGAAGTCATTGGTGGGGATAGAAAACACTCCCAGTGAATGAGGTCCTTTTTCTTATGGAATTTCATGCTATGTCACTAACAGAGAATACGACCGCCCCTCTCAGAAGGCTCACATTCATGAGAGAACAGTGTGTTCTGTGGTTTTGAGGTGTGATTACTATGAAACTGAGTTTAGGAAAACCATCATATAGTACTGAATCCATATAAAGAACTTCTCTCTTGCACCAAGCTATCCAGTCCACAGGAAACTCCTATCGATTGCATCTCTGATAACCTGATTCATCCAGTTCTCTAAGTATGCTCTGCCCAGTTGAGGACCACTGCCTGTGCCTGTGGAGCCTCCCAAGGCTCTTCCAGCATCCATTCCAGCCCTGGGTGGCGGATGGAGTTTGGTACCAATCCAGCAATCATTGCCCTTCTTGCTAAGAAGACCCAACAAACTAGGGAGAAGATGACCCCCAACTCCAACCTATGGGGAGATTCTGGTTCATCCCAGCCAAGCAGGGTAGCCCTGTCACTGCAGTGAATGGTCCAATGGGCCATGAGGACAGTTTTCTTGTGGCTAAAAAAAAAAAAAAAGGCAAAACTAACTGGAGGTGTTGATATTCTTTCCTTTGGATATTGATGTACTTGGATGTCATGCCTGGAAGGAAGGCCCCCATCGAGCCCCCAGCCCCAGGATGAGGCCAGCATGGGGCGGGGCGGAGGGGCTGGGGCTCACTTTCTGCGACCATCTTTCCTCACTCCTTTGCCCTGTCCAACTCCCTCAGCTCCTGTAAAATCTTCTTCCCCCACCACACGTGTACTTTCTTAATAGCTTTACCCTAGTTTCGCAGCCTTGCCTTGCTTTGATGAACTTGACAGTTTTCAGGAACACCAGTTGGGTATTTTGTAGCTGTTCCCCTCTGGGAATCTGTTTGATGCTATTTTCATGCTGAGTTTGGTGATGAGTTTTGAAGATCAAGACTTCCAGAGGTAAAGTGTCTTTCTCACCACATCCTGTCAAGGAAGGGTCCATGCCATCGACATGATTTATCCCTGCAGAGGCTGACCTCGATCTATTTGGTTTTCTCCACTGTACAGTGCTCTTTGGAAGGTTGCTCCATGCAGACCGCACTTAAGGAGTGAGGGCTTGTTCCTCCAGAGGGTTGTTTCAGGGAAGGCTTGGCAGGGCTGTCAGGGAGGCCCCCCGCCAGGGTCACCCATGGAATCCTGCGTTCCCCAGGAGTGGACCAGGCTCAGTGTCTCTGCCACACTCTGTCACCGTCTGGGCCCAGCCCGCGACCGGTGTAGCCTCAGTACAGATGTGGCAATGGCTTTCAGAACGTGGAGCTGGGACTGTACGGCAGTTCCCTCCCTGCAGTCAGAGATGTTCGGGATACCTCCTCATGGACGCCCGGGCCACAGGGAGAAGCCACATGTAAGTGTTTCACGGACAGTCCCAGCCGAGTTCCCAGCCGCTAGTGCCAACCACCAGCCACGTGAGAGATGAGGCCACCGGCCTCTCCATGAAGGCCTGGGCATCCTGGAGCAGCGACAGGCTCTTCCTGCTGTGCCCTGTCCAATTTCCTGACCCACAGAGTTTTCAGGCATTAGAAAAGGGATTGTTTCTCGCCACTCGGTTTTGGGATGACGTGTCATGCAGTACTGGTAACTGGAACGCTGCCCACCCTCGCTTCCATGAGGGCAGCCTGTCCTTCTAATAAGCCTCCCTGCTTTACCGATGTGGCTGTGATGGCTTCAGTGACGCCCACCCTGAGGAGTTGCTGAAGACCCTCCCTGGCCTGTTGTGTAAGGAGTCGCCGGTGCCACTGGTGAGAGGTGTTGAAAAGAACATTCTGCTTCTGACGGCAGCAAAACCCACAACTACACAGCCACCCAGAGCTCTCCCAAGCCTGGGGCTCCATGCTCCTGCACCCAGGCTGTGGATGTCTCTGCTTGATGAAAGTCCTTTATGAGTCACCCTTGACAGCACGTTCATTTGAAGGGCTGGGGTGCGCACAGCAGGAAGGGTGGAGAGAGCCACTCAGTGCCCCTGGGGCAAGCCTACAACCCACCCGGCTCACAGGAAGGCTCAGCCTCTTCTGAGCAGCGCAAATTGAAACGGGGAGGCCAATCCTTTGACTCAAAGAGGCCTCTGGCAAGGTCGTTAGAGCTGCAATTTTCTGCTTTTAAAAGGAAATTAAAGCATGATTTTGCGCAAACAAGATTTGCTGATCTCTAATGCATCCCAGAGTGTTTATTCACCACCTTTTGGAAAATTAGAATTTCTGTTTAAACAAAAGATTTTCTTCTCATAATCTATTTATGGCTGACATTGTGAAAGTCATTTCATAACACAACTCAAAGAGCGAGAAGCAGAAAGTGAGGGGAAAGGGCAGAAGGATGACGAGGGTCACAGACATGAGAGAGGAGTAATTACTGGGTTTTAGCAACCCCCTTTATGCAAGCATTGACCCGGGGAGGGAGGCAGGAAAGAGAGATGAAAGGGCGGACGGGGAGGGCAGAGGCCACTGCTGGGACCCCCTGGGCATTCGTCCCAGCCCTCCTTCATAAAGGCATTCTGAGTCCATTCCACGTCTACCCCGATCTCAAAGCAGACACCCCTCAGGAGAACTGCTCCCACCGAGGGCTCCAGGATGGGTCTGTACACCCAAGGGCACTGAGGGGTAGGATAGCATGGATGGAAATTCTTGAGTCAGCTGGCTTGGACTAAAACCTCAGCTTTTCCACTTAAAAGCTATGCAGGATTGACCGAGTAAGCTAACTTCTCTGGACCTGAGTTTCCTCTTCTGTAATGATTGCTGCTGCAGCTAAGTCACTTCAGTCATGTCCGACTCTGTGTGACCCCATAGATGGCAGCCCACCAGGCTCCCCCGTCCCTGGGATTCTCCAGGCAAGAACACTGGAGTGGGTTGCCATTTCCTCCTCCAATGCATGAAAGTGAAAAGTCAAAGTGAAGTCGCTCAGTCGTGTCCGACTCCTAGCGACCCCATGGACTGCAGCCCACCAGGCTCCTCCGTCCATGGGATTTTCCAGGCAAGAGTACTGGAGTGGGGTGCCATTGCCTTCTCTGTAATGATCAGACCCTCCTTATAGGGCCGTAAGAGGACTGAGTTAGCGCTTATGATGATGCCTGGCACAGAGTGTTTCACTAAATAAATAAAGCCCATCTCATTTGCTTCACCAGTATTTGGCTTAGGAATAGATGTGACTGTCTCCAGCCAAACATACAGGAGAGGAAATTGACCCCCTCCCTTCTTGCTATGTGAGAAAACCCCCGACTCCATCTGTGTGACTGAGCATTAGGGGCCTGACAGTCAACCACTGAGGCCTTCCTAAGAAAATGACTTCACCATCAGTGCCTCAGTTAATAGCTGGCCATGAGTTCTCAGCAGGCATCCTGCACACCTGGAAACTTGGTGAAGTGAAAAAAACCAAAGCTGCAACTTACTCTCAAGCGCAGTGACATTCTCAGCTTACTGCAACCATTCACAAAGCTGGTGCAACGAGGTATTTGGTGGTGGTGGTTTAGTCGCTAAGTCACGTTTGACTCTTGTGATCCCATGGACTGTAGCCTGCCAGACTCATCTGTCCATGGGATTTCCCAGACAAGAATACTGAAGTGGGTTGCCATTTCCTTTTTCAGGGAATCTTCCCGACCCAGGAATCAAACCTGGGTCTCCTGCAATGCAGGCAGATGATTTACAAACTGAGCTATGAGGGAAGCCTTGGTATTTGGTAGATAGTCTCAGCTATAGATGGGCACTTGCCATCTGCCTCTACAACGATGACGTCACAAGCTGCGGTACTCACTGACCCTCAACAATCCCTGAAAGGAGTTCAGGGTGGAGACTGGGTATGGGGCACTCTGTGCTCTGGGAAAAATTGGTAGAACAGGCCTTCAGATGGCTAAAAATTTTTGGGAAAAGGTTATATGAGCCAAATTCTTGTATCTCCTCATATCTGGAAAACCACTAAAATCATAAATGGTGACAACTGCTTCTCGTGACTAGCAGTAACCTTCAGGAGACTAGTGGCAAACTTCTGCAAAAATGTGTGCTTGACTGCATGTCCTAGCATGGGAAAGAAGATGCTCTGCCCCTGCCTATTATGGGATGGTGAAGGTATACCACCAAATAAGATTCTAGACACTCATTAAGTCCTCCGCCTGCGGCAGGAAAGTATGAGGTGGCACAGCTGTGCAGGGCTTAACAAAGCAAGCATCTTCTTAAACGACCAAAAAGGCATCTGTTGCAATCTGGCTGCAGAAACACAGAAGCTGGGAAGGCATACGTCTGGGAGCAGGAGGTTCACGATGGAAGACCTAGCTCTGTGGTTTGGGGCGGGTCGCTTAACCTCACTGTGCCTCCATTCCCCCTCTTTAGAGTGGTCATGGGGTCCAGATGACCTGTAGCGCCCTCTGTGCCTCTGGAATACCACCCCTGCTCCTCCCCACCTCCGACTTTCAACAGTTTTCCCCGGTTCATCTATTTATTATAACATTTTATTTATTAATGTTTTGGAGGCAGAAAAGTCATAGAGACTAGGGTTTGTCTGTGAGGGGCAAACTCATGTTTTTTGTATGGGTTCAAGAAAACACAATGCAGTGGAAAGTTTTATCATAGAAAAAGACAAAAAAAGATTTTCTTTATCCTGTTTGTAACAGATATTTTCTCATATTTAGCAACAAGATAAAGTGAGAATGTGGGCTGACTGCAGGGTCAGGAGATCTGGCTCATAATAGCCATGTGATGTTGGGCAAGTTTATTCACTTATTCAGTGAATACATATATTCATAGGCTTGGGCCAGGCAATGGCCAAGACACTGGAAAGTCAGTTGTGAGCAAAATGGTGAGTTCCTGCCATCCTGGTGCTTACAGGCTAGAGAGAGAAAGATGCTAATCAGATAACCACAGATATACCTGCACACCATGAGAGGAGCTCTGAAAGGAAGGATGGGTCACTATGATGAAAGTGATAAGGCAAGATCTGCAAGATTTGAGAAGGTCTCCCTGAGGAGTGATGCTGAGCCGAGACATAAGTAGATGTAGATGACAGGAAAGGAGTGGAGTGGAAGGACAGCATTTCAGGGAAAGAACCAGCATGTGCAAAGGCCCTGGGGTGGAAAGGAAGCCAGCACAGCCTAGAACTAGCTCGGGGCGTCATTTACTCTTCTGCTTAGAAACAAGTGAAGATATAAACATGCCTCTAGGGCACTGTGAAGATCAAATGAAATGCCCTGTGAGGAAGTGCCCATCAAGTGCGTCCTCTTTCCAGTTTTGAGAAAACCAGGCAGGGAGGACCCTGAAGTTCTCATCCCAGGGATGGAGGCCAAGGGGAATTGGGTTATAGATCCCAGGAAAGCGATTTCTTCATGCTGCCTCTTTATTGCATGTGGGTCACGTGTCTTTGCCTTTAATCTGTTTATTGCTCTGGTCTCACGGTGAAGGTCACGGCCAGGCCTTATTTCTTAGGGCATTGTCTGCTTTAAGTCACGCAGACTCCTGGCCCTACATTCCTGCAGATAGTTCTATCCAACTTTGGGACGTACCCCAGCTCCTGGGGTCTTAGCTGTGCAACGCTGCCCTCTGCTGGCCACAGCTAGCGGTCTGTGGCTGCTCTAAGGTGGGGGCTGGACACCAGGCTCATCTTTCAATTTGTGGGTGGAGCTGGGTCTCCATTCACACTGGCTGGTCAGCCTGCGTCCCTTCCTCTCTTCTCTGTGCTTCCCTTCACCCACCAAATGGGTACATGACACCCCGCCCCCCAGCACTGCCCGTCCACGATCTTACTGGGATGTGCACAGCACAGAGAGTCAGGAGCTTGGAGGTGGTCAAGTGACTTCCCCACGGTCTTCAGTGATGAGCCTGGGCCAGTTTGTGGCCTGTAACCTTGAACAGGGCTTTGTGCTTAGGAGCCCCCCTCCCCTTAGAAATTATTAATAGATTTTGAACAAAGGACCTACATTTCATTTAGTGCTGTTATGAGGCCAGTCCTGCAGTGGGAGTTGGGCTTCATTCCAAACCCAGGGCCCTATCGCCTTCCCCAGCCTTCTTTCTAAATCACACATCTGTCACCTCCCTGTTTAGCCCCCCAAGACGACACCTCCATACCTGTAGGATGAAGCATCTCATCTCTCAGTACAGGGATTCTTAATGCTGCCGTGCACACCCGGAGAAGGGAAAGCGATGGAGGGTCACTGATGCCCTGGGCAATCTGCCCAGAGCAATAAAGTCAGAATTCTGCAGGCCAGACACCAGCATTGCCTGGTGCAAAAGTGTTTCAGATGATCCTAACAATCAGGCAGGCTGGAGTGCCATGGTGGAGGCCCTGGCATAGTTTCTGGTGTTCAGTGGGTATTAACTAAATGTCCTCCAATTTTTTTTAGAGCCATGAACTGAATTGTGAATGAGAAGAGAAACACTTTGGGCTCCATGCTTGCATCAGAATATGGTAATAAACATGTTTCAATGCTATTCTCTCAAATCATCCCACCCTTGCCCTCTCCCACAGAGTCCAAAAGACTGTTCTTTATATCTGTGTCTCTTTTGCTGTCTCACATATAGGGTCATTGTTACCATCTTTCTAAATTCCATATATATGCATTAATATACTGTATTGGTGCTTTTCTTTCTGGCTTACTTCATTCTGTATAGTAGGCTCCAGTTTCATCCACCTCATTAGAACTGATTCAAATACATTATTTTTTAATAGCTGAGTAATACTCCATTGTATATATGTACCACAGCTTTCTTATCCATTCGTCTGCTGATGGACACCTAGGTTGCTTCCATGTCCTAGTTATTATAAACAGTGCTGTGACAAACACTGGGGTACACGTGTCTCTTTCAACTCTGGTTTCCTCAGTGTGTATGCCCAGCAGTGGGATTGCTGGGTCGTATGGCAGTTCTATTTCCAGTTTTTTAAGGAATCTCCACACTGTTCTCCATAGTGGCTGTACTAGTTTGCATTCCCACCAACAGTGTAAGAGGGTTCCCACTTCTCCACACCCTCTCTAGCATTTATTGTTTGTAGATTTTGATAGCAGCCATTCTGACCTGTGTGAGATGGTACCTCATTGTGGTTTTGATTTGCATTTCTCTGATAATGAGTGATATTGAGCATCTTTTCACATGTTTGTTAGCCATCTGTATGTCTTCTTTGGAGAAATGTCTTTTTAGTTTTTTGGCCCATTTTTTGATTGGGTCGTTTATTTTTCTGGTATTCAGCTGCATGAGCTGCTTGTATATTTTTGAGATTCTTTGTCATTTGCTTCATTTGCTATTATTTTCTCCCATTCTGAAGGCTGTCTTTTCACCCTGCTTATAGTTTCCTTCATTGTGCAGAAGCTTTTAAGTTTAATTAGGTCCCATTTGTTTATTTTTGCTTTGAAATCCTTGCAACCACCATTCAAACTGGTGGTTGACCAGTTTTCCCAGCACCACTTGTTAAAGAGATTGTCTTTTCTCCATTGTATATTCTTGCCTCTTTTGTCAAAGATAAGGTGTCCATAGGTGCATGGATTTACCTCTGGGCTTTCTTTTTTGTTCCATTGATCTATATTTCTGTCTTTGTGCCAGTACCATACTGTCTTGATGACTATAGCTTTGTAGTATAATCTGAAGTCAGGCAGGTTTATTCCTCCTGTTCCATTCTTCTTTCTCAAGATTGCTTTGGCTATTCGAGGTTTTTTTGTATTTCCATACAAATTGTGAAATTATTTGTTCTAGTTCTCTGAAAAATACCATTGGTAGCTTGATAGGGATTGCACTGAATGTATAGGTTGCTTTGGGTAGTATACTCATTTTCACTATATTGATTCTTCTGATCCATGAACATGGTATATTTCTCCATCTATCTGTGTCATCTTTGATTTCTTTCATCAGTGTTTTATAGTTTTCTATATATAGGTCTTTTGCTTCTTTAGGTAGACTTATTCCTAAGTATTTTATTCTTTTCATCACTATGGTGAATGGAATTGTTTACTTAATTTCTCTGTTTTCTCATTGTTAGTGTATAGGAATGCAAGGAATTTCTGTGTGTTAATTTTATATCCTGCAACCTTACTATATTCATTGATTAGCTCTAGTAATTTTCTGGTGGTGTCTTTAGGGTTTTCTATGTAGAGGATCATGTCATCTGCAAACAGTGCGAGTTTTACTTCTTCTTTTCCAATCTGGATTCATTTCTTTTTCTTCTCGGATTGCTGCAGCTAAAACTTCCAAAAGTATGTTGAATAGTAGTGGTGAGAGTGGGCACCCTTGTCTTGTTCCTGACTTTAGGGGAAATGCTTTCAATTTTTCACCATTGAGGATAATGTTTGCTGTGGGTTTATCATATATGGCTTTTATTATATTGAGGTATGTTCCTTCTATGCCTGTTTTCCAGAGAGTCTTTTTTTTTGTTTTCATAAATGGATGTTGAATTTTGTCAAAGGCTGTCTCTGCATCTATTGAGATAATCATATGGTTTTTATCTTTCAGTTTGTTAATGTGGTGAATCACATTGATTAATTTGTGAGTATTAAAGAATCCTTGGATCCCCAGGATAAAGCCCACTTGGTCATGATGTATGATCTTTGTAATATTTTGTTGGATCCTGTTTGCTAGAATTTTGTTGAGGATTTTTGCATCTATGTTCATCAGTGATGTTGGCCTATAGTTTTCTTTTTTTGTGGCATCTTTGTCTGGTTTTGATATTAGGGTGATGGTGGCCTCATAGAATGAGTTTGGCAATTTATCTTCCTCTGCAATTTTCTGGAAGAGTTTGAGTAGGATAGGTGTTAACTCTTCTCTAAATTTTTGGTAGAATTCACCTGTGAAGCCATCTGGTCATGGGCTTTTGTTTGTTGGAAGATTTTTATTACAGTATCAATTTCCATACTTGTGATGGGTCTGTTAAGATTTTCTATTTCTTGCTGGTTCAGTTTTGGAAGCTTATACTTCTCTAAGAATTCGTCCATTTCTTCCAAGTTGTCCATTTTATTGTCATACAGTTACTAATAGTAGGATCTTATGATCCTTTGAAACTCCAGTACTTTGGCCACCTCATGCAAAGAGTTGACTCATTGGAAAAGACTCTGATGCTGGGAGGGATTGGGGGCAGGAGGAGAAGGGGACGACAGAGGATGAGATGGCTAGATGGCATCACTGACTCACTGGATGTGAGTCTGAGTGGACTCCGGGAGTTGGTGATGGACAGGGAGGCCTGGCGTGCTGCGATTCATGGGGTCGCAAAGAGTCGGACACGACTGAGCGACTGAATTGAACTGAATGATCCTTTGTATTCCTCTGTAGTCTGCTGTGATTTCTCCATTTTCATTTCTAATTTTGTTGATTTGATTCTTCTCCCTTTTCTTCTTGATGAATCTGGCTAATGGTTTGTCTATTTTATTTATCTTCTCAAAGAACCAGCTTTTAGTTTTGTTGATTTTTGCTATAATCTCCTTTGTTTCTTTTTCATTTTTTCTGCTCTAATTTTTATTTCTTTCCTTCTACTAACCCTAGGGTTCTTCACTTCTTCTTTTTTTCTAGTTGCTTTAGCTGTAAAATTAGGTTATTTATTTGATTTTTCTCTTGTTTCTTGAGATAAGCTTGTATTGCTATGAACCTTCCTTTTAGCACTGCTTTTACTGAATCCCGTAGGTTTTGAGCTGTTGTGTTTTCATTTTCATTCATTTCTATGAATATTTTGATTTCTTCTGTGATTTGTTGGTTATTCAAAAGCATGTTGCTTAGCCTCCATATGTTGTATTTTTAATAGTTTTTTTTTTTCTGTAGTTGACATCTAATCTTACTGCATTGTGATCAGAAAAGATGCTTGAAATGATTTCAAGTTTTTGAATTTACCAAGGCTATATTTATGGCCCAGGATGTGATCTAGCCTGGAGAATGTTCCGAGTGCACTTGAGAAAAAGGTGAAATTCATTGTTTTGGGGTGAAATCTCCTATAGATATCAATTAGGTCTAACTGGTCTATTGTATCATTTAAAGTTTGTGTTTCTTTGTTAATTTTCTGTTTAGTTGATCTATCCATAGGTGTGAATGGGGTATTAACATCTCCCACTATTATTGTGTTATTGTTAATTTCCCCTTTCATACTTGTTAGCATTTGCTTTACATATTGTGGTGCTCCTATGTTGGGTGCATATATATTTATAAATGTTATAGCTTCTTCTTGGATTGATCCTTTGATCATTATGTAGTGTCCTTCTTTGTCTCTTTTCATGGCCTTTATTTCAAAGTCTATTTTATCTGATATGAGTATTGCTACTCCTGTTTTCTTTTGGTCTCTATTTGCATGGAATATCTTTTTCCAGCCCTTCACTTTCAGTCTGTATGTGTCCCTTGGTTTGAAGTGGGTCTCTTGTAGACAGCATATACAGGGGTCTTGTTTTTTTATCCATTCAGCCAATCTTTGTCTTTTGGTTGGGGCATTTAGCCCATTTACATTTAAGGTAATTATTGATAAGTATGCTCCTGTAGCCATTTACTTTGTTGTTTTGGGTTCAAGTTTATAAACCTTTTCTGTGTTTCCTGTCTAGAGAAGATTCTTTAGCATTTGTTGAAGAGCTGGTTTGGTGCTGCTGAATTCTCTCAACTTTTGCTTGTCTGTAGAGCTTTTGATTTCTCCTTCATATTTGAATGAGATCCTTGCTGGGTGTAGTAATATGGGTTATAGGTTTTTCTCTTTCATCACTTTAAGTATGTCTTGCCATTCCCTTCTGGCCTGAAGAGTTTCTGTTGAAAGATCAGCTGTTATCCCTATGGGGATCCCCTTGTGTGTTATTTGTTGCTTTTCCCTTGATGCTTTTAATATTTGCTCTTTGTGTTTGATCTTTGATAATTTGATTAATATGTGTCTTAGGGTGTTTTGCCTTTGGTTTATCCTGTTTGGGACTCTCTGGGTTTCTTGGACTTGAGTGGTTATTTCCTTCCCCATTTTAGGAAAGTCAACTATTATCTCAAGTATTTTCTCATGCCCTTTCTTTTTGTCTTCTTCTTCTGGGACTCCTATGATTTGAATGTTGGGTCATTTAACATTGTCCCAGAGGTCTCTGAGGTTGTCCTCATTTAATTCTTTTTTCCTCTCTGCTTCATTTATTTCCACAATTCTATCTTCTACCTCACTTATTCTATATTCTGCCTCAGTTATTCTACTGTTGGTTCCCTCCAGAGTGCTTTTGGTCTCAGTTATTGCATTATTCATTTCTGACTCTTTTTTTTTTTAATTTCTTCAGGTCCTTGTTAAACATTTCTTGCATATTCTCAATCCTTGTCTCTAGTCTATCTGTAACTCCATTTTGTTTTCAAGATTTTGGATCATCTTTACTATTATTCTGAATTCTTTTTCAGGTAGACTCACTATCTCCTCTTTGGTTTGGTTTGGTGGGTATTTATCTTGCTCTTTTACCTTCTGATTATTTCTCTGCTTTTTCATTTTGTTTAGATTGCTGTGTTTGGGGTGGCCTTTCTGTAGGCTGGAAGTTTGTGGCTCCTCTTTACTGTGGAGGTTGCTCCCTGTGGGTGGGGTTGGACTAGTGGCTTGTCAAGGTTTCCTGGTTAGGGAAGTTTGAGTCGATTCTGGTAGGTGGAGCTGCATCTCCTCTCTGAAGTGCAATGAAGTGTCCAGTAGTGAGTTTTGGGGTGTCTATGGGTTTGGTGTGACTTTGGGCAGCCTATATTTTAATGCTCAGGGCTGTATTCCTGCATTGCTGGAGAATTAGCATGGTATGTTTTGCCCTGAAACTTGTTGGCTCTTGGGTGGAGCTTGGTTTCAGTGTAGTTATGGAGGTTTTTGAATGAGCTCTTGTCGATTAATGTTCCCTGGAATCAGGAGTTTTCTGATGTTCTCAAGTTTTGGATTTAAGCCTTCTGCCTCTGGCTTTCAGTCTTATTCTTACAATAGCCTCAAGACTTCTCCATTCATACAGCACAGATGATAAAACATCTAGGTTAATGGTGAAAAGATTCTCCACAGTGAGGGACACCCAGAGAGGTTCACATGTAACACAGAGTTACATGGAGAAGAGAAGAGGGAGGAGGGAGATAGAGGTGATCAGGAGGAGAAGATGAAGAGTCAAAAGGGAAGAGACCAATCGATCCAGTAATCAGGTCCCTAAGTGTTCTCCACAGCCTGGAACACGCAGAGAGATTCACAGAGTTAAGTAGAGAAGAGAAGGGGGAGGGAGGAGATAGAGGTGACTTCGGGGAGAAAAGGGAGAGTCAAAAGGGGAGAGAGCAATCAAACCAGTAATTACACCCCAAGTGAAAATGGATACTGAAGATTAGATTCTTAAGGTACAAAATTGATAACAAATACCAAGAAGCAAAGATTAAAAATCTACAGTAGAGGTTAGACTCTCAAAAATACGATATTAAAAATACAAAACATCCAGCACGGAGTGAGAGGAGACACAGACGCTCAGGGAGCATTGGTCTCCAGGTCTCAGGGAGCCGGCACCAGAGTCTATCTCCCTTTAGCCCAGATGACGTCCTGAGAACCCTTCTTCTCATCAGGCCACTGCAGATCTTTGAGACCAACTCCTGGGGTCTGTGTTCTCTCTGAGTACAGCTTTCCAGGGCACAGGGCATCCCACCGTCCACTGTTGGCTGCCCATTTCCTTTCTGCCAGGCACTGCTCTGGGCACAGAGCCTGGAAGGTGACTGTTTCCAGGTCAGCCAGTCAGCAATTTTTAGCACTGCAGGCTGCGGGGTATGGAAACTTTTTTTTTTTTTGTATATTTTCATTAAAATTTTATTTTTACTTAAATGGTTGCAAGAAAATATAAAACCTACTGCACACTTTCAAAAACAGATGAGTAGTAGGTAGCCGAATTTTACTATGCTGGTTATGAAATGAAACTAACAAGAAGAAGAAACATGCAACAAATGTTTTTGCCAATTTTAGGTGCTGGGCATTTCCCCAGGGATTCCCATGGCAGTGCTGGCTTCCTTAAGGCTTTGTATGCTGATAACACAGACTCTTCTTGAGGGCTGGGTTCTTCTGTGACAAAGACGCATCCTAGTGACTTTGTGGCTGCCTGGAACCTTCCTTTCCCCGTGGTCGCCAGCTGGATGGTGTTACACCAGATCCCGCAGTTAAGTTACACAACTGGCTACGTCTAGATTGAAAGACAGCAAAGCCCAGGGTAACTCCATCATGCCCACATTTAGCACAGAATGAGAAATTCAGTGTTAAGCCTGAAAGGCAGGATGTGGGGGTGCAAGGCAAAGCAGGTTAACAGAATTGAGAGAGGAGGGTCTTCCAGGGTTTGTCTCTGTGGAGCTGGCCATTCCAGGGCTCTCTTCTGGAAGCCTTTCTTCACAGTCACATTTTAGAAATTCATATTGGATGTCAGCAGACTCAAAGTTTCCAGAAATACTGGAGAAATCGGTGCACGTTGCTTAGTTCAGTGTTTTCCCAGCTTAATCACGGAACATTTTTTTGGTTTGTTTTGAATAGCAGCTATTTTTATCCACTGTTTAGAAAACACCTGCTTAGACAGTATATTGTTTCATGCTTTTAGCTGCAACAGAATCACCCCTTATATAGAAGGAGGGCCACGGTGTGCACCTTTGCCAACGTGTATGTGAGCTCTTAGGCTAGTCCACTAATGGGAGTGATGACAGGTGTCACAAGGCAGCTTGAACTTACACCTGCATGACACTTCTAAGAAGGGTTGCACACTTACAAGTGGGGCTACTTAGTTTATTTTAGGGAGTGCATACCTGCAACATGCCAGGCCTTGTGCCAGGCACCAGACACATGGCAAGGAGTTTGAGGACACTGTGATGTGTATTAAAGGCATGTTTAAAACGTTGCGGATCACAAAAGAGGAAGGGTACCTCTCCTCGAGAGAACTGAGGCTAGCAGGTTTTTTTTTTTTTTTTTCCCCTTGAAAGGGAACAGTTGACTTGGGTCTTAAAGGTTGAATAGAAGGTTACCAGGCCGAGATGCAGGTGGGGTTGGGGACAGATTTCAGGGGCCACAAACAGAGACATGTGTTGGTTGAGGGGCGGTGGGGTAAGATTCAGAGCCCACTCCCACATGTGGGTTCATTCTTCCACACCCAGCAATCCCCCGACAGCAACTGGGGGTCCTGCAGTTCAAGTCGCCTCTGACACATCTACTCAGAGACAGCATCTCACGCCTCGGGCTCAGGGCTCTGTGTCAGCTCCAATCACAGTCCAGTTGTTACCTGTGCTCCTGCCCTAGCAGCTATAATTCAGAAGTTTCCACAACCCTCTCTTTGGGTTTGATTGATTTGCTGGAGTGGCTCAGAGAACTCAGGAAAATATTTTACATCTACCAAGTAGATGACATCCGGATGGAAGAGCTGCACGGGGCAGGGTGGGGGAAGAGGTGCAGGTGCACCACTCTCCCTAACGTGACTGTCTTCACCAGCCTGGACGCCTTCTGAGCCCCTGCCTTTTACGTTTTTATGGCGGCTTCGTTACTGAGGCGTGGTTGATTAAACCACTGGCCCCTGGCACCAGAGGCAACCTCCAGCCCCTCCCACTCCCTGGAAGTGTAGGGGGTGGGACTGAGATTTCCAACCCTCCAATCACAGGGCTGTTTCCCCTGGCAACCAGCCCTATCCTTAGCTGATTTCCAAAAATCACCTCATTAATGTAACCTCAGGTGTGGTTTGTTCTGGCTGTTAAAACACCTTTATAGTTTGCAGCACTTAGGAAATCCCAAGGGTCTCAGGATCTCTGAGCCAGAAAGGGGGCAAAGACCAAGTATGTGTTTCTTCTTATAAATCCAAGTACAAAGGGCTTCTGTCTACAGAGAGCTGATGAACTTGGAAAGGAGGCACTCAGACTCTGCTCTACACTTTCCCTACAGAGAGTCCCCAGGGCAATTTGGCAATCATCTAATTAAAAAACTAATTCTCAGATGGGGTGAAGGGTGGAAAGAGCTACCACAAAGCGAGTACTGCCACGTGTTAACCGAGGTGTGGACACAGGTGCTCACCGTGCAAATTCCTTTAGCTGTGCCATATATTTGTAAATCTTCATAATAAAATGTTTGGTTGAGTGGACTCAGTTCAAATTCTCTTTGCAAAGCTCAGTTTTCTTAAGGTTCTCTTTGATTACTGAAGTTGCCAGCACCAGAGAAATCTCATTTTTCTTGCGTATGAAAACAAAAATCTTAATCTCACGAAAGCAAGTTAACCCTCGATATGCTAGCTTTGATTTCTTTTAAAAAGCCGACTATAAAATGCTAAGCCAGGCACCCAGAGATAGCCCGAATGAGTTAGTGAGGTCTGGAGAAGAAGGGAGGGTTCAGAGCTTCTGGGACAAAGGGCAGATGCAGGCAGAGATGAAGGTGAACTGCCAGTCCAAAATCAAGGTGTCCTGGGGTTGTTCCTTTCTGGAGGCCGTGAGGACCTTGCCCTTCAGCCCAAGGGGCTGAGAGTGAAGAGTCCTCATTCACTTTTCACTTTAAATCAATTTGCTTGAACACTTTAAATAAATTTACTTCTTATTAAGATGCGCTTCAGTAAGAAATCATTTCAACTCTTAAGCCATAAAAGGACAGCCTCTCCCCCAGCTACTGGTGTTGCTGGTACTCCTTGGTTTGTAGACACATCACTCCAGTCTTGGGCTGTATTATCACAGGATGCTGTGTCTTTGTCCTTCTCTGTGTCTCTTCTTCAAAGGACCCCAGTCACTGGATTAGGGCCCATCGCAACCCAGCATTACCTCATCTTAACTTGGTGACACCTGCAAAGACTCTGCTTGCCAGTAAGATCACACTCTGAAGTCCTGGGGCAGGATTTCAACATATCTCATGAGAGGACACGACTCACCCACAGCAGAAAGGGACAGGGAAAAAGGGTTTTGGGAGGGGTGTTTGTTTGGTCCCCAGATGTGCTGCGTGGAGATATTGCATCAGGATGATGGAGACGTCAGAAAACAGAGCAGCCAGCCTGGAGTCGGCTGGCATGGAACGGATGAATTACGCATCCCCAGAACTGCCTACCTCCGGACTTTTTTACGAGGTCATTAAATATCCTTACTGTTAAGTCCATTTTTACTCATTGCTTGCAACGGAAACTATTCTAATTTTTTTTTATTGAAATAAAATATTTGACCGTAGGTACTTGAATATAATCCTGGTTTTGGACCTAAGCATTAAATGCTTTCCTTCTTATCAATAAGAAGGAAAAACAGTCATGCTACTTCCTTTAGGATGGATGATAAATGAGAAACTCGTTTTTTCCAAAATAGCAAACATGATTTCTTTTTAAGTACATGAAACTATGCTTAAAACCCTCCAAGAGTTCTTTTTAAATGTAATTTTACAGATATGCCTTGTTATTAGTAAAATCTCTTTACTTTCACAAGTTAAATTATACTTCAATGTATTTGTGTATTACAGAATGATCAGTTCACAGGGTAATCTGTTGTGGGAGTAGAAAAGTAGGCCCAGATGCAAAGAATGCATTTCCATGAAAATAGAGATATATGAACTAAATAAATTACTAGTTTTAAATAAATAATCTTCTTATTGAATGACTTATCCTTCTGGTAAAATATTTACCATACTCTTTAAAAGCTTTTTAATCAACCGAAGCACTCAGGAAGCTTTAAATGACTGGCTATCCTTTTGTGGCTTAAGAGTTGAAATGATTTCTTATTGAAGTGCATCTTAATAAGAAGCAAATTGATTTAAAGTGCTTCAAGTCCTTGTGGAGTGAGGGCTCTTTGTGCTCAGCTCCTTGGGCTGGAGGGCGAGCTCCTCATTTCACGGGGCTGGAAAGGTCATGCTCTACCCCGTGCTCTGATGTTCTGGGTAATTAAGACTCAATTCCTTTCAAATTACCTGAGGACAGGCCCTGGCCTGAGTGACTCAGAGTGAGAGTGTTTTCCCTGCCACCTCATTTCTCTGTGTAGTGTTTTCCTGAGTTTAAGAAAGAATATAAAAAAATAAATGACTGGAGAACTGATTAAATACATGGACTCCCAGCCCTTGTCCCACATGTACTGGATCAGATTCTACAGAAGAGGAGCCCAGGAACCTGCATGTTAATCCTCCAGGGGCTTCTTGTGTTTAGACTAGTCTGATCCCCCATCAGACAACTGGAGCTGGCATCTGAGGGCCCTGGTTCTCGCTCTCCTGTGGTCATGTTACAACTCAGGCTGATTCAACCTAATGCTCTGTGATGACCTAGCTGGGTAGGATGTGGGGTGGTGGTGGGAGAAAGGCTTAAGGAGGAGGAGACATGTATACTTATAGCTGATTCATGCTGTTGTACAGCAGAAACTAACAACACTGTAAAGCAATTATCCTCCAATTAAATTCAAAACGAAATCGACCAAAGATGTTAAAAACACAAACAACAAAAGACCAACCCAAACCAAAAGCTCAGGTTGCCAGGCCCCAACCCCAGGGTCCACTTTTGTGTCAAAAGAATTCTCGCCCAATTTACTGGATCACAGGGCTTTCCTGCTGGCGCAGACGGTCAAGAATCTACCTGCAATGCAGGAGATCCTGGGTTTGATCCCTGGTCAGGAAGATCCCCTGGAGAAGGGAATGGCAACCCATTCCAGTATTCTTGCCTGGAGAATTCCATGGACGGAAAACCCTGACGGGCTATAGTCCATTGGGTCACAGAGTCGGACACGACTGAGTGACTAACACCGGATCACTGAGTATAGAAAGAGATTCTTTATGTTCTAAACTTGTCAAACAGCCCCCAGTTAAAGTACTACCACACATCTCGTCCAGAACTGTTCTGGAATACAGATTAGGATAAGTTATCCAAGAAATGTCTGGCAGTTCTTGGAGGGGGATACGCTCTCAATGATTCCAGAAACACCGGCTCAGTTGTGCCAGAGGCACTGCTTTTCCTTCTGGGGAGGATGAGGCTGGGTCACAGGTCATCTCAAAGCCTTGTCTGCACTTGAGAAAATGAGATTGACCCACTGAATCCTAACTGTATTTCCTTTGGGCGATGCTGGTGAAATGGATGTTTCATATAATCAAACGTGATGAGGGCTCATGGACCCCAAGGCTGACCTGGTAATCAACCACCTTTTTGAAATTCTGCTGGCAAGACAGTGCAATTTTTCAGCTAGTTTCAGAGCAGTCCTTTTCTCTAAGATTCTTAATTATGGGTCCAAGGAACACGGGTTCTGACTGAGGGGAGCTGATGAGGAACTGTCTGCCCATCAAGGGGCAAGTCTGATTTCCTTCTGGGACACTGTTTTGCTGCCTTACAATTTGTGTAGCAGGCCAGCTGAGGCTTCCATTCTGCAGAGAATTTGGGCCTGTCCTTTGTCTCAGCAGGATCGTGGAGCAGAATCAGTCAAGAGGTCTATTACCAGGAGAATTATCATTAAAAGAAACAACCATATTCTTTAAATTTCCAGAAATGAGTTTTGTGATGATGATTTACAGCCCATTAAAATTAACTGGTTTTCTTCTCCATAACAGGTCTGTAGTTTTATATTTAATATTTAAAATGTCTTCCTGGAAACACTGGATTTTGATGGCAACTTCCCAAGACCCATAAAAGGTTGTTGTTCAGTCACTCAGTCACGTCTGACTCTGCTACTCCATGGATTGCGGCACACCAGGCTTTCCTGTCCACTATTTCCCAGAGTTTGCTCAAACTCATGTCCATTGAGTTGTTAATGCCATCCAACCATCTCATCATCTGTCATCCACTTCTCCTGCTGCTCTCAATCTTTCCCAGCATCAGGGTCTTTTCCAATGAGTTGGCTATTTGCATCAGGTGGCTAAAGTACTGGAGCTTCAGCTTCAGCATCAGTCCTTCCAATGAATATTCACAGTTGATTTCCTTTAGGATTGACTGATCTCCTTACTGTCCAAGGGACTCTTAAAAGTCTTCTCCAGCACCACAGTTTGAAAGCATCAATTCTTCAGTGCTCAGCCTTCTTCATGGTTCAACTCTCACATCTACATGACAACTGGAAATACCATAGCTTTGACTATATGAACCTTTGTCAAAGTGGTATCTCTGCTTTTTAATACACTGTCTAGGTTTGTCAACACTTTTATTCTAAGGAGGAAGTGTCTTTTAATTTCATGGTTGCAGTCACTGTCCACAGTGATTTTGGAGCACAAGAAAATAAAGTCTCTCACTGTTTCCATTTTATTTTCCCCATCTATTTGCCATGACCACCTCCTGGAGTTCACTCAGACTCACGTCCATCGAGTCAGCGATGGCATCCAGCCATCTCATCCTCTGTTGTCCCCTTCTCCTCCTGCCCCCAATCCCTCCCAGCATCAGAGTCTTTTCCAATGAGGCAACTCTTCACATGAGGTGGCCAAAGTACTGGAGTTTCAGCTTTAGCATCATTCCTTCCAAAGAAATCCCAGGGCTGATCTCCTTCAGAATGGACTGGTTGGATCTCCCTGCAGTCCAAGGGACTCTCAAGAGTCTTCTCCAACACCACAGTTCAAAAGCATCAATTCTTCGGCGCTCAGCTTTCTTCACAGTCCAACTCTCACATCCATACATGACCACAGGAAAAAACATAGCCTTGACTAGACGGACCTTTGTTGGCAAAGTAATGTCTCTGCTTTTGAATATGCTATCTAGGTTGGTCATAACTTCCCTTCCAAGGAGTAAGCGTCTTTTAATTTCATGGCTGCAGTCACCATCTGCAGTGATTTTGGAGCCCAGAAAAATAAAGTCTGACACTGTTTCCACTGTTTCCCCATCTATTGACCGGATGCCATGATCTTCGTTTCCTGAATGTTGAGCTTTAAGCCAACTTTTTCACTCTCCACTTTCACTTTCATCAAGAGGCTTTTTAGTTCTTCACTTTCTGCCATAAGGGTGGTGTCATCTGCATATCTGAGGTTATTGATATTTCTCCCAGCAATCTTGATTCCAGCTTGTGTTTCTTCCAGTCCAGTGTTTCTCATGATGTACTCTGCATATAAGTTAAATAAGCAGGGTGACAATATACAGCCTTGACGAACTCCTTTTCCTATTTGGAACCAGTCTGTTGTTCCATGTCCAGTTCTTTTTTTTTTTTCCATGTCCAGTTCTAACTGTTGCTTCCTGACCTGCATACAAATTTCTCAAGAGGCAGATCAGGTGGTCTGGCGTGCTGCGATTCATGGGGTCACGAAGAGTCAGACACGACTGAGAGACTGATCTGATCTGATTTGCCATGAAGTGATGGCACGATGACCAGATGCCAGGATCTTAGTTTTTTGAATGCTGAGTTTTAAGCCAGCTTTTTCATTCTCTTTAACGTTTATCAAGAGGTTCTTTAGTTCCTCTTTGCTTTCTCCATTAGGGTGGTATTATCTGCATATCTGAGGTTGTTGATATTTCTCTCAGCAATCTTGATTCCAGCCTGTGATTCATCCAGCTTGGCATTTCACAGGATGTACTCTGCATAAAGTTAAATAAGCAGGATGACATTTATACAGCCTTGACATACTCCTTTCCCAATTTTGAACCAGTCCATTGTTCCCTGTCGGGTTCTAACTGTTGTTTCTTGATGTGCATACAGGTTTCTCAGGAGACAGATAAGATGGTCTAGTATTTCCATCTCTTCAATAATTTTTCACCATTTGCTGTGATCCACACAGTCAAAGGCTTTAGCATAGTCAGTGAAGCATAAAAGGTAAGAGGCAGTAAATCACCATCAGTGGTCTGGGGGTGTATTTTCTGAGGGTCAAGGAGACAAAAGATTGCAGCTGGAAAACTTCTTGATGTCAGTGACCTTTGAGTGCTCTGAGAGCTGAGGCCTGGGAGGCATGAACTTGGAGGAATTTTTTTCAGTCTTAGAGATGAGAGAAGGTGTTGTTTGTGGGCTTCACCTGGGTGGGGCTTTCTGGGTCCTTGCTGGTCCTGTAGGCATGGAATTCACTCTCTGTGGGGCTGCTGAGACCACAAAACCCCTTTTGCAGCTAAATGCTTCCAAACTGCTCCATCCTGAAATTTAAGCTTAGCTATTGGGAAATGATACTGTTTCATCTAGAAGGCAGACGTTTGCTAGTGATCATAGCAATCATTTGTCAAAATACATCCACAACGTAGGAAAGTATAGATAAACAGCCAAGGTGATCATCACGAAGCCACGAGCAGCCCACGATGTGCACCTAGTCTGCATCAGCGCAGGTGCATTAGGGAGTGATGGAATGTTCCATTTCCCAGCGGTGGCCAGGGCCCCTCGGGAATAGGAGTTCTGTACTGGAGAGGTGTCCAAGCTTCCAGGACCTAACCTCACTTGGTGGAAGCCTCACTGTGAGGGCTGAGCAGATTCTTTTCTAGCAGAGCTGACATGACTTGTGGAGACAAACTCCTTTATTTCCCGTCATCTGGGAGTTCGACGAGTGACCAGTCGCCGTCACTCTGGTTTTGTTTTCAGGCAGTGACTCACATACCATACCCACCCTTCCTCATTCACTCAAAGTTTTAAAGAAGCTACAGCTAAATGCAGCTGCTTAACATCATTAGAAGGAGCCCAAGGTTGCAGGTGACACTGCACGGGAACTTTAATGCTGCTGAACTCATTGTCGTTTTCTTTTAGAGACCTGACGAGACTGAAAGCCAAAAGGGCTTTAGCGGTCTCAAGGGGTAATGTCAGAGGAAGAGGAATGCTGGGGGGTGCGAGCAAGGCAACAACTGAGACCAGTAGCCAGCACTCGCTGTGGTTTGTCCGGGCAAACGTCTGAGAAACCGGTTTGCTTCTATAGCTGTTCTCAAATAACTTCTCCGGGGGGAAGAAAAAGAGGCTAGTCCGGGAGCACATTTCTAACAGCCCTGAAGAGTTTTAATTCTGAATAAAAATTCACATCAAGCATGTCTGTTATTTAATTTAGGTCATGTTTAACTGAAATTAGCCATTCAAAACTGAATTTCGAGATCCACTGAGGTGGCAGGCTTTCATTCCCAGACAGCCCGGCCGAGACAACTTGGAAGTCTTACCTGGGCAGGCAGCTGTCGGTGGTGATTCCAGGGTCCCTGCTTCCAGCTGTGTGGTCAATTGTTGCCCAGCACTGGGTCCCTTCTGTTTAAAATGGGCTGATCAAATAAAAACTAACTCAGGGCTGTCATGTGGATGAAGTCAAGTAATGTAAACAAAATGCTCGCATAGCACCATGGTTTACAACAACCACTTTCATAGGTGCTGGTGGCTACGACTCATTGTTAACTGTTGCCAGTTAATGTTCAAGGTGAGATCTGACAACATACTGTGAAAACCCCTCGATTTTAATCTAATTAAAACAGAAACTACAGAATAAAAGAAAAGAACACTGTTATCCATATAGGAAACCGTCAGTGTACAGACAGGATTTTAAAAGGTTCACTGTAAGTTGTCTGTTGGACTCTCTGTCCCCATAGCAACGATGTTCACTTTCCTTTGTCGTGGCTGCAAGCCTAGCCTTCCCTTCTGGCAGCACAGTCTCCCCAGAACCTCCCGTCTGTCCCCACTTTGGCTGTTGGTACCGAACCTTTCTAGAGGTTCTAGCGGATCACCTGAAAATGGTATGAAAACTCAGAAAACCAATCATTTGTGACACAAAAGGAAGCATCAACAGCAGGATTTCAGGCACCTTTATTCATGGCAGGTATTTTTGGTCAGGGGACTTTCCCCTGAAAACTTCCTGTAACTTAAGGAAGCCAGCTCCTCGCGCCCGACTGCCACTTGTCATCTCCCAGGCTTGGAAGCACCTGTGTGTGCTCCTGTCCCGTCCACTGTGCTCTGGGCCTCCAGGGCCAAACCCAAGCAGGACCCACCAGCCCAGGGAAGGACTTTCTGCAGCTTGGTGCTAACAGCGGAGAATCCATCTTGTCCAGAAGAAATCAAATCCTTTGTGCTCCCTGGATACTTTATAAACAGGACACATTCTTCCTTAATCTTATTATACATTTGCAATACAAACAATTAAGACTGGTGACATAGGAAACTTTAAAAAAATCATACTGTGTTGACTATGGGCTTTCCTCTCCTTAACACTATTTCATTCCTCAACTTCTTCCATTTTCTCTACAAAATCACCCTGCTGAGACAGTCATGCAGTTCTCCTTCCCGTCAACACTGCCTCCAGGATCAAAACTCGACATACTCAGCTGAGCAGCATCATCAGTAATAAAGCCACTACTCTGCTTGAATTCAGGTAGGAAACAGTATAAAGAAGCAGTGTTTCTTAAAAACTCAAGCCTACTACAAGTTATTTATCATCTTCTAGCCAAACAACTGGCACAGGCTTAACATGGTCTGCTTTTCTTTTCTGTTTCTTTTCCCGGCCAGTAGCTCAAAAGATGGGAGTAACTGAGTTGTACAATCCTGCCAGATTTCCTATGGTAACGACTGTGAGTGGACAATGTAGGGTCCGACTGAAGAATTCAAATCTCATGCAAAACTCTAACTACTGAAAGCCTCATCACATCAGGCAACTCTGTCGTTTTCCATATTTAAAAATTCTAACACTAAAGTGGCAGTGGTCACTCTTAAGTTACTGTGGCATCTGACCTCAGGGACTCAGATATAAGATCGTGGTTCAATTCTGAGTTTTGGCGACAGAGTAGTGACAGATATTCTGAATACACAATTTTAAATGTTTTTAACCACTTGAAAAGTATCACCAACACACTATTTGGTATTTACTCAATGGTTACTCTGAGAATCAAAGAACCTTAACTATAAACGTCTTACTTCACAAAATCTAATTATAACCAAGAGTTTACTCTATGTCTAATAAAAAAATCACGCAGCAACTTCTATCAAACAGCAACTACTACAAAGGGAATGACAGGAAAAAGAATAACCTCACAAAAATACACTAAAAAGTTGGACAACTGTATGCAGGAACTGCCAAAGTTTTAGTGTTTAATAGCACAACTGACCAAGGTCCAAGATGTGAAGTCACCATGTTCAGGAAACATGGGGGCAGGGGAGGGAAGTCACTCCATAAACTAACTCTATAGTATGTGGTAAGAAGAATGCACACTTTATAATATAAAACCTGTCTACACATAGTAGTTAGTTGAAAAAGCCATCTGTCTCCTCTTGGCTTGTAAAAAGGTGTTCCAGATTCCAGCGAAGACAAGCAACCTGTTGAAAAAGGAGAAGCCATCAATGTGCTATTCATTCTATAAGGACAAATACAAATAATACACAGAATTAGTAACAAAAAATCCTTTCAGAATCCTCATTTGAAGTAAATATTGTGTCTGCATAAAATCCTAGCAAAACTACAATAAAAACCTTTATTAAAAAGTTTATTGTGACTGTTTCCTACTCCCACTCCTTTTCTAGCATTATGCCTGTCACTTGAAATTCTTCAATCTTGCAGTTCTTGAGAGGGTGTTCTCATTCACTTGATGGGGTTTTTGACGGCTGGATGACATGAGACCTGGAGGAGCTCCGGAGATGGAAGAACACTGCCCAAGTCTACAAGGAATCAAGGTGACAACCACAAAAAACAACTTTGTGATTTACTCACATAGTGCAACAACCCAATCTACTATTAAGATAACAGTAGATTTAAGATTTTTTACCTCTCAAACCTTTATTTATTTTCTTGGACTTCAACCCGTATTTCATAGTTACCTATAATTTGGTCCAGCCAGGACATGCTCAGAAAATAAAAAAAAGAATTTGGTATCTTTTCCTGTATATTCTGCTTGGTACTCTAGTTACCTAAACATTCACAGTAAACTTTATTTTTACAGGAAATTAAAATGCTAAAGGGCTTCCCTGAGGCTCAGCAGTAAAGAATCCGCCTGCAATGCAGGCATCCCTGGCTCAGGAAGCTCCCCTGGAGAAGGAAATGGCAACTCACTCCAGTATTCTTAGCTGGGAAATCCCATGGACAGAGGAGCCTGGTGGGCCACAGTCCGAGGGGTTACAAAAGAGTCAGACACAACTCACCTCAACAAAATGCTAAAAGTGCGAAGAGGGTTTAAAAACGACCCACTCCAGTACTCTTGCCTGGAAAATCCCATGGACAGAGGAGCCTGGTAGGCTGCAGTCCATGGGGTCGCTAAGAGTCGGACACGACTGAGCGACTTCACTTTCACTTTCTGGGTTGTAATGGGGTAAACGCCACACTCTAGAAAAGGCTCACCATGAAGGAATCCACCACGGTGAGATCAAAGCAGTCATCTATGCGTCTAGCTATCTTGCTTTAACTGCTCTTTTTTATTATTAGTCTCTCCCCTGGAAATTTAAATCAACTCTAGCATAAAGGGTTAACGTGGCCATAGTTTAGGTCATCTAAATCATACATAATCAGTTATTGTCCTGGCATTTACCTCGTGAAGGGGTGTTTCTGCAAGAGAATCCCTAGAACTTACGGTATTTACGAAGGTGGCAAAGTGGGTGTTCTCTCAAACAAACAAAAAACCCTAAAAAGCCATTGGAAGATCTGCCAGTGATTCGAATTTTCAGGCCAACAAAACATACTTTTTGGTTTTGGTTGTACTGGTATAAACTCAGTGTTATCTAATATTACTCAGTGGTAATCTAGGGTTCACTGATAAAAACAGGAAAAAATATACTCCTCATAAGGAATTAGTTTGGTATGAAAAATTCAGAGCCTGGAGTCCCCAGGGGCAACGACAAGCGGATGCTTGCTGGTTTGTGGCTGGGGACGGACCTAGAGGAAGTCCAACTACATAGAGTCACAGGGACCTGTACCAGGGTCCTGCCCCTCCCTCCGCTCACCTTCAGCTCTTCTGTGTGGCCGGGATCTTGTTTTCACTGTCCAGCTCTTCCACCCCGGCCTGCGTCATGAGGTCTGCTATGTTCTTCTCCAGGTCATCAATGCGACTGCTCATGTCATCAAGTGGGGAAGTTAAAGACAAGGCACCAGAGCTTCCACTTCTTACCCTTCTCCCCCAGCTCCTTGCAGACTAGGGCCTTCCACACAGCAGCTTAATGAAAGTGGTTTCCTAACTTCCTTTGGACATTGTCAGAATCTGGCTTAGAGCACATCCCAGCCCTGCCGTTATTCTTGTGAAAGGACCTAGGCAAGTTCTCTCACTTTCTAAGATTCCTGACTCTTTATCCACCACAACCTGTTCGTCAGGTGATGGTGAGGATCACGGGAGATCTACACATGAAATGCTTAGCTCACAGTCAACCACTTGAGACAATATTATCGATAGACTGCAAGTTCCTTGTTGCCAGGGATCTAGCTCAGCTGTATCCCTAGATCTCTGCACAGTACTTCTCAGGAAGTGTGTACCTAAGCTCACTGGAAAAAAAAACCAAAAAACCCCCAAAAAAACCCGGATAAATGACAAGTGGATGTTGACCTGCAAACTACCCACTTATCGCCACTACTGGAAAAATGGGACCCAGTAACCCATTAGAGACTGACTACAAATAAAGGATATTTCTTCCAATGATCTGGTCGGACATGGTCTGAAATTTATCTTGCATCTGTTGCAGGAGTGTCTGCACCTGTGAAACGACCAAACACAACACCCCACGCTTACCCTGGAGACGCCGTCACGGGATCAGGGTAGAAGCTCTCGTCCCTTGGGGAGATCAAGGACCCCAATTCTCCGCAGCTCCGTGGCCTTCAATTTCCCTGTCTGGGTTTCAGTTTTCCCAACTGGCGAATAAGACTTGGGGCGGGGGTGGGGTGGGAGGGGCTGGTGACGCCCCTCCCTTCTGGACCCTCTGCGATTTATAATGCCTTGGGTATTTGGGGACGGAGGGGTTGGGGATGGGAGCTGCGGGATCCTGGGGTCACCGAGAGTGAATGGGGCGGGGGACCCGGGCGCGTCAGCAGGTGAGCGACCTACAGACAGCGACCGGGGGCGGTCAAGGTAGGGGGGCCGCGGCAGCAAAGCCTTCAGAAACGGGGCCTTCTGAGACCCGCCCCGCGCGGCCGCGGAGACGCGCCTCGGTCCGTGGGCCTCGCCGGAGTCGCCCGCGGTTGCAGCGGCCTCGGGTGCGTCTCGCACAGCCGCCCCTTACCACTGAGGTGAGATCCTGCACGGTCTTGGGGTCAGTCTCGGCCATCTCCCCGGTGCCCAGCTTGGCGGTGCTGCCTCAGACCTTCACCTATACTTCCGTTTGTTCGCGCATACGCCCCAGCGGCTACTTCTCGCGACGACCGAGGCCAGTTTCACGGGACCACTGGGCATTCTGGGAGTCGTAGTTCGCGTCACGCGCCGGAAGGGCCTGTCGCATTGCGCTTCCGTTCCGAGGCGAGGCCCCGCCCAGCACTTCCCCGCCCCTTCCCATAAGCCACGCCCACCCTACCGCCCCCACCGCGCCCCGCTCCGCGCCCCGCTCCTGGCCCCGCCCCGGGAGGAAAAAGGTGAAACGAACGTGCTGTGAGGCTTGGATCTGGAGTTTTGTTTGGTGTCTGTTTCTGGCAGGAGACTTTGAGACCTTTCTATCGCGACTGAAAATTTCAAAACCGCCAGCAAATTTGACACCTTTTCAGTGGAAGCTTTTTTTCTTTTGCACTTAAGCAGAAAGACGACATACTTTGTTGCTTTATGCAAAAGCTCCGCTAATTTATCATCATAGCTGATACACTTACTTTGTGGAGTTGACACACCAAAGTTAACTGAATATTGTTCTCTTAACAAAATTGCTGTATCAAGTGTGAGGCACCAGCAGTTAACCTTTAAAACTTTGGTTTTGAACAACGTTCATTTCTGTTTAAGTGTCTTATGTCCTCTTTGCATTAAAAAAAAAAAACAAAAAAAAACTATTTCTTAATTAACTGAGTGACTGAAGTAGTTCTCCTTTCCCCTTTCGAGATGGTTTGGGTTTATTTTCATGCTTGCGCTTTGCTTCAGGCCGGGCCTTGTTTCTGGATCCTCAGTTCTCCGACTTGCACTAAACAGGACTGATGCTTATGTGTCTACAGCTGCAGTGAGGTGTCGTGTTGGTTGAGCAGGGGAGGAGTGACCACCGCAAGGTGGGCCTTTGAGAACTTGTCATTGGTTCTTTCCTTCCTGACTTGGCACCCACATCAGCTGTTAGGACCTAAGCCTGCACTGAGCTGTGTGCACTGGGGTCTCCAGGTCACCGCGTGCAGGTGAGCCTCAGGTCTGACGATGCCCCGCAGCAGCTTCAGGCTCTAGTACCCCGGCCTTCTGGTGGCCCAGGCTGCACTGGCTCCAGCCTTTCCTGGACGTTCCAAACCTTTCCAGTCTCTCTAGACCCCGTGCGTCATCCCCTCATTCTCAGAGGATGACTGACTATTCTACTTTGCAGTGAAAACAGAGACTATTGTCAGAACCTCCCTCCTGATCTACACATGTCCCTCCATCAGCACCTGTATCACTTCAGCCCTTTCCCCTCAGAGGACAAAGTGACCTTGATGAGTTTGGGGGTAAGTATGTGCCTGTGAAATCAGGGAAGCCTGGCATGCTGCAGTCCATGGGGTCATAAAGAGTTGGACATGACTGAGCGATTGAACTGAAACGATGAAGTCATTGTCCCCATCAGAACCAGAAATATCTGCCACACCCCCAAAGTTTCCCTGATACACTAACATATACTATTAATATTAAATATATGTAATATAGGTTAATACATTTTATATAATAAAATACTTCATCAGATAAGATCAGATCAGTCGCTCAGTCGTGTCCGACTCTTTGCGACCCCATGAATCGCAGCACGCCACGCCTCCCTGTCCCTCACCAACTCCCAGAGTTCACTGAGACTCACGTCCATCGAGTCAGTGATGCCATCCAGCCATCTCATCCTCTGTCGTCCCCTTCTCCTCCTGCCCCCAATCCCTCCCAGCATCAGAGTCTTTTCCAATGAGGCAACTCTTCACATGAGGTGGCCAAAGTACTGGAGTTTCAGCTTTAGCATCATTCCTTCCAAAGAAATCCCAGGGCTGATCTCCTTCAGAATGGACTGGTTGAATCTCCCTGCAGTCCAAGGGACTCTCAAGAGTCTTCTCCAACACCACAGTTCAAAAGCATCAATTCTTTGGCTCTCAGCCTTCTTCACAGTCCAACTCTCACATTCATACATGACCACTGGAAAAACCATAGCCTTGACATTGTGTTATAAAGTAGTAATATTTTTTTTAATGTGTGTTAAAAGAACACTAAATGTAATGAATGCCCTGTGGTAAATTTTAAGTATAGAGTATTGTGGCTATGAGCACTATTCTCTAGTGGATCTCCAGAGCTTGTTTATCCTGTTTAAGTGAAACTTTGTATCTCTTGACCAACATCTCTCTGTTTCTGCCTCCTCCAGCCCCTGGCAACCACCACTGTGCTCTCTGCTTCTATGAATTGAACTGTTATACATCCCACACACAAGTGAGGTCAAATATTTGTCTTTCCGGGTCTGGCTTATTTTGCTTAGTAAAATGTTCTCCAGGCCCATCCATGGTGTCCCAAATGGCAGGGCTTCCTTCTTTTTAGAGGCTGCATGATACTCCATTTTGCGTACACACCACGTTTTCTTTATTCACTCATCCGTCAGCGGACAGGTAGGTTGTCTGCACCCCTTTGTTGCTGTTCAGTCTCTAAATCATGTCTGACTCTTTGTGACCCCATGGGCTGCAGCAAGCCAAGCTTCCAGGTCCATCACCAACTCCTGGAGTTTGCTGAAACTCATGTCCATCAAGTGATGCCATCCAACCATCTCATCTTCTGCCACCCCCTTCTCCTCCTGCCCTCAGTCTTTCCCAGCATCGGGGTCTTTTGGCTCCACCCCTTGGCTGTTCAGATAACGCTGCAGCGAACCTGTGAGTGCAGACATCTCTTCCAGATCCTGATTTTATTTCCTTTGTATAAATATTTAGTAGTGAGACCGCTGATCGTGTGGTAGTTCTCTTTTTAATTTTTTTGAGGCGCCTCCATGCTGTTTGTGAGCAGGACTCATGGTGGAGACTGTGGCCAGTGTGGCCAGGCAGTAGGATCTGTGGCCAGCTGCTGAGATTCCTCAGTGCTGTGAGCCCCGGGCACGTCCTCTCAGCTTCTAGCCGGCTCAGACTATATTCAGTTGTGCAGATTGCCTCTGTGTTCTTTGCGGGACAGACAGAGTGGCCTTTTGGGCAACATGCTGCAAAGGTGGGGGGAGCAGAGACTCAGTTTGCTTTCCCAAAGGAGAAACTGTGGACCAAGGAGTCTCTTGGCTGTGAGCTGGGCTGCCTTGGAGGATGGGTGATGCAGTAAAGTGAAACTCTTCTTGTCCTTATTCAGGTTCCTCTGAGAAAGGCATCTTTTTCAGTTTTCCGTTTGCTCCACTGAGGTGCTGGAACATCTCAGGTGTACTCCTAGGCTTCCATAAAGGTGTCCTAATCCATGAGTGGTCATTAAATTGATGTTTCTGGGGGAGGGCGTGTGGACTGGAGCCTCTCATTCTGTCATTTTGCTCTGTATTTTTTTCGATCATCACTTGACTATATCCTGAGTGATGCTGGTTTTTCATTCATAGTAGGCATGATTTTCATTAAAATATATTGACTTAAGTAAAAATCACAAATTTAAAGGTATACAGTTTCACGCTATGGCTGTAACTGACAGCATGAGTGGCTTCTTGGTGTGGTCTGGTTAGGTGAGGTGGGAGATGGATGTCCTTAAACCATGAGGATGCTCCCGTAGGATGACAGTTTAGAAAATTCTGCCCTAAGAGAAGGCAGGGCAGCAGAGATAAAGAGGTAGTGCTTGCTTTAAGTAATTTGTCATTACACACTTTGGGAAATGCTGCTGAATCAGAGGAACACATCTCTTCTCCTTGGGGATAAATCACAACCAGGACAGTTGGGAATTTCTGTAGGTGCTGGATACCCATTTGGTATAGAACAAGCCTTCAGTAATCCTGAGCAGAGAAGATGCTGCCTTGCTGGTGTGAGGAAGGGCAGGGCAGGGATTCAGGGTCCATTCTTGGTGGATCAGAGGAGGAGCACCAAAGGTAGGGCTTTGTTATGGAGAGAAACAAACATTTAATTTAGTTCTGACAAATTTAATTTTGAAGCGCCTTTGCCCCAGGACAGTCTTCCTGGCATGGATTCCCATGTGACATCAAGTTTTGCTAATGTCCTGGAGTGCACCCTGGGGACAGCCCCTGGTGACTTTGACTTGGGAGGGTCTCTTTGAGGTTGCGTTCACAAAAGAACAGAAAACTGCTTTCATGGCAAGAATGGTGTCACCGGTGGCATCCCGATCCCCCTCCAATTGTTTTGCTTCTAGTTTGATGTGTTGGTTGATGTTTCTCATGTTCATTATGGCAGTTTTCCAAATTAGTGTCACTGTGATTGCCTGACAAGGAATCAATTTCCTGTTTGTTTATCAAAACTAGCAATTTCCTGCAGACAGACTGCCTAGAGAGGAAGGAAATGTTTCTTAGCGACTCTTGACTTACAAGTTTGGTTTTGGTGTGCTTCACTGATCTTGTCATTATTCAGTGGCTTTGTCATCATCAATTTCACGCATTATATGTAATGATACAAACTTGGTTCCATCGATTCCTGGTGACATATGGGTGGTACTGGCTTAGGATAAGTAAGTAGGAAAAGATCAGTGTTGGAGTCACACATACACTTTCTAGGAGTTTGAACAAACTCCAGCAGATAGTGAAGGACAGGGGAGTCTGGCGTGATACAGTACATGGGGTCGCAAAGAGCTGGACGCAACCGAGCAGCTGAACAACCAAGGAGTGAGGCCTGGCTAAGACAGCTTTAACTATGTCAATGGAGTTTTCTCATCTGTACAGTGGGGATAATCTCTATTTCACTGTTCTTGAATTATATAAATTATCTATGTAATATATAGTTATATATTACATATAAAATGTATAACATAATATGCAAATACACACACAAATAATGTAAAATATCTCACCATAGGAGGCTCTTACCAAATATTAGCATCCTCCCCTTCCCCTTTTTGCTTAAAATCTGAATTAAGTCATCTTCTTGACATCTTCCTGTACCTGGTTATCTCTCTATTTCACTCTGTATCTTTCTACCTCTCTCTACCTACCTACGTACCTACCTACCAATCATCTATATGTTTTTTTCCAAGTCTGAAGGATTTGAGTGTTATAAAAGAAGATAGGAAAAGAGTTAATTATTAGGCAGGCAGGCAGCACTTGGTTTTACTTTGGTCATTAAATATTATAGGCCAACCAGAACACCATTTGAAAAAATATACCTTTGCTTTGTCACTGTGTTTAAACTGTACTAAAGCCAGTCTAAGCCCAAGCACACACATTAAAAATCTCAGATCACCTTTATTTGACTGTTTCACAAACAAGTTAAAATTTCATGGCAACTACACAATAAATCAAATGTTAATTTATAGCCCAGAGACTATAAGAAAGTCAGCAACTAGGGCCCAAAGGTACAGTATCTTCAGTTGAATGAAAAAAGTTTTAAATAATAAACTTTTATCTCTTTAAAATGTCTATGAAAAAATTCATTTAAAATTTCTGAAAAATTTTATCTTGGGGGAAATAAATAATATTTAACACCAGAACAGGATTGACACAAATGCATGACAATGCAAATATTTTTCATATAGCCTTCATTTTAAACCCTTTAATAATCTGAATGCATGTATATGATAAAGAATGACTAATTTTATAAAGGAAAAGCTTTAAAAAGTAGCAGAAAATGGAGAATTCAGCATATACTTATAGGACTTCTATGAACCACTTTCTCAAAGACTTTAGAGCTTTGTAGTGAAAATTACTATGGTTTTACTACACCCATTGCTTCTCACTGCATCCCTACCACCCAGCAAGCACTTGGGGCCGGCTCAGCATTCGATCTCTGCTTTGGGAAGATCCTGTGGAGAAGGGAATGGCAACCACTCCAGTATTCTTGCCTGGAGAATTCCATGGACAGAGGAGACTGTTGTGTCCGATAGAGTCAGACACAACTGAGCGACTTGGGACCAAACACATTTCCAAAGCTTACCAAGTTCAGCAACCCTCCAATGACTGCTGTTCTGATAGTGATGCAGCGTGCATGGTAGGAAGAAGCTTTTCTGCCTCCCAATTGGATGACTGTCTAAATGATTTGTTTAAATCATAGACTTATTCTTAATTTATAGAATTAGAGTTCCTATCTGAAATCCTTAGTCACACATTTAGTCCCCCCATTTTTTCCTGTCTCTACAGATTTTGTATACGCTTTTACATTGTTGTTGTTTAGCCACTCAGTCGTGTCCTGCTCCTTTGCGACTTCATGGACTGTAGCCCGCCAGGCTCCCCTGTCCATGGGATTTCCCAGAATACTGGAATGGGTTGCCATTCCCTTCTCCAGGGGATCTTCCTGATCTAGGGGTGGAACCTGCGTCTCTTGCATTGGCAGGTGGATTCTTTACTATTGAGCCAAACACAGTCAGAAGTAGATAAATTTTTCAGCAGTGGGCTAATCCAGTAGCAATAGGAAATAAAATAAGGGTAATGCATTTTACATAGCAAAGGAATTATTGATTGCAGTAGATGAACAATTATGAAAGCCCATTATCATAGGATTACAAGAAGTCCCAAATCTTCCGAGTCTCAACAGCCAGATAAGAAGATGGTTGCATCATCTTTATGAAAAGTGCAGCTACGCACCACCATCATTATCATCATCATCTTCACCATCACCGCCATCATTATTATTATTGTTTCTATTATTTAGTAGTTAAATAGAAAAGGTAGTTTCTTCTTTCTCAACGCTCACCTTTCTCTTGTGACTTTTCTCTCCCTGGTGTGATTTACCCGATGATTCCTGCTTAAGTCAACTACAAGTGGCTAGATTAGTGCGCTCTACTTAGAAAATCAGAAAATGCTTGGAGACCCTTTAGCATTTGTCTGTAGCCAAGTACAGTGCAAGCTCTTAAAGATCCCACACAACACCCCCCACTCAGCTCTCTACCCCGCTCAGTCGGTTTGGTAGTGACTGGGTACTTGGGAGGACAGGAGTTAACTTTTGGATCACCGAGATCTCTGATTTCACACCTACCATGAAATGTAGCTGGGTTTATTTTGTTATGATGTTCAAATTGGCAGGTGCTGGCGGAGAGCCAGGGCAGGTACCTCTACCTGAATGATGTCCGTCCGGAGAGAACTGTCAGCACCGAGGGGAACTTGTATCAAAATTAGAAAATGTTCACATGTTCTTCTTAGAACAAACCATCTGAAACAATTAATCATGTGTAAAATGGGGAGAAAATGTAATTTTTAATTAACTAAGGTGGTTAATACACTAATTAAAAAATGGAGAAGGTGTGACTTCATTCAGTGAAAATAAAATCCCCACAGTTTTGTGCTTAATGGGAAAGAAATTTCTGGCTCTCACTTGACTTTTTTTTTTCCAGTAACTTAGACTGAAATAAAATACATTGGTAATTATGAAATAACATTTTGATTCTGCAGTGCAACTGTATTCTAGCAATATAAATACACCCTATGATTCAGGAAATGGTACCGTTATGGCTCCTAAGAATTGGTCTGTTTTGTTGTTGTTTTTGAAGGGATTCAAAAGAGCAACATGACAGAAATATCTCTGTCTTGATGAGGATCCTGGGGACAGGGAATAAACTTAAATACGAGAAAATTAAGGCATATCCTGCTTGTTCATGAAGTATGCCCTTTACTCTGATTTCTTAGTGTTCTATGCTAAGTTGAGCTACCGGCGCCATTTGTAAAGTGCTGGAGAGCCTGTGGGCTTGAGAGGCAAGGGCAAGTCTTACACTCGAGTGGACGGTCACTCGACGTCTGTCTTCCTCCCCAGGGAGGGCTCAGGATGGAGCGAGCTTCCTGATGTCTAGTTAGCGAGCCTGTGAGCCAGGCTGCTGACCGCCTGGCCTCTGAGGATGCTGCTGGATGTGCTCCGCGGTAAGCCCTCCCCTCTGCCTTGCAGGAAGAGGGGAGCGAGCTCCACCGGGAAGACACGGGGCTGCATCCTGTGAAGCCAGAAGAGGAAACCTGGTAAAGTGTGACTGCAGGCTTAGAGCCCCTGTCCCTGAGGCTTCTCTGTACCCTCAGCAGGGCTGCTGACTTTCCCACTCACCCATTTGATGTCGGGGGACCCAAACGGCCAGCCAGAAGTGTGAACTCGCACTGGGCAAGACCCAGCGTCTGCGACATTAGACGCCAACATAGAAATCAGAGAAGAGCTACCGTCCGGCAGTTTTAACCACCAACACCCATTTATTTTAATGAAAAAAAAAAAAAGTCTCTGCATTCTATATGCTTCAAAAAGATTTACTATAGAAACAAATACAATATATGGAACTCTATCTGCATAATTTCACTACAATAAAGACAACATATGACTTCTAGTTCCTATGAAGGCAAACTCAAAAGCACAGGTGCAAACAGAGATTGCATAAGAAAGCGTGTGCGCACCCGCGCGTGCCCGCGAGTGTGGTTAAAACCTTTAGTAAGCAACGGCATTAAAATATGCTAAGACACTTACCTGACCCTAGCTCGTGTCGAGCGCTAAGAAAAAGCCACAGGCTGTCACTAGTTTATCTGCTAGAAAAATTTGGTGTGAGCTTTGATGGTTCAGTTACAGCGTATGGACAAGAAGATAACCTTGGTACAAGCACTAACCTCCGTCTTATGTTCGCATGCTCACAGAATAAAAATCAGTTACTTCTCATACATAATGAACATCTTTTATTTTCAGGTTTGCAAACGACGGCCGTCGATTCACACAAAAGGGTACTTTTAAAACTACCTGTATTTACTCTATTGTATGCGTGTATATAGGAAACGATCGCTGTGCATGTGCGTAAATGTATGTCTGTACATGTGGGCCGATATATGTATACACATGGTACCTGATGGCCTCTTCGGACGCATGTGTGACCTCCATGATGACACTGGCTGTTGTACGTATGCCAAGGAGGGCAAGGTTCTCTATCCTGGGCCAGGTCCCCAGAAAACCCACTGGGACTGTGGTTTCCGGACACTTACAAATGCATAGAGGTAGACGCCCATGCATTTGATGGTGAAACGTCCAGCTCTGCTCCTCACCACCGTCACTCAGGATCATCCTCACATAGGATGGCAGTGAAAACTGTCCCCCTCTGCGGACCTGCCTGGACGGTGGGTCGAGGAGAAGCACGAGCTCTGTGCTCTGCCCTAGTGCTGAACTGGACGCTGAGGCCCTGGAGGGGTCGGCTGCTTTAGCTTCTACCCCTTCTGTGCTTAACCTCTCGGGGAAGGGTGACAGTATATGAGGACCAAGCTTCTGTAGTCTGTCTCTATAAATACTGGGTATATACACATACAGATACGCATACATATACAAATACTAACCCACAGACCAAACCGGAAGTGTGGAGTGCTGACTAGCAACATGGCAAACACATCAGGAAAAGTATTCGTTGTTCCTCCTCCCAGAAGGTCAAGTTCTATGCCATGATGTTTAAAACACTCAAGGGAAAATTCAGAGGATTCCGTTAATTAAAGGGGAAAAGGAAGATGCTGTCAAAATGGTGAAGTACAGATTAAGTGAAAATTGCAAAGAAAACGAAAATCTGAAACAATTGAGGCCTGGTTGTGAAGTTCGAGAGCTGTAAACTGCAATCTTCAGATTTGGATTTTTTTTTTTCTCTTTTTCCTGTTGCTATGGAAACTTGGGAATCAAGCTTCAGGTGTCAGGAGTTCTCACAGACCTGAATGGAAAAGACTCAGAGTCAAGTCAAGGAATATAACAACTCGATTCAAAAACATTTTAGCTAAATACTAGATACATGACTGGCAAGCTATAATAAATGCATTTATAAATATTGTACTACTTTGGGGGAGTTTTTTTTTTTTTCCTTAAGCACAACATTTGAAGAGAGAAGGAATAGTTCTGCTGGTTTATGACTCAAAAAGCGGGACTTCTCTGAAAATGCGAATACCACATGTCTCACACCTCAGATCAACCGTGGCCCGTCCCGCTGCCTCACTGAGCCCTGTCTTCTGCAGTTGGCCCAGGGCTGGGCTCTTTTATAAACAAGCCTACTTGGCAGCTTGGAAATGGACCATCATCCCAGATACATATACATACATATATTTCTTTTGGTCCCTGAGAAAAGCAGGAGAGTAACTGGTGGTTCTGCAGAGATGGTGTATGAGTTCCCGAGGGCTGCTGTCACAGATGACCACAAATTCAGCGGCTCACAGACCACACACACTCACTCTCCTACACTCTGGAGGTCAGACTTCTTAGGGGGCTACAGTCCAGGCGCTGGCAGAGTTCCTTTTGGAGCCCCCTCCTCCCCTTCAAGCTCCCCGAGCTTGTATATGTATATGTATATGTATATGTACATGTATATGTACATGTATATGTATATATGTATATGTATATGTATATGCCTGTTTGGACGCGGCCCCTCCCTGCCTCTCTGAGACCTGCTTCAGGGTTTGCATTGCTTGCTCTCCAGGCTTTAGGCCAGCTGAGGGACTTCCACCCTGCCTGCTGATAGGGTGAATGGAAGCAGCTTGGCTCTCTGCCACCTTTGCCTAATTATAATTATATCTTGGATTTGCACAGGGAGAAGGTACCACTAAAAACTCATGTTACAAAGAAACAAAAATGTATAAAAGATCAACCCACAATGCAAGTATAGTCTCTTCTGGAATGAATTGATTGTTGGAGTATAATGGGTTGTTCTGTAAAGCTTAGGGCTTTTCACTCTAAATCTGTTAAGGGGGCGGGTCAGCACGCAAACGTCACCAACCTGTGCTGCACCCCACTGATTTCAGAGTTTAAAGTAGTCATGTATCTGCTCTAAATTCTAGATAGAAAAATCTTTGTAATGTGACTCGAGTGTAAATAAAATGATATTGAGAAGGTTAAGGGAGAAAGCTGTTTTAACAGAAAGGACCATGGAAATGAACATGCTGATTCAGATGCGAGTTTTATTGTGATTTTCTATACCTAGGGATCTTTATACTGCTTGACAGGTGAATTCCTCTGGGGTTAGGACTCTTCTGAACTCATTTAATTCCCTTTTTTTTTCCAGGTGAATTTTTCATTGCCCTTGCTACCATTGCCTTAAACTCTTTGGTGACCTGGGCTGCAGTAAACTATATCCTTCATATTCACTTGCATTTGAAGACTGGAAAAGAACATAGTAAATGGCATCACCAATTTCATTTAAAAATATTTTCCTGTGTGAGACCAATAACTTAATCATTTTCGTCATTGAGAAAAATAGGAAAAAATTTTGGCTTAATAAGACCCACTCCATTTGAAAGCCCTCAAGCCCTGTTTAAGTCAAGTCAGACCACAGCATATCTCCTGTGACTGTTGAGTTGATTGCACAAAAAAGTTCACAATGATGTAATGTTCTTAGCTGTGCATGTGTGTGGCACATAGAAAGCCCTGGGACGTCAGAGGTTGACTGTCATTGTCCATAAACTTGGAGGGACCAGCTCCATCTGCAGGCCGAGGATGGCCTGCTCTACTCCGGCTTGGTGCTCCTCCAAGCTCTGCCTCTGTCCGTAATATATTTCACAATGAAGAGGAGCAAAATATTGGTACACCCAATGACATGGACTGTGCGGTTCTGTTTATGGAAAATTCTAGAGAAGGCAAGAATCTAATCAGAGAAGGCAGATCAATGAGAGTCTGGACTCTGGGGAGGGGATCAACAGGAAAGGGGTACAAGGAATGGCATCTTGATTGTGGAGTGGCTACACTTTACCAAAATTCATCAAACTGCACCCTTAAAATAGGTGAATTTTATGGAATGCAAATAATACCTTAATAAAAAGCATTAGAATGAAAAGTATTTCTGGTGACCATTTTTTTTGCTCATTTGGTCACCTCTTTAAACTTCTTCATTGTGATCATCAAGGTTACAATTCAATCCCCCGTCCTTTCCAATATAGAGACATTTAATTTTGGTACTTATTCAAATGGTTCACCTGATCTGTTCTTTTATATTCTTGCTCTTGTGAATTAATTTTAAAACAGTGTTTGAAAAGGTTTCAGCGCAATATTCCTTGAACTTGCCTTGTCACAGCACAAAGACCCTCATGGATGTGCCAGCTTGCTTTCTTTGGAGGGTCCTAGGGGGAGAATTATGCATCCCCTCGATGTCATCAACATGTGATTTAAACAACAAACTGGCAGTAAAAATCATTTCATTTACATTTTTTATTGCTTTCAATGTCATTAGTTTTATTTCTTTTACTTTGGGATGTCTAAGAAGGAACTGCGTCTCTCTCAGTTCAACTCTCAAATGCAATAAAGCCACCTATGGTATCATAATAAACTGAAATGTTTTTATTATCTTTTTCCACAAGGGAGGCAGTCTAATAATGAACACTGGCCTCCATGCTAACCCACCTTGGGACCTTTCTGAGCATCAGTGTCTCGTCTACAGAGTGAAATAAAACCACCAGGGCAATGAAGGGAACAAAGAGAAAAGCCACAGAACAGGGGTGTTTGGTTTATGCGAGTCTACTTGAATCAGAATATTATTGGGGAAGAGGAGCAAAACCCATTTTCTCTTCCCATGTTGGATGACGCGAGCCCTGCAGTTTTATGAACAAGGGCTTTAAAGACCAAATTGACATGCTTTTCCTGCCAAGAGCCAGGGAGTAAATATTTTTGACTTTTTGGGCCATAGGGTCTTGGGGGCAACCACTCAGCTCTTTTTGTGGTAGTAGCAGAAAGCAGTCATAGGTTAAGTCTGTAAATGGACGGACCTTCTGTATTCTGTGCGTCTGTGCTCACTCGCTCAGTTGTGTCCGACTCTTTGCGACTCCATAAACTGTAGCCCGCCAGGCTCCTCTGTCCATGGAACATCTGATTTTCCTGGCAAGAATACTAGAGCGGGTTGCCATTTCCTCCTTCAGGGGATCTTCCCAATCCAGGGATCAAACCCACATCCCTTGCATGTTCTGCATTGGCGGATTCTTTACCACTGATCCACCAGGGAGCATCGGTATTCTAATCAAATCTTAAAATCAGGAAGTGAGCCTTTCTTGGCCTTTGGGCTGTAGTTTGCCACTCCCGGCTTTAAAGAAACATTGAACAGATTCTACCAAATCTCCGCATTCATTCAAGGACCATGGCTGGTGGGGAAGTTCTCTTGTTCTTGCACTTCATAATCTACTGATAGATACAGTGTTGTTAGGACTCATGCCCCCACTTTGCTCAATACTTTGGACCCATTTCCGTGTGTCCTCTTGCCATTGTCATGGGTCAGCCACACTGACCTTGCTCTTAGGAGAGAGTCTGAGCCATAGGACATTCAAGGCGTCTTATTCCTGCCAGTTTCTCACATGCCTACATTATTAGTTTCATTCTTTCTCTGTTAGGAAGAACATCTTGGGCTAGGTCTATAATAAAACAGGAATCATTTTATTTGGCAGGCATCTCTAACGTTCAGACGAACATTATTAAATAATCTTATGCCTTTGATATAGGGACAGGGTGAGGTTTGTTTTGCAGTCAGGTTGGTGATGATAACTGTTCTTAACTATTTATCTTAACTGGGGACTGAAATGACATGTCTTGTGGTGCAAAACATGGGAGGGTCATTTCCAGCTGAAAAGGGAGATTCAGGGTTTCTTTCTGAGGATAATTATGGCCTGTCCTCAGGTGCCCTGACCTGCAGTGGGATAACCATGTGGCTCTCCATTTAGGTGAGAACAGAAAGTGCATCTGACATTTCAAATCAGAATGCATGCACCTGTCTTTTCTCAAAGGTACTATTTTGGGTATAAAATGATCACAAGTTCTTTGGCAGTCATCAGACAATTCTGTCTCGGATTAACTGTGATCCAAGAGCTCAGACGGGAGAGATGAGAAGTGAGCCATCCTGGGGAACCTGCTCATTATTGACACCTGTAGGTCAGGGTGCTCCAAAGTAGGAGGAACAAGAAAATCCCTTGTGGGAGGAAGCAAATGCTGCCATGGCTATTATATTCCTTTTAATCTCAACAGATTACATCTTACTAGTATTTAACATAATGATTTGGAGTAGCAGGCATGTGTATTATCGTAAAAAATATTGTGTAAACACACAAAAACACTGGGTATGTGTGCTGGAGGCTACGGTCACCTGGGATGTTGGTTCCCTGGGTTGGATGGGCTGGGGATCTATCTGTACTTCAACAGTTGGAGCTGGAAACCTCCATTAAAACACTCACTGGCCACCTAGACGGGCTGGTAAGTGAGCAGAGTCTTGAAGAGCCTTGGTTCACGGAGAGTCAGGCTTTGGTGTCATGTAATTGTATTTATGGGCTTCCCAGGTGGCTCAGCGGGTAAGAACCTGCCTGCCAATGTGGGAGATGTGAGTTCGATCTCTGGATTGGGAAGATTCCCCTGGAGAAGGAAATGGCAACCCCCTCCAGTATTCTTTCTTGCCTGGGAAACTCCATGGACAGAGGAACCTGGCAGGCTATAGTCCATGGGGTTGCAAAAGAGTAGGACATGACTTAGCAACTAAACAACAACACCAGTTGTGGGTGATGTGTGAGTGGCGACTCAATCATCTTTTCCATCTGTGTACACACACACACGCACACACAGCATTTTATTTCTGTACAATCACCCAGGAAGTACTGCCTTCTGGTCTATCCCGACTCTGCTATATGTGAATTCTGCTCCGTGTCTGTCTAGTGATCACTTGAGAAGCTGGTGGAAAACAGATTCCAGAGGTTTACTGCAGTAGAGTTGGTCAGAGCAGGACACTAAATAATCCCCGTGTGTCTGTTGATAGGGGAGTACACTGCGCCATATTCCTAGGATGGGAAGGGATGCTCTCTAGCTGTTAGAGTGAATGAACCAGAGCAGTGTGTTTGCCTGGCTCTCAATGGTTTTCATACTTTTGGTGCTAAAACACGGAAGACGGAACCAAAACAGCTATAAAAAGGAATATGAAACAGAGCCCTGATGAGACCCCCAGAGCCCAAAATATTTGCCACCTGGGCCCTGATGGAGAAAGCTTGCCAACCCCTGAACTACAGCAACATAGATGGAGCTTGGAGACGTAATGAAAAGAGGGAGATCAGAGAGTTCCAGCACATCAGGCTCAACACAATATGAATTAGACCAAGTCTGACAAACTGCACGAAGTAGAACTATATGGGGTGTGTGTGCGTGTGGTGTGTAGTGACAGTATAAAGCAATGTCCACACACGCTGGGGCATGACAGCTGTTGTCTCTGGGGAGAGAGAACAGGAAATGAAACCGGGGAGAGGGACAGGGAATTTCAGCTTCATCTGTAATACTCATGTTTTATATAAAAGGAAGGAAAGAAGGAAAGGAGGGAGGAAGAAAGAACAAGAGAGACAGGAATATATATTCCCTCCCTCTCTCTCTCTTTCTCTCTTTCCCCCTCTTCTTTCCTTTCTCTCCCCCTCCATCCCTCACTTCCCCCCATCCATCTATCCATCCATCCAGGGAGACACTTTGCACTGTAAATTCCCCTCTCTAATTCCACTCCAAGGTCAGTGGCTCAGCAGGGAGCTCTACGTGTCTGAAGTTGGAATGAGATTTCCTGTTGACTCCACTCAACACTGTCACCAGGATACAATAATTTCTGTCTTTATTTTCTAATCATCACTTTCTTAGCCTCCTAATTCACAACAACACCATTCACCTTCTCAGAAGGTAAATACTGAGGCCCCAAAGTCTTTTGAATGGCATTAAGCTATATGTAAATAATTGCTTAAGGTTAAAACTGGACTAGTAAGCCCCAAATAGGAAATATTTGATACCCATATCTATTTATTTGATGCTCATACCTCTATTACTCAGTATAATAGTTCATTTATTTAAAATAATCCTTGATTATGTCACAGTCATGACAACCGGTCAGTGAAAAAACTGTGTAAATATGCAATCACTTCTTTTCCTACAGCCTCCCCGTCCTTCCATGCATTCTCATAACTCTTCTTTAAAGGGTGTAGAATCTCCTTAAATCTAGCTAAAGATTACACTGCATCATGCAGAGAGAAATAGGGCCCTGGTAGACCAGTTAACCAATCTGGGCACATCTGTCTGAGCTCAAGTGTAGGGTCATCTGCAGGAACCTCCTCTCCACCTGCTCTGTTGACGGTATTGGGTGCCTTTGCGTGGTTCCTCAGATTGGCAGGGGGATGTGAAGGGGCCTTTAGACATTAGTGGGAGCACCTTTACAGGTAACATTCCATCACACAGATGTAAGCTAAAAATGAATGTTTCCTCTGGGATGCATATTTTGGGAAAGAAGATATGTGGAAAAACAGTGGGTTTGGGGCAGTTGTGTTTTCCTATCACATGCACACTAGAGTTTGGTGAACTTACGGGCTAAGCTGAAGAGGGACAGGAGCAGGGCTGTGGCCGCGCTGAAGTGCGGGGCCCCCGCTGCGTTGCAGTCCACTTTGGAATTCTTGCAGGAGCACACTTGTACCCTGAGGTCTGTGATGTTCGTCATGGGCGGCTTCCCCGAGTCTGTCACCATGATGGGCAGGTGGTAGTTTGCTTTGTTCAGGTTTTGAAGGAGGCTCACCAGGGCGTGTGTATCTGTAAATACAAAAGGGGGCCTTCATAAGAGAGGGCCGGACCTCTGCAAACAAGAGTGGAATTTCAGCAACTGAACTCACAAAGTAGGCAGTGCACTGATGTAACTACAAGAGTACTCAAATATAAATTTATTAACACCAAATCAACATAGAAATTCAGCTCTTCCTTTGGAGAAATCACATTTCAAGTGCCTAGCAAGCACGCGTGGCTGGTGGCTACCATACCAGATTGTGTTTGTTGGTGTTTGTGCCCAGTCTTGTCCGACCCCATGGACTGCAGCCCACTAGGCTCCTCTGTCCATGGAATTTTTCCAGGCAAGGATACTGGAGTGGGTTGCCATTTCCTCTTCCAGGGGATCTTCCTGACCCAGGGATCGAACCTGCATCTCTTGCACTGGCAGAAGGGTTCTTTACCACTGAGCCACCCGGGAAGCCCACCGTATCAGAGAATACCAGATAGAACACTTCCACCACGGAGGAGTTCTGTGTTTCAGGGCTATTATAATCAATTTCAGGAGGACCCAATTTGGTAGAGACGATTGAGTACTGGGAACTCCGCCCTACAAATGTATTAGACTTAAAGTATAATACATCTTCACAAAGATCACATTCAACATCTAGAAAAAATAATGTAAAAACCCATTCTTGAATTGTCACATTGTACATCTTAAATATATACAATTTTTATTTGTATATAAAAATATGCAATAAAGCTGGAAAAAATAAATTGTTAGCTCACAGCATTTTTATATAAGAACACAGATTCAAATAATCAAGATACACTTTTGGAACAACAATAACAAAAATCTACTCACTTTTAAGGTGGGCAGGTCCCCCATCTGTTTCCATGGAGATGGTTTCTACACTCTAGTCTTTTTAAAAAAAATTATCTTTATCTATTTATTTTTTTGGTCATGCTGTGCAGCATGTGGGTTCCTACTTTCCCAACCAGGATCAAACCCATACCCCCTACAGTGGAAGCTTGGATTCTTAATCACCAGACCACCAGGGAAGTCCCTATAGCTTAGTCTTTATCAGGCCTCAGACCCCAGTCTTTATCAGGCCCCAGGTCTGTGGGAATTCATAGCACTGATACACAACTTGGGGACTGGATCTTTAAGCTCATGCTTGGTGGGAACATCCACCCTAGGCCACTGGCCAGCACTCAGAACTGGCCATCTCACCTGGCACTGTTTTGGCCTTGGGCTATTTTCTCTTCAGTCATTCAAATGACTGCATGGCTTGTGAGATCTTAGTTCCCCGACCAGGGATCGAACCCATGCCCATGTATTAGAAGGCAGATTCTTAACCACTGGACCACCAGGAAAGTCCCAGCTATTTTTTTAAACCGGCTCTTTCTGGGCATAGACAAGGATAAATATTCAAAAAAAAAAAAAAAAAAAAAAAAAACTTGGAGGAGCAAGAAAAAGAATCTAGAAGGCATTTTAACTATTAAATAAAACCAGGAGGGAAATGGCAACCCACTCCAGTGTTCTTGCCTGGAGAATCCCAGGGACGGGGGAGCCTGGTGGGCTGCCGTCTATGGGGTCGCACAGAGTTGGACACGACTGAAGCGACTTAGCAGCAGCAGCAGCAGCAGCAGGAAGGAAAAGAAAAGTGTGACGACCTGAAAACAAAAAAACTGGCAATAGAACTGCTATACGTCCCAGCAATCCCACTGCTGGGCATACACACCAAGGAAAGCAGAATGGAAAGAGACACATACACCCCAGTGTTCATTGCAGCACTGTTTACAATAGCTAGCTAGGACATGGAAGCAACCTAGATGTCCACTGGCAGACAGATGGATGAGGAAGTCATGGTACATATACACAATGAAATCTTACTCAAGTATAAAAAGAACGTATGTGAGTCAGTTCTAATGAGGTGGGTAAAACTGGAGCCTACTATACAGAGTGAAGTAAGTCAGAAAGGGAACTACCAATACAGTATATTAACACATGTATATGGAATTTAGAAAAACAGTAACGATGACCCTATATGCAAGACAGCAAAGGAGACACAGATGTAAAGAACAGACTTTTGGACTCTGTGGGAGAAGGTGAGGGTGGGATGATTTGAGAGAAAAACACTGAAACATGTATATTACCATATGTGAAACAGATGACCAGTCCAAGTTTGATGCATGAAGCAGGGCACTCAAAGCCCATGCTCTGGGACCACCCAGAGGGATGGGGAGGGGAGGGAGGTAGGAAGGGGGTTCAGGACAGGGGGATAAATGTACACCCATGGCTGATTCGTGTTGTTGTACGGCAGAAACCACCAATCAAAATAAATACATTAATTAAACAAACAGGTGAAGGATTATCCTAACCAGAAGGTGACAGCAGCAGAAATAACCAATGTGGATGATGACCCCGGTGAAATGGCAGGTCAGCACAAGGAAGGTTCTTTGAACTGCAGGTAGATGAGAAAGTCTTTGATGAGAAAGTTCCAGCTGGAAACTGAAGCTGGGGATGATTATTCAAATCAGCGACAGACACAAAAACTAGCAAATAAAATACTAACCCCTCAAACAAGAGAAGGGCTATTTTAATTAAAAATAATCAGTGTAACAGAATTCATTCTTTAAAAAGCAATAAAATGGACAAACAGGCAAGTAGAATCAATAACAAGAGAAAGGCGCTAATAAAATGAGATATGAGATAAGGCCGTAACAATACAGATGAGGTTTTTTTAATAGAAAATTTTATGCACAGTTGTATAATACATTTTCAAAACTTAATGGAATGTATAATTCTCCATCCCTCTCAAAAACTCTACCTCTGAAGTAAGAAGAGGGAACCCAGCCCTGACCGGGTCAATCATAAGCTAAATTCACTATTGATGGCAAAGTGTATGTAACACATGAGTTCTGGTCTGGGTTTTATTGCGAGGCAAGGTGATTGCAGGAGTGAGTTCCCACTTGCCATGGGGAGGGGAGGGCAGTGGGGGATTCACAACTCAATACATCTGATATTTCAGTCTTAACATGGCAGATGATAAATGTTGAGACAAGTTTTAAATTCTACCTGTCCAAGTGCAAGGATTGGTGGAACGGGGCATTGCTTGCAAGTTTCATAAATGAGGAACAGGAGAAGATATCAAAGCCGAAAGTCAAAGCCAAGGTCATTTTAAAGACAAAGTCTTTACATTTCTGAGATCTGCAGCATAAAACGGAAGGTGGGGGATTAGAGGTAAGGCTTCCTGAAGATTCCTGCAGTGGTGCTTCTCTTAGGAAGGCAAGCATAGCCCAGAAATCTCTGCAGTGCTGGTGAAATTTAAGGGAAACACAGCGATCTGAGTGAGGAGAGGCACCTGAGCCAAGATCCCCAGCTTTTGAAGGCTGAAACCTGGGTGGGTGCAGAGGGTGAAGTATGGGGTGCATAGCTCACAGGGTACAGCAGAGAAAAGATGAGGCAGGAGGCAGAAAGCTGTCATGCTTGCATTTCTAAGAAACTGATATTCAATATTTTTACAAATTGTGTACAGGTGCTGGTAGGAAAATTGTCAGTGTTTGTAATGTGTGAATAACTTGAAACAAACCACGTGAGAATCCACGAGAGCACAGGAAAGGAGGAACAGGTTGGAACAGAAACCAAGCCAGGGAAACCAGGCTTCAAAGCTGAAGAATAACAAGGGAATGTTAAAAGGACTTACTGTTGATCTTGGAGATCTTCCAGACTTTATCAGGAACGGTTTGTTTGTGGATTTCAAATTTGAAAGGATCTGTGTTTGGGTGAAGATCCTTATCTGTCGCTCCCAAAATGACTACGCTGAGGTTTTTGGCATCATCACAGACCTCTGCTACCGTGGGGTAAATGAAGGGTGCGTTGTCATTCACGTCTTCCAGAGTTATCAGCAGAGTCCCAGTGCCAGTGGCGGGCGGGTTGCCTACAGAGAAAGGGGAGATGTTAGTACACAACCCATACAACGCAGGGGTCATCGTCCACAGTACCTCTTCCCGACGTGCCAGACACCTTTACTGCTGTCATTAGATTTCAAACAGGACCAAGAGGGATGGCTTCCATCTGTGTATAAAGTTTAGTGGTTTAAAAAGCCTTGTAGTAGTATGATCTCTAGGTCTATCCCCGTTGCTGCAAGTGGCATTATTTCATTCTTTTTATGGCTGAGTCACATTCCACTGCATATACACCACGTCGTCTTTATCCGTTCACCTGTCCATGGACATCTGGGTTGTTTCCATGTCCTGGCTATTGTGAATAGGGCTGCTGTGAACACAGGGCTGCATCTATCTTTTTGAATTACAGTTTTCTCCAGGTATATGCCTAGGAGTGGGATTGCACTTAGAAATAATCGTACTAAGTGAAGTAAGCCGGGCTAAGAAAGACAGATATCATATGATATTGCTTACATGTGGAATCTTAAAAAAAAAATACAAAAAACCTTTTATCATATGTAAGGCTTCTGACTGATGTTCTTCAGACTTTAAGGTTAGAGTGCTAAGCTTTAAACACACATGTCATACCAGCACATTGAAATTCACTCAAAGAATGGAAATGGTAATTAGAACTTATCCTTGCTTACCATAATGAAACCTTTAATCTAAATAGCCGAGTTTTTCAGAAAAGCAGTGGAACAATCTGATCTGACTTATTTGTGGAACTATACAGTGGTACTGATGGGAGATGCAGGCACTGGAGGCAGGGAGCCCAGCAATAGATGGCATCATGAAGGGCATTTTGAACGGCAAATACATGTCTCGTCTTATTGAGGCCCTCAGGTGAGGCTGCCAGAAGGAAAGCGGAAGGTAGTGGGGTGCAGAAAGACAACAGCCTCCGCTCTGACTGTGCTAAGAGCCTGTCAAGTTCAGTGAACCTGCAAGAAAGTGCCCAGAGCTTGGGAGACATGCCAGGGCTGAGTTAGCCAATGGGAATTTTCAATGTAGATGCTCTTGAAACCTTTCTAGTGAATTAGGTTACCTGAGTTGAAAGTGCAGAATTATGGAGGGGTGGGCACCTCAAGAAACACCAAAGAGCAGGTTAAAAGTTTAAAAAGCCAGGTGATAGTTTCTGGAAGACATGGGAGAGATGAATTGGAGGCGGAGGCAAGGATCAAGAATTAAATGTGTTATGGTGCTCAAAAAGATGAGGAGTCAAGAGAAGCAATGGGGTTTCCCAAGAAGAATGTTACTGGTGACTTTCTAGGGAGAGATTTGCATTGGTGGGGAAGAAGCCAGATTGAAGGAAGCTGATCAGTGACTCACAAAGCATGAGAACAGATACTCTTTAAAGTTTTTTTTTTTTTTTTTAATTTTTAGTGAAGAATAGTTGATTTGCAATGTTGTGTTAATTTCTGCTTTATGGCAAAACGATTCAGTTATACATATATATGGTTTCCCTGGTGGTTCAGACAGTAAAGAATCTGCCTGCAGTGCAGAAGACCTGGGTTTGATTCCTGGGTCAGAGAAGGGAATGGCAACCCACTCCAGTATTCTTGCCTGGAACCTGGGGCTATACAGTCCGTGGGGTTGCAGAGTCAGACGTGACTGAGCGACTAACATTGACTAACATTGACTGTGACACATGTATACACATTCTTTTTCATATTCGTTTCCACTATGGTTTATCACAAGATGTGTTGAATATATCCCTGTGCCATTGTTGAGCCTTGTTGTTGATCCATCTCATATATAATAGCTTGCATCTGCTAACCCCAAACTCCCAAATGCATCCCTTCCCCACCCCGTCTCCTCCTTGGCAACCACAAGTCTGTTCTGTATGCCTGTGAGTCTCGAGGATGGATACTCTTTAGTGGGGCTGGTGAAATTTAAACAGACCAACACCCAAAGATAGTTCCAGAGTAAACATTCAAGTAAGTGTCTGCTAAAATAGGAGCACAGCTGTAATTAATCATCAGAAGCATAGGCATTTCTAATGGTGGCAGACCATCAACTTTTGTTAGCGCAAGAACCCAAAGGAGATGCGTAATTACTTTGAAGTTGGTTTCTCACTGTCAGCTTTAGTCATTTGGCTGAATTTCTTTATTGAAAAATTATTTTCCTCTTTTTATGGAACTAATTGAATATCTCAGAGGAATCCATTATATTTTTTTCACTCTGAATATAATATGGAGTCATTTGGAAGAACGGATGAGAAGGCATTATGAGTATTTGAAATATGGTCATAAGAATTGGCCTTTCGTGAACTTAATTATACTGCTGTCTTCAATTTCCCCTGTGTTATTCTCAGGCCAGGCTGGTGATGTCTTTTTCTGAAGTCAAGCAAAATGAGCTTGTTTGTCTTTTGTTGAGAAAGAAGGTAAAGAGTGGATTCTCAAAATCCTCAGGGAAAGCCTCTCCCAGTTTCTATGTATGAGATGGAGGAAAATCACCACCCCAAAGTAAAATGTAATTTAAAATGTAAAGATTCTTCATGAGCCCTTCGGCTCCAGCAGTTGTGGGGGGTCCAGGAAATACCAAGCTTCCAGATATTCTCTGGCACTCAACAAAAATCCCTCAGCCCTCTTCTCTCCTTTCTGTCCACAAGCCAGAGCTCTCAGGGCCCACTCTGCATGACCAAACACCGGAACCAAAGCACGGCTGGGAAAAGCCTTAATTTGAGCGAAATCCCGGGATGTGGAGCTAGACCTGCACTTGCCCGTCCTGGGCGCTCCTCAGAGGAGCCCAGGGCCACATTCTCAGGGGATGCGTGAAGGCTCAGAGGAAGTCCCACCTCAGAACCCATGTCTGTAAGGGCTTTTGTCTTTATAATGTCAGGAGATGCAATGGCCCCCAGATGAGCCACTCCTGTCAGGGGGTCTTAAATAGAATGGGAGGTGGGTTCCCCTTTGGGAATCTGATGAAGGTCATGGTCCTGCCTTAGGAAACGCACTCCGGCTCACACTGAAGGGTTGGCAGTCACTGGGAGAACTGGAAGTGCGGCCTGGGCTCCGTGCGAGGTTGGAGCTTCTGATGTGCGACACCTTGGTTCAGTTGTTGTGAGGCTGAGGCAGAGAAGTTGAGCACCGGCTCAGATGAATTCTGTGTCTCAGGCCTCCTTCTCTAGAACGAGGGTTAATCTTAGCTTTCCATGTCCAAGTTTGCACTCCGTAGATTGCTCTCATTTCAACTACAAAAGCAAACTAAAATTCCCAAACCATCATTTGGGGTTATTATTAGTATTGTTTTTGTATCTTCTTTTATGAGCTACTTTTATTGTGGTAAAATATGCATAATATTTACCATTTTAACCACTTTTAAGTGTACAGTTCCGTGGCATGAAGTATATTCCCACTGTGCAGCCATCACCGCTGTCCATCTTGAGAACTTTTTTTTCATCTTCCCCACCTGAAACTCTGTCCCCACTAAAAGACAGCTCTCCTTGTCTTCCTCCCCACAGCCTTCAAATCTTGGTGGGTCATTCATTTTGCTTCAAGCTTTCGTGCTGCCAAACAGTGGCTTGACATGGGAGTAATGGTTACCATTTTCTTTCCTGGACCCGAATAACCTAATCTGTTTTATCAACAGGACTGTGCCTTCAAGACCACAGAGATGCTCTGACCTCAGGAAGCTGTGCCCTGGACCACTGCTCGCTCCCATTTCTGGCTTTGTCATTCCCACTCGGCACTGGCAGCTTATAATACTTCACAAATCGATCAGTTTAGGACCAAACTGATCCTGCGGCTGGATTTTGAAACAAGACAATTTAACTTGTGCTATTCACTTTGGTGGTGATGATCTCCTCGAGAGCTGGACGAGTTGGCATCCTGTGTCCGTGCCAGCCGTCCTGGCCAAACCCTCAGTCTGCTTGGTTCAGTGTCGAGGCTTGGACCTTTGTGTTCTAGGTGTGTTGGGGTGGAGCTGTACATTTTCTAAAAGTCCAAGCGAACCAGAGAGGTTGCTGTTTAAGCACGTGGGGCTCTACCCTCCAGTCTTCCCTCATTTTTCCTGAAGAGGAAACTGGGACTCAGAAGATGAAGTAATTGTCCACGGCGCTGTGACCATTGGTGCTGTGTCACCTGTCTGAGGACTGCGGCCCCTGAGACACAGTGTTCCCATGCTGTGCGTGCTGAGGAAGCTCCAGAAGTGAGTGGAATGACCGGTGGTCTCAGCACAACCCACCGTCCGTGCCAGACTGTGGAGCTCCAAGTTTAGGAGTTCTGGCGCTGTGGCTGGCATCAAGAATTGGCAGAAGCGGTGAAAAACAATCTGTGTGTTTTGGTACTTAAATCACCAACAATATACTGCTTTCTGTTGAAGGTGGGTGGAGCTAAGGTCTGTACCCAAGGGCACGTGTCACACCTGAGTCTCCTGGCACTGGGTGGGTGTAATGAGAAGCGGGGCCGGGTTAGGGTTAGGGTTATGGGGATGTCATTTTATGCAGAATGCTGACCACATAGGATTTTCACTTAGCCAAAAAAAAAAAACAACCACTGAGATTTTATGATAGTTCCATTATTCAACTTGTCAGTGACAGACAAAAACAGTGTGACACTAATTAAAAGATATATATGATTAGGAAAAAGATTAGGAAGAAATATACCCAAACCTAAATAGTGATTATCTCTCCAGGTAATTAACATTAAAGTAATACTTTTCTCTTTTCAATGTCCTTTATAATAACCATGATTACTGTGATAATCAGAAACAGAAATGTAAATTCAAAAGTTATACAGGGATTAAAATTTTTTTTCCAATTCTACTTTCTTTTCTCTATTTGTTTTTACAAAGAATCGATATTTAGTAAATTTGCAGAGTTCTGCAACTACCACCATTATCTAATTCTATTTATTTATTAAAGTTTTTTTTTTTTTTTTGATATGTGCCATTTTAAAAGGGCTTCCCAGGTGGCTCAGTGATAAAGAATCCACCTACCAATGCAGGAGATGTGGGTTCTATCCCTGTGTTGGGAAGATCCCCTGGAGAAGAAAATGGCAACCCACTCCAGGATTCTTGCCTGGGAAATCCCGTGGACAGAGGAGCCTGGCGGGCTACATACAGTCCATGGGGTCGCAAAAGAGTCAGATATGGCTCAGCAATTAAACAACACACAACTTTTAAAAAAGTATTTATGAATTTGTTACAATATTGCTTCTGGTTTATGTTTTGTTTTTTTTTTTGGCTGAGAGGCACACGGGGTCTTAGCTCCTTAACCAGGAACTGAACCTGCAGCCCCTTCAAGAGAAGGCAAAGTTTTATCCACTGGACCACCAGAAAAGTCCCCAAATGGTATCGCTGAGGCTCCTCCATGTTATACCAAGAATCAGTACTTCATTCCTTTTTATAGCTGAATAATACTCCATTCTGTTGATCGACCATGTTTTCTTTATCCATTCACTAGCTAATGGACATCTGGGTTGTTCCTGCTTTTAGTCTGTTATGAACAATGCTGCTATGAACAACTGCATTTGAGAGACCAGATTTTCACGCATTACGAGATCCCTAGACCGATAAGATCAGACCCCAGTGCATCTCCTCAAGAGAGTGCCTGTAGAAGAATAGGCTCCCTGGTCTTGCCACAGTTGGCTGGGCTGGCTTCACATGCAAAGAAGGTTGAATCTCAGCCAGAACGTCTGGAAGTGAGCTCAGAGAAGTGCAGGAAGGCAGTAGGCTTTTCCGGTCTCTGGGCTAGATGTGTGCAGCACGTGTCTTAACACTGATCATGCATCTAGGTGGTTCCGTATGGGGAATAGTGTGCAGAGTGAGGCTGCCTGCAATGGAGAATAATATGCAGGAAGAGAAAGTGAGAGGAGGGAAAGACAGAAAGCTCGTTTCTGAGCTCCCCAGACTCTGAGCATCAGGACTATTCTCTGTCATGTCTTATTAGAATAGGTAGCTGGTAGATTTAAAAAAAATTATTATTATTATCTGTGGTAAAGGAAAATTCAGTGTTTATTGGAAAGTGCTGCTCAAGGAGAACGGGTGGCTCATGCTCAAAAAGCCTGAACTCCCTGGGTTGAGTTTTGAATTAATTTAGGTTGATTTGAAAATTGCTCTTTCCATACTTACAATCACATATGTTTGCATTTCCATAGGTTTCCCTCTATTCTGAGAGCAGTGTCCTCCCTTCCCCCACCTGGGGGAGAAACAAGTGTGTATGTGGGAGGGAGTATCTGTGGAATTCAGAGCAGGGAGTCCACTCCAGGGACCAAGAGGGAGACCTGAGCTGAGCATCTCAAGGAAGCTTGAGGCCCAAATTCTGGGAGGAAAATCGGGAGGATGGGTGAATTCATGGGGAACCACAGTTCACATGTGGCCACTAAGTGAAGGCTGGGTGCCCTTGCTGGATTCTGAGGTGTGTTTGTTAGGGCAAGGTGACTGGTGGGGGCACTCTACTCCCCTCCAGGTCCTTCTGCACGTCTGGGCATCTCTTGAACCTTTGCCAAGTAGCTGTGAGCAAAGCAATGCCAGGTCTTTTATTTCATGTGAGCAGGGCTCTAAGCTACATTCACCTGTGCTCACAAGAGGGAGCGAACCAGGACCCCTCTCTGCAGGGTGACCCTTCATATTACTCAGTTCATCCCTATGTTCTATTTACTATGGCTCTGCAGGATCACTATTTTACAGGTCCGCTTTTTTTTTTGGCATGTGCCCTGTAAGCCAAGAATCTTGTCGCTTTTTAATTCATAAGCATTTTTTTTTATTGCTGTGTTAATAGAGATCTTGCCAATCTCATTTTATATGCTGAAAACATTTAGTAGTAAACCAACCAAAAACTTGGTAGAAAATAGATTTGCAAACTACAGCGTCAGGTTTCCATGGTTAATACTTGATGTAGAACTGAGGCGATTATTCACATAATTCAGACTCAATTCTTTAGGAGGAGAAATAATTTGAAAGCTGAAACGGTTTTTTTTTTTTTTTTTTTTTAAATTCCAGCGTTTGGCTTTTTTGCTTCCATCTTACAGAAACCAAAGACAAGGCAAAAATAGGGGAAGAATTGATTTGGAGGCCGTTTCTAAACGTGACAGTTTCATTTCATTCATTCAGCCCATAATTATTTATTGTGACTTTGCCCTGTGCTGGGTTGGCTAAGCACAAAAGTCAACCGTGCAGGGTGTCTATTGTTGAAATACTAACCATGTGGCAGGGACAGATATGTAAACTGATGCAAGATAACACTGTAAGTGCAGGAAGAGAAGTGAGGATAAAATATCACGGGAGCTTATGACGTGGAGTAATTAACTGTCTGGGGAGAGCTCAGAAGTCTCCATAAAAAGATGGCTGGAGAAGGTTCTTCTAGGAGGAGGAAATCCTGTGGCTAGAAGTTGTGGGAAGAAGCGGTCATAGACTTTTCAGCTGGATGTTGGCCTTGATGAAAGCCGGGGTGCTGGAGGCAGGGAGAGGAGAGGACTTGAGTGCGGAGGGAGGGCAGGGAGGAGCAGTTGGGAGGCCGGGGCAGTAACAAGGACCGACAGTGGGGGCTTAGGTGAGGGCTGTGGGGATGCGAGAGCAGAGGCGGGACAGGGAGTGATGGGGGAGGAGCGTCAGTGGGGATGGGGCTCTACTTGGGGACCATGCAGATGGTGACGCTATTACCCAAGCTGGGGAAGAGGGAACACCAAGGAGGAGGAGCTAAGAGACCTCTTGGCAGGATGAATTGATCTGGCAGAGATGGGCATTTGCAGACAGCATTCTAATGCCCAAATCAGTTTTTTTCCCCACAATGAATGTTTGAAAACACTATGTTTAAGATGGTTGATTTGACTGGTCAGCGTGGAAATGTCCTGCCGTCAGGTAGATGAAGGTTAGCTTACCTCTCCCCATTCAGACAGAACAAGCTCCATGCATTGATGCCCATGGAGAAAGCAGCATTTTCTGGCTAATTTTCTGATTCAGAGTCCTACTCTCAGTAGAGGGCTCTGCAGCCCGTCCCTTCTCTAGAAAAATGTTCAGACCATCACTAGCATAGTCATCAGATGACACTTCATAGTTTGCTTCAGATACTGATGACTTTGTAATGATACGTTTAGAAAAATCAGTCTGTGACTCACCTCAAGTAGGTTCACTTAAATATTTAAATTTTATAATATTTAAGGACTTATAAGTCACCAGGAAGTTTGCATTCAGGATTTCCCGTCCTTGTAACAGCACAGCAGGGCAGGTGTTTATCTGCACCCTGTAGGTGGGGAGACAGGCTGAGCCGGCCCTCAGCTAAGCTGGGGTGCTGCTCCTTCTGAGGGGAGCAGAGTGCCAGGCCCCCTCTCTGTGGAGTGTACTTGCTGCTACACATGGCTCTGATCACAGCCCTTCTATTACCAGATCTCAAGAGTTCTTTTATTGGGCCATTTTGTCAGTGACAAAATTGAGCTAGTATTTTCAACGTGATTGATATTTTACTGGTACTTGAAGTAACGAGGAATGATGGCTGGGTCTTCAATGTATTTTTCTTCCTCAATTACTATAACAGCTGAGATAAGGGGTGTTAAACTGGCTTAATTGGGTTGCCATCATAACTAATGGCTTGATTTTATCCAAACTAGCAATTTTTAAGTAGAATTAATCTAAATAATTTTACTACATCCCCCATGCAGGCTTGGTTGATCTACAGAAAGAGAAAGACGATAAATGGAGGCATCATTTTGAAGTTCAGATTCCCCCGTCATCCCCAGTTTGGGGGCTGTTGTTATCCAGTAGTTCAGTGGTCATTCCACTTATGGGGCCAAATTACTTTTTTTCTTTTTGAATCAATTTAAAAGTCCTTTGTACAGTATTTCAATTTTGATGGGCTGGCATTATCAGATCATCTATTATATAGGAGACTGAGGGAAAAGACAGGTTAGGACATGATAGATCTTAGCTCATGAAAAATCATGATCTTACTCTATTCCATTTTAATTGTACAGCTGTTACACTTGGTTCTCTGTCTGTTTTCTTGGTTGCCCACAGCACATTTTTCACCGACAGACTCAAACATACTTTATACAAGTTGCTAAGTAATGAAAACATGCTGCTGAATTTAGCCATAATTTGGCTTGTTTTTTCCCCTTATTCTTTTAAATGAAAATAGATGGGGATGCAACACTTGATAATCATATAAAGACTTCATATAGATGCTAGAGATAGTATGTATTTCCTGGCTCAAACTATTTCGTATGCACTGAGCCTTAGGAAGAACTAATGGGGATAATTTTTTTCTTTTTTCTTTAAACTCTCTGCATAAGCTGGGTGCTGGAAAGCAAGGGCATTTGAACTTCTTGAAGCAAAATACTTGTCTTTAGCATTTGGAGTCACAATTTAAGATCTTCTGAGGGTATATCAGCCATTCAATAACAGTCATGCACTGAACCCTACCCAATTTCAGAATAGAAGGAGTGAAAGCTGAGGTCATAGGTGAGAAGGAGGCAGGAAGACCAGCCTGATGGAGTCCTGAGCAGAAGGCAGGGAGCCAAGAAGCACTGGCCAGCTCCGCCTTTCCTGCCCAGGACAAGCCCCTTTCGAGGGGTAGTTCCTGGACTCGGAGGAGAAATTGCTTGTGGCAGCTTTCAGCCCACATAAGACAGTGAGACTCAGATCCGACCTTTCTGGTGATTACCTGAGCAGGCATGGTAACCACCTGGGATTTGCCCAGTGCTAATTGCTGCAGCTTTGCCTCCTTGTCAGCACAGCCCCAGAGGGATGCCATCTGACTGCACTCCTGAATGCTCTCTCTCTGCATCTTGGTATTTTCCTTAACCATTATTAACATTATTTTTTCCCCCTTTCTTAAGATAGGCCAGCGATTGTATGTTTGTTAAGTCTTTAATGAAGGAGTTCCTGTACTCTGAAGGCACTGTCTTAACCTTTTCAGAAAATCTGGACTACATAAGGTAAATGACAATATCCATCTTTAAAGATAAAATGCTTGCCAACAGGAAAGGTCACACCTTATTAATCTATAGGATGAAAGGCTGTACTCTTCCAATCATTTAACTACAGCAGCCTGTTCTGCTTTAGCCAAACAAAAGCCTTTCACTTATAAAAACAACAAGGTTGTTGGGTAATTTATAGCTCATTAAAATTGATAGCAGTTTACGAAAACTGCCTTGTACATCCTCGAGTGTTCTGTGGGTTGCAACCTAGCCTCTATCTGTAGCCTCTTTCTGTGTCTTTTCCTGCTCAAATCATCTGTATCCCAGGCATTATCAATATTATTATGAAGTGCTATTCTAGAATCTACATAGACTCACACCGGAGCTGCAAGCAAACAGGTCCAAAGAGTTTTTAACTTCTGTTAAAGAGTTTTCTCTTTAACTCTTCTAAAACTTCTAAATGTTTCTCTAAAACTCTTCTGTTAAAGAGTTTTTAACTCAGGATAGATTTGCAGCCCTGCTTCTGACTTTTTTTGCATTCCTCCATTCTGATCTCACAGCTTCTAGTCTCTAAGAGGTTTGCAAAAGATTCTCGTTTGGCACTGCCTTCCCATTGTTCTGAACCGAATGAGTAGAGCTTGTGCAGGAGCTATCATGGCGTCACTCTGCTTTTTGCTAAGTGTTACAGGACTGCAGACTGCACTTCGCCTCGTTCCCTCTCAGACCTCCTGTCCTCCACTCTCCTGGCACCTGCCCCCTGCCCTCCAGCAGCTGGGGATTGTCCTTCCTTAGGATGACAAGACGCTGAGAGTCTAGCTCTAGGGACCAGGTACTCAGAGAACACGTGAATGGTTACAGTCTCCTGGAGAAAGCACAGTGGACCAGGGACATGCTTTCTGTGTAGTTTTATATATATATATATATTTCTTAAGTTGTATTGAAATATAGAAACATTCATTTTCTGTAATGACACAGCTTGAAGAAACTGCAAAATCTGAACACACCCAGGTAGTGAGTCCAATGTATACAAGGAGTTCCTTACAAAACTACCTATACATATGATCCTGCAATCCCACTCCCGGGCATATATGCAGAGAAAACCATAATTTGAAAAGATAAATGCTCCTGGATGTTCATTGCAGTGCTATGTACAATGGCCAGGACATGGAAGCAACCTAAAAGTCCGTCAACAGATGAATGGATAAAGAAGATGTAATATACATACACAATGAAATATTACTAAACCTTAAAAAAGAACGAAATAATGAGTGAATTTGCAGCACCATGGGTGAAACTAGAGATTATCATACTAAGTGAATTAAATCAGACAAAGAAAGACAAATATCATATGATATTGCTTATATGTGGAATCTAAAAAAAAAAAAAAAGATACAAATGAAATTATATCCAAAACAGAAACAGACATAGAAAACAAATTTATGAGTACCAAAGAGGAGAGTGGGGAGAGGCACAAATGGGGACTTTGGGGTTAATAGATACGCAGCGCCATATATAAAACAGATAAACAGTAAGAACCTTCTATATAGCACAGGGAAATACACTCAGTATTTTGTAATGATCTATAAGCGAAAAGAATCTGTAAAAGAATATATATACTCTTTTATAGTTATATATATAGTTATTTACAACATTGTGAACTAACCATACACTTCAGGTAAAAAAAAAGTCCCTTAAGTAATGCTGAAGGAAGAATTAGTTTGGCTTGTTCGACCTTGATATAAGTGGAATCATTCAGTATGTGATCCTCTGCTTCAGCCTTCTTTTTGCTCAATGTTGTGTGCAAGATTCGTTCCCTTGCTGTCAATAGCTGCACGTTATTCATGCTCAGTGCTGTATAGACCCGATTGTGTGAATGTACCATTCATTCATTCTACATTTGTTGGGCATTTGGATAGTTTCCAATTTTGAGCTAGCATTAATGGTGCTGGGAGTTACACTCGGGTGTGTGGGTTTCGGTGAAGAGACGCATGCGTTTCTGGTGGATGTACAGCGAGGCATGTGATTCCTGGTCACAGGGGATGCATGCGTTCAGTGGTATTTGATACTTGCAGCTTTCCGAGTGGTTGTACCAGATCACACTTCTCCCAGCTGGATGGGAGAGTCCCAGTGATTTCACACCCTTGCCAACACTCGGCATTCCCCATCTTTTCAGTTCAGTCATTTTGTAGGTGTGCCGAGTTTGGAATGTCATTGTATTTCCTTGATTAATTTGTGTTTTAATTTATATTTGCATCGTTTTTTTTCCTTGATGAGTGTTGAGCATCTCTTCATACATTTACTGTCATTTGTATATCTCTCATAGTGAATATCTGTTCAAATCCCTTACCCCTTCTTCTTTGCCTGGTGTCTTCTGCATACAAGTCCCCTGTAGCTTCAAAACATGGCAAATGCTTTAAAGAGAGAGTGGCTGTGTGTTTAAGGTGAGTTTGCTTGCTTTGTTAGGTCTTTGTTTCAGTGAGACGCTGGGAGATTTCACTCTGCCCTTTAAAAGGCATTTGTCTATAACCGTGTGCTTAAGGGCCCTCAGGTTTTCACTTTGTCACACCAGTCACATAAGTGTTACAAGTATTTCTCATTTATTTCTCTCCATCCTAGGCCTTGCCTGGATCAAGCCTGATCCTTGCCCAAAATCCAAAATGGCCCCCAAGAGGAAAAAATGGCTGGGGGCCGTATACTCTTTTTAGAACAGTTCTTCCCTTTTTTCTGTTTCAGTTCTTAGTTGATTTAGGTGTCACTGCATCTGCAGCTCTCTGATGCCTTTACAATGAAGACTTTTGTGATCTAGCCACATTTTCCTAGTTTTTGCAGTAGGGACATTGGGTCTACTATATCCTACCAGAAAGTTCCCACAGCCATGTACTTTATCGACATGTTTTGGCATAAATTCCTGAGGGACTCCTTGTTTGTGCTGTGCTCAAGTAGTGTCGACTCTTTAAGACCCCACGGACTGCAGTCCACCAGGTTCCTCTGTCCATGGCGATTCTCCAGCAAAGAATACTGGAGCGGGTTGCCATGCCCTCCTCCAGGGGAATCTTCTCAACCCAGGGATCGAACCCAGGTCTCCAGCATCACAGGCGGATTCTTAACCAACTGAGCCACCAGGGAAGCCCAAGAATACTGGAGTGGGTGGCCTATCCCTTCTCCAGGGGATCTTCCCGATTCCCCAGGAATCAAACCAGGGTCTCCTGCATTGCAGGTGGATTCTTTACCAGCTGAGCTACCAGGGAAGCCCTTGACTCCTTGTTTGAAGAGAATTTATTTTGCTTTAGCTACCCTCACGACAAAAATTCATTATACTTTCATCCCATCAAATACACTGAATTTCTATAAAATTAGTAAAAATTCTTAATTTGTTTAACATTGAGACATCTGTTAGTACTATTAGCTTTGATCTCACAGGTAAGTGTTGGTTTTTCCTGGTGGAACATAATACCCAGAGATAAGGTTTTTGTGAATGACAAGGAGACTTTAAACAAAAGTTTCTCTGATTTATGAGGTCTTTTAAATTTATTCTCTTTTTCTGCTCTAAGTCTTTTGGGCCTTGTTTGAGATTATCATCTCTAATGATGGCTCTGTATAGTGATGCCAACCTGTTTTTTATTTACCACTCCATCTTCAGGGACGTTTCTAAACTTTGGAAACATCTGTGATGCCAGATTTTGAATTTCCTTGCCTGATATTAGCATTAATGGAGTTAGAGAAGAAATACATTTCAAACTGTATATTCCTTGAGGTCCATTCTTTTCTTCCTATAACCCCACTGGTGTGGGACTGACATTTATTGAACATTCACCATGACTCTTTATGGGAACTGTAGAGGGCCCAGCACTTTATCCTCTCACAACAACCTTATAAGCAGAAATTATCTTCCTTATTTTGTAGAAGTAGAAGCTGAATCTCAGAATCCATAAGCAGCTTGCCCAGTCACACCTGTCTCTGGCAAAAATTAAAGTTTACTTCATTTCTAGGTTTTTTTTTTTGGATGACTAATTGCATAAAGTATTCAAACTTCCTTCATGGTGTTCTTAGCTGAGAATTTTTTCTACATGTACAGATACATTTATGTGGTTCTCGGAACTCTGACATCATTACTTCAGCTGATCCTCACTGACACCATTTGTTAGAACAGCATTTTAAACCTCCTTGGCTTGTTGTCCTCCACTGCTGATCCCTGTCTAGACTTGCTCCTTCCACAAAACATATCTGCTCTGATGGTGCCCGTCTCTCTTGCATCGTGAGTCCCTGAGAAAAGCCTCCTGGCCTCTATTTCATCCTGCCTTGCAGCATCTCATGGGTTCATCTCAGCATCCACCCCACACAGACACCGCGGCAACAGTCCTCTGAAACCAGTTCTGTTTCGGTTAATGGACTAGATTTCTGACTAGAAACTTACTATCACCTTTTTCTGTTTCATGTTGAGTATGGGTTGTTTTCAAAGCCTTGTTTCTTACATCCAGATGTTTTCTGGATTCGCCCTTTCTAATTTGCTTCTGTTGCCACCAGGCTGCACGATCCCTTTAACTAAGATACAAGTGATGGCTTTCAACGTGTTTCCCAGCTCTAGACTCTGTCCACCCAGACTACTTCCACCTCTTCTCTTACCTTGATTTCTCCATGGCTCTCTAGGACCTTCTTACCTCATGTCTCATCATGACCTGACTGATTCTCCACACTGCCATGGGGGTTACCTTCCTAAAGTACAGTTATCCTGGAGGAATTTGAGAATCAAATCAAGCTTCTCAGCATGGCCTATGGAGAATGACCTAATGTATGATCTATTGCACAGATACATGAGTGCCTGCTCAAAGTCCGGCATGTGATAGGAGCTGGGCATTCCACACAAGATCCAGTTCCCTTATCTCTGTAAATTTGGAGCCTCCAGTCACACTGAGCAACGTTTCAGGGTCTCACATATCCACTTTCTTTCAGGCTTCTAGCAGAACGCCTTGCCCTTCCTCAACTTATCCTTCATCACTCGGGTTAGAGATCCCCTCAACCAAGAAGCTCCCCATGACCACCGCTGAGACTGGATGGTCTGGAGCTCCTCTGGTTAATTCCCGTAGGACAGCTGTGATGTTCTTTGGTCATCTGCTGCTTGCTAGTCTAACTCGCCAGGTAGCTCGTTAGCTTGCTGAGCACAAGTACTGTCCATCTCCGAGTCTCCAGGACCTCGCACAGGGTCTGGTCCAGCTCTCTGCTGACAAGTGTTCATGCGCTCTTTCATCAGTCACTTTCCTCCTCAAGAGCATGTGGGGTCCTTCGGGTGCCTGCTTCCTCAGACGATTTGTCTTGAAGCTGTTTTCCATATGCATCCAAATGCATTTCTCCACGTTCGTGCACGGGGATATAACCCTTTTCTTACCTCCCAAGCCACACCCCCTTTTAGTTTAGATTCCACCGCTCTGTGGCCCCAGTCACCCCACCTCCGACCCCGCCACCTACCCCATCCTCCCTGCCTTTCAAGGCCACACTCTAAGGTGGACTCACTGTGGAGCCCACTCTGCCTACTGTGAGCCGCACCGATCGCTCACTTCTCAGATGTGCTCTCCCATCTGGTGTGCATGGAAGTACCCAGCCTCCGAGAAGTCTCAGTTCACCCATTATAGGGGAGTGAAGGCACATATAAAGAACCCTATAAATATCTATTTCAATGTACTTACAGGACTCAGAACTGAGTCTTCAGCTGTGAACAGCTGGCTTCCAGGAATTACAGGGAGAGCGAAACTTCCTGTGTGATTGATACAGTAGACATCTCAGCTTAATAAACTTGAAAATGAATTCTTATCCCCCTCATCTCAACCAGGAGCAAATCCTGTTAGCATTGCATCTGAAATCTACAGACTATCTCCAGACTCTGACCCCTTCTCATCCCCTCCTCTATTACTGGTCCAAGCTACCATCTTCCCTAGACTGTCCTCAGTTTTCCTAAGAGGTGTCCCTACTTCGGTCTTATTTCCTTGTCTCAACAGAGCAGCAGCAGGATCGTGGCACTTGGCAGTGGTGTCCATTTCACACAAAGTAGAAGCCAAGGGTCATATAGGGGCCCACGCGACCCTCCACGATCCGCATCCTGGACCACCGCCCTCTTTGCTCTGGCCCCCAGCCTCCTGGCTCTTCCCTGAGATTGCTTCAGGGGTCCCATCCCCACTTCCTTCATGTTTCTTCAGCGAGCCTCTCAGGAATGTCTAGTTAAAACTATAGCATCCTTTTGTTTGCTATCTCTTCTTCCTGTTTCCCTGTTTCATACATAAATAGTATTCCTTTTTTTCCCCTAAAAGCGCATTATGTATTTTAGTCAGATTCCTTCCTTTCTCCATGAGTGTGCCAGCCGCATGAGGACAGTGATCTTTGTTTGTTCACGACTCTATCTCCAGTGTCTGGAACAGAGTCTGGTTTGTGGATATTGTATTATTAGCTTCTGAATGAACAGGAATTGTTTTGTGATTACGAAGGTACTAGCTGAGGGGACTTGATGTCTTTCTGTGGTGTATATCATAAGAGGGACAAAGCTGTGGGGACAGTTCAATCATCAGGATCCGTGATGTCCCCTGGGATTTTCTTTCAACTTGCATTAGGGAAAAGAACTGTCCCAGTAGATGAGAACAGGAGCCAGGATGAAGGACATCAGCTTGGCTTCTGAGCCTTGGTGCCTGCCGGAGACGGAACAGGGTGAGCTCACTGCTCTGACCTCTATCTAGACAAAGACCCAGGGACTCCAGGACTTGGGGGTTTTACTGATTCACTGTGTGTTTATGCACTTTGCTTCCCTGCCCTCACGCATTTCTGTTCTTACCAAGAACATCTCTAGGCCTAACAGAAGAATTGTAAAAGTGTAAAGATATACTTCAAATATTGAAAGATGATGTTGTGAAAGTGCTGCACTCAATATGCCAGCAAATTTGGAAAACTCAGCAGTGGCCACAGGACTGGAAAAGGTGAGTTTTCATTCCAATCCCAAAGAAAGGCAATGCCAAAGAATGCTCAAACTACCACACAATTGCACTCATCTCACACACTAGTAAAGTAATGCTCAAAATTCTCCAAGCCAGGCTTCAGCAATATGTGAACCATGAACTTCCTGATGTTCAAGCTGGTTTTAGAAAAGGCAGAGGAACCAGAGATCAAATTCCCAACATCCACTGGATCATGGAAAAAGCAAGAGAGTTCCAGAAAAACATCTATTTCTGTTTTATTGTCTATGCCAAAGCCTTTGACTGTGTGGATCACAATAAACTGTGGAAAATTCTGAAAGAGATGGGAATACCAGACCACCTGACCTGCCTCTTGAGAAACCTATATCCAGGTCAGGAAGCAACAGTTAGAACTGGACATGGAACAACAGACTGGTTCCAAATAGGAAAAGGAGTACATCAAGGCTGTATATTGTCACCCTGCTTATTTAACTTATATGCAGAGTACATTATGAGAAATGCTGGGCTGGAAGAAGCACAAGCTGGAATCAGGATTGCCGGGAGAAATATCAGTAACCTCAGATATGCAGATGACACCACCCTTATGGCAGAAAGTGAAGAGGAACTAAAGAGCCTCTTGATGAAAGTGAAAGAGGAGAGTGAAAAAGTTGGCTTAAAGCTCAACATTCAGAAAACTAAGATCATGGCATCTGGTCCCACCACTTCATGGGAGATAGATGGGGAAACAGTGGAAACCGTGTCAGACTTCATTTTTTTGGGCTCCAAAATCACTGCAGATGGTGATTGCAGCCATGAAGTTAAAAGCACTTATTCCTTGGACGAAAAGTTATGATCAACCTAGATAGTATATTGAAAAGCAGAGATATTACTTTGCCAACAAAGGTCAGTCTAATCAAGGCTATGGTTTTTCCAGTGGTCATTTATGGATGTGAGAGTTGGACTGTGAAGAAAGCTGAGAACCGAAGAATTGATGCTTTTGAACTGTGATGCTGGAGAAGACTCTTGAGAGTCCTTTGGACTGCAAGGGGATCCAGCCAGTCTATCCTAAAGGAGATCAGTCCTGGGTGTTCATTGGAAGGACTGATGCTGAAGCTGAAACTCCAGTACTTTGGCTACCTCATGTGAGGAGTTGACTCATTGGAAAAGACCCTGATTCTGGGAGGGATTGGGGGCAGGAGGAGAAGGGGACGACAGAGGATGAGGTGGCTGGATGGCATCACCGACTTGATGGACAAGAGTTTGAGTGAACTCCGGGAGTTGGTGACGGACAGGGAGGCCCGGCATGCTGAGATTCGTGGGGTGGCAAAGAGTCGGACACGACTGAGTGACTGAAATGAACTGACTGAACTGAAAGATATATTTAGAACTGAAAATACACACTTATTGGAGTTTAAGAATTTGCTCACCACTGTCAGTTGCCAGGAAGAGGGCAGTGTAGACGCTGTTGTGGACGAACGGGGACTCGCGGTCCAGCAGTGCAGTCGTGTCCACAGTCCCGTTGATGGGGTTGATATTCAGCCAGCCTGCAGGATCCTTGTAAACGGAATACCTGAAAAAAAAAAATCCCCAAACAATGACAGATTGTATTCAAAATAGATTCAAAAAATGTTCACAGAGTGCTGGGCACAAGCTCCCATGCTAGCTGCCAGATAATTTTTAATACAAATCCAAAAACATCGTTAGAGTGCAGTTGTTCATCCAGAAAGTAATGACTGACCGTTAACTCCGGGCTGTCTCTGTGCTGAGTGTTTTGTACATGCACCTCCTTTATCCTTGTGACAAGCCTGGAAGGAAGGAGCTCGTGTCTGCCCAGCTCTCACAGTGGCAGGGTTCACAGCCTGTCTCCTGAGTTCAAGTCCAGTTTTTTCCCCCCTTTTACACCTTGGATGCATCTTGTATGCAGACCAGCTGGGAGAAGCACTGTCATGAAGGTACGGGCAGGGCACACGGATGCCTGGGAGAAGAGGAATTACCTGTGATGGAGGGTGACTGTGGGGTCCTCACAGAGGATGCGGCATCTGACAGATGGAATGGGGGGGTGTTGTCAGGGAATGGGGGGATATTGTCACAGAATGAGAGGACAGACACGTCGGGGAAAGACTATGAATTCACATGGAACAGAGATAGGCACTAAAATATTAGTTTCACAGTAGCAAGGATATCCGTTTACTGTCATGACCCCATCTCCTGGAACACTGCTTAGCACATATAGGACACTCAATAGATAGCTGTTGAATGAATAAATATTTAGGGACCGGAAGGTAGATGGTTGTAGTTGGATCATAGCTTTTCCAGGGGAAGCTGAAAGGAAGTGAATTTGGAGGGACAGATTACAAAGAACCTGAATCATTTAAGGGGTTTCAATTCTAGATAGACGGGAAACCATCAGAGAATTTTAAAATGTTCTATACACACTACTTCATTTAGAATAGCTAATCAACAAGGGCCTATTGTATAGAACAGGGAACTCTGCTCAATGTTCTGTAGTCACCTAAATGGGAAAAAAAATTGGAAAAAGAATAGACACATGTATATGTATCACTGAGTCACTTTGTGGTGTATCTGAGGCTAACGTGACATTGCTAATCAACTACACTCCAATACAAAATAAAAATTAGAAAGAATGTTCTTCTTATTTTTGAGGCTGTTATAAAAGTAACACATGCTCACTGTGAGAAGTTCAAGCAGTGGAAAGGTACAGCAAGTAAGAGATGAGAGTCTTGTCTTGTTTGTCTTTGAATGAGAGTCTTGTCTTTGACCTGGGTGGCTAGGGAAATGTGGGCAGCTAAGAGGATGCTAGATGCTACAGACCCTGTGATTGTCTTATTTTTTCTATCATTAAACTACAGGCTGTAGATTTCTTAGTTTTCCCTGAACTTTGGCCATTTCAAACCAACTTGTATATTAAAAAAAAAAAAAAAAACTTAAGTAGGATGTTTTATTTTTCAAAAAATTTAGCACTTCGACTTTTTGCCAAGGAAAACAATAAATATTATTCCAGTGGGAAAGCAAACCAAATCAAAACAAAAGCAACTCCATCCTCTACCCCCCCACAAAACACACACCTGGAGAGATAAATGCCTTTGCCAAGGTCAACGGCGAGTGTGCAGCAATGTTGGGATCTGAACTTTGAGCCAGGGCCCTGCCCTTAACCTCCACACAAGCTCTGCCCAATTGCACATGTCGTCAGCATCACAGTGGGGTTAAAGGTAGAGACTTTGGAGTGAAGAAGACTCGGATTCTCTGTGAATCCATTTCCTCCTCTGTTAGGTGGGACAATCCCAGTGGCCTTAGTGGTGGCTCTGAGGGTCAAGCAAGGCCTGACTCCAAGTGGCCGCTGTGTGTGCCAGTGGCCACTGGGCCGGGCCCAGTGAGCTCTCTTGATGTGACCCGCTGCGTCCTCCAGAGTGTTTTGGAAATGCATGACTTGGTGAGCCCTGGGGAAACAAGGCTTTGAAGCTGTGACGGGGAACAGATGGAGAGAATGAACAAGGCTAACGGAGGTTTTCTCACCACTCTCAATGCCTCAGTTATCATTTCCATATTTCTTCAAAACAGAAGAAATGTATATATTACTCCTGAGAGTGAACTGCTTTAAAAACATCCGCCTTTCAGTTTGATAGTAATTTGCACTTCCACCTGGCAAGATGCTATCTGCTAAGACCCGTCTGACGTGTGTCCTCTGCCCGCCCCCCACCGGCGCCCTGCCTTGAGTCCCTGGTTAGAAGGGTTAGTCGCTCCATCCTCTCGTCCTTGCTGGGCACACGCATGGATGAAAATGCCTGTAAGAGCGGCGTATGGGCCTCATAGGTCTGCCACTTTCGCAGCTTCTCAAGGCCTTCATCAGTGTCTCAATGTCAGGAGGTTCGAGCTGGCTGTGTTACTGCATGCTCGCTGAACCTGGCTTTGTGCTCGCCATTCACAGAGGGCGCCACAGTGACTTCTGTGCTTCACAGCAACCCGATGAAGTGGGTGTCATCCCTCTCTGAAGATGAGATAACCAAGACTCAGAGAGGCTTAGCCACTTGCCCAAAGTGGCACAGCTGAGAAGCAGCCGAGATGGAACTCAACACGGGTGTGCCAGGTTCCAGGCACTGGAGCCTAACCAGGATACAGTGTGTTCATGCCCAGGACCAGGTACTGGCCGCTCTGCATTCCCTGGGTGGAGTGGAGCGCCCAGAGCAGGTGGTTGCCCGTGGGATGTTACTTCATTCTTTCTTTTTCGGTTGGAACATCAAGCATATGGAAAGCATGAAGAATGGTGACATTTGTTTCCCATCGTACAGGGTAACAAGTTCATGGTTGACCCAGGAGTGATTTGTGGTGGTTCAATATATTTGAAATCATGAAAAATTTAAATGGACTGTAATTTGTTCCCTGATTACTTAACTCAGAGTTCATATTGTAAATAAAAACTGGATTAAGTAATCTAGCGTTCCACATTGGCTAAGAACACTCTTTTATTCTCCTGTCTTTGTTTTTGGCCCTCCATTGCTGCAGTTTTGCACTATAATGAGCATGTTGGCTTCTTGTGTAGGGGAGACTTATAATGAATAAAAAGCTTACAGAGGTTGGTTGACTGGAAGCTGTCCCCTGAGAACGATGCCCAGTGGCTTAGGTCTGTACCTACTGCGTTCCCAGTGAAAGCAGGAGCTTGAGTGGTTTTACAGGATAATACCCCACTATTTTATTTTCTTTGAAAAATAACCATGTCTGGGAGCTTGCCTGGTGGCTCTGTGATAAAGAATCCGCCTGCTAATGCAGGAGACACAAAGTTGACGCCTGGTCCCGGAAGACCCCACGTGCTGAGGAACCAGGATCCCGTGTGCCCCAACTATGGAGTCTGTGCTCTGGAGCCCGGGAGCTGCAACCACTGAGGCCCTCTCACCCCCCGGCCCGTGCTCCACGACGAGAGGAGCCACCGCAAGGAGAAGCCTGAGCGCCACAACTAGAGTAGCCCCCGCTCGCCACCATTAGAGAAGAGCCCATGTAGCAATGAGACTAAACACAGCTAAAACTAATTCAATAAATAAAAAATTATGTATATATGAAAAAGCAACCAGGTCTCCACCACTGTGCTGTTTAATTGCACGCCTGCTGGGCCCCTTGTCCTCCTCTGTTAGTTGATGGACTTTCTCTGTTGCCTCTTCCCACCGAGATACTGGAGAGGTCCGCCTGGACCCCAGATCTCCTGGATGTCCCTCTTCCTGCATCTGCTCAGGTTTGCAGCCATGGAGAGGGCAGGGTGGGGTCATTCCATTTACTGAGAATTCCCGAGTGCCCAGCGCTGTTTTCCCTGAATCCGTGGCCTCCAAACTCAGACCTTGTGGAAGCCCCCCGAGGTAGCTGTGCCCCTCCCCAGCCCTGGCGCGTCTACCCCTGAGGGGAAGAAAGCCCAGCACTCGTCACCCAGCCTGCCCTTCCCACCTCCTGGCCGATGAGCCCTTGAGACTGACTGGCCAGGCACTCTATGTATGTTTCTGCATTTTCAAAGCTGTCTCTTTAATAACCTTTTGGCGCAAGAGTACTGGTGTGCAGGACATTTTCTGTGCTTCTAGGCCTGAAAAATGCACACGCCTAATTAAATAGGAATTTCCAGGCAATTTGTCTGTGATGGGAACTTTACTTGTTATAAGGGAAGAAAAATCAAATTAAAAAACAAGACTCCTTTCAGCCTTGTGTAGCTTCACAGGAGCTGCTCATGAGCTTGCCAAGGCTTGGCCTCTTCCAGGTGTCAGTGTCAAAGACGCAGGCCAGGCTGATCGGTAGATCAGGCCAGTGGGGAGGTGGGGCGGGGGCCATCTAACCACGCTCCAGGCTTGCATTGTTCTGGGAAGCGGGCTTACTGTTGGCAGGGCCCTGGCAGAGCGGGGAAGGAAGCTGCCAGGCCAGAGGCCTTCCAAGCCAGAGGCCCAGCTCTCTGGGGGCCTCAGCGCTGGTGGGAAGAAGAGAGAGACTTTGACAGGACCACTCTGCAGGTTTCCTGGGTTCACTTCCACCACACTGAAGATGCGCATTTGTTCAGCATGGGATAGCAAAATCCTTGCTTTTATTTTAGACTTAAAAATATTACAAAGTAATTATCCTCCATGGCATCGGTCCCATCACTTCATGGGAAATAGGTGGGGAAACAGTGGAAACAGTGTCAGACTTTATTTTTTTGGGCTCCAAAATCACTGCAGATGGTGATTGCAGCCATGAAATTAAAAGTTGCTTACTCCTTGGAAGGAAAGTTATGACCAACCTAGACAGCATATTGAAAAGCAGAGATATTGCTTTGCCAACAAAGGTCCATCTAGTCAAGGCTATGGTTTTTCCAGTGGTCATGTATGGATGTGAGAGTTGGACTGTGAAGAAAGCTGAGCGCTGAAGAATTGATGCTTTTGAACTGTGGTGTTGGAGAAGACTCTTGAGAGTCCCTTGGACTGCAAGGAGATCCAACCAGTTCATTCTAAAGGAGATCAGTCCTGGGTGTTCATTGGAAGGAATGATGCTGAAGCTGAAACTCCAATACTTTGGCCACCTCATGCGAAGAGTTGACTCATTGGAAAAGACTCTGATGCTGGGAGGAACTGGGGGCAGGAGGAGAAGGGGACGAGAGGATGAGATGGCTGGATGGCATCACTGACTTGATGGACATGAGTTTGAGTGGACTCTGGGAGTTGGTAATGGACAGGGAGGCCTGGCGTGCTGCAATTCATGGGGTTGCAAAGAGTCGTACACGACCGAGCAACTGAACTGAACTTAACTATCCTCCAATTAAAATAAATAAATTAGTTTAAAGATTTTGCAAAGTAATATAGCTCCTCACTTAATTCCAGCCCAATGGGCCCCCTACGTTAAATGAAATATCTGCTTGGGTGATTCAAATCAACCATTTTATTTATAAACAGAGCTGGAGAGAATTCCTGGCAGAAGGCAGAGAATTCCCGGCAGTGTTCTGGCGTAGCTCATGTAGCTGTGGCTCTGAATACGTACTTCCCGTCTCCTGACAAAGCACGCAGAGGAGACTGGAGGACATGTGATCCCAGAGTCCAGGCTCAGTCACACAACACAGGCTGACACAGGGTTCCTGGAGAGATGGGGACGGTGCTCTGTCCTGCTCCACAGGAACCAGGGCCCAGGAAGGCAATCTCAGTGGCAGGAAGGATGTTCCCTGGATGGTGAGATGCCACAAAGGGAAGACATGGACAGGAAGAGCTGCCCGGTGAGTGGCCTAGGCAGGACCTCTTAGAGTTGGGGAGATGGAGGTAGAGCTTGCCCAGCTTAGCATGAGGCGATGACCTTCCACGAGGACAAGGGGAAGAGCTCCTGACACCTGTAGGCTCTTCCCTGGACTGCCCTCCCAGGCATCCCATAGCCCCTGGTGGAGTCCTGAGGTCCTCCTGCATGAGGTGCTACCAGATTACAATTCTACCATCACACTCTCCTGGCAGTTGCTATCTTGCGATGGCACATGGACCAAGCTTGGTCGGTGCCTTATGGACATTCTGACCCTTGTTTTTGTTTAGTAGCTCATTCGCGTCTGACTCTTTGTGACCCCATGGACTGCAGCACACCAGGCCTCCCTGTCTGTAACCAACTCCCAAAGTTTGCTCAAACTCATGTCCATTTAGTCTGTGATGTCATCCAACCATCCAATCCTCTGTCATCCCCTTCTCCTCCCGCCTTCAATCTTTCCCAGCATCAGGGTCTTTTCCAATTAGTCGACTCTTTGCATCAGGTAGCCCAAGTATTGGAGCATTGGCTTCAGCATCAGTCCTTCCAATGAATATGCAGGACTGATTTTCTTTAGGATGGACTGGTTTGATCCCCTAGCAGTCCAAGGGACTCTCAAGAGTCTTCTTCAACACCACAGTTCAAAAGCATCAGTTCTTTGGCACTCAGTCTTCTTTATGGTCTAACTCTCACATCCATGCATGACTACTGGTAAAACCATAGCTTTGACTTGACAGACCTTTGTCGGCAAAGTAATGTCTTTGCTTTTTAATATGCTGTCTAGGTTGGTCATAGCTTTTCTTCTAAGGAGCAAGTGTCTTTTAATTTCATGGCTGCAGTCACCATCTGCAGTGATTTTGGAGCCCAAGAAAATAAAGTCTGTCAGTTTCCACTGTTTCCCCATCTATTTGCCATGAAGTAATGGGACCGGATGCCATGATTTTAGTTTTCTGAATGTTGAGTTTTAAGCCGGCTTTTTCACTCTCCTGTTTTACTTTCATCAAGAGACTCTTTAGTTTCTCTTCGCTTTCTGCCATAAAGGTGGTGTCATCTCCATATCTGAGGTTATTGATATTTCTTCATCAATCTTGGTTCCAGCCTGTGCTGGACTCCATGATGACAGACAAACAGCGCACAGCCCCCCCAAGCTCCCTTCCTGGGTAGGCTTGCTGTGAGTCCATTATCGGCTCTGTCACAGGAAGCAGGAGGTGGGATCATTAGCAAGCGTCTTCTGCGTGGACCCCTGTGGTGCTTGACTCTTTGCTTCTGTTCTGCTTGCTACTGTCAGTTCTTCAAACAGCAGCCAATTGAAAATTCACCATTTTTCTTTTTAAAAAATGTTCCCTTCTTTATTTTGGCTGTGTTGGATCTGTGTTGCTGCGCACAGGCTTTCTCTAGTTGCAGCAGGCAGGGCCTTCTCTCTGGTAGCAGTGTTCGGGCTTCTCATCACAGTGGCTTCTCTTGCGAAGCACGGGCTCCAGGGCCCTCAGGCTTCACCAGCTGTGGGGCAAGGGCTCCGTTGCTTTGCGTCATGTGGAATCTTCTCAGACCAGGGGTTGATCCCCTGCCCCTTGCATTGCAAGGCGGATTCTTAATCACTGGATCAACTGGGAAGCCCCAGATTCACCATTTTCAATTTGTATCTCATATGAGTGAGTTCCGGCTTAGAATCCTCCAATAACTTCCCACTGGGAACAGAATAAAATCAAACTCCTGATCATGTCTTGCAGGCTCTGCCTAACTCTCTACCCTCCTTCCATCTGTCTCATTCGCCTGTGTGTCTGGTGCCTAGAAGAGTGCCTGGCACGCACAGTGCAGGCACTCCGGGGTTGGATGGACGGATGGATGGATGGATGGAAGAAGAAGCCTTCTCCAACATGGCTTGACTGACCCAGGCCTGAGCTCCCACGACACTCACTCTGGGAGACTTCAGGTGACCAACTTGAAACGAAGCAGCCTGTCTTTCTTTGACTTCCAGGACAGAGGCTGGATTTCTTACCGACTCTGCAGGCATGTAGATGTGCTAGTCCAGTGTCCTGTGGCTTGTGAGAACCCCCGACCCCCACCTGGCCAATGATTATCCAACTTTACTAACACTTATTAGAGTTAATAATAAGTAATACTTATTAGAAGGCCAAAAAGCAAAATAAAACCAACTAGTCTTGGTGTTTCAGAGCAAGATGGCCCAAGCCCCCAGTGGTGTGTGGCCACATTGGGGCCTCTCCTCCCAGGGCTGTGCAGCTTGTAGGTCAAGTTCCATGTCTGTGGGTCAAAGGGATGGCGTGGTGGTGTCTGAACCAGGTGCCATTTCCAGGGTGGGTTGTCTTGAAGAAACATGCTCGCTGGGAGAGCAAACCCAGATGTCAGAAGACCAGCAAGGCAAAGCTAATCCCCACTGCATTTGTTCTCAGACTATTTTTATTGGGTGATTAATTGACAGGTCATGCCTCTGCTCAGCACCTGAACATTTCAGCTCAGCTCAGACCAAGCTCAGAAAAAGTGTCGGCGCTTTTGAGAAGTTGATGAGCGAGGTTGTGGCAGGGACTGCAGTGGGATAGATGGATGGTGGAGACCAGCTTCATGCCTTGAAGGTCAGTGAGCACCACCTGGCAAACTGCCACTGAGGAGGTTCCTACCAGCGCCTGCTTGGCTTAGGGGACAGGCCTTCTCCCTCCGCTGGAGGCCAGGTGGCAAGCGATCCCAGACAATGTTTCTTACCGAGGCTGGGCTGTGGGAGACCCACATGGTTCTGGGGAGGAGCTGAGAGGGTCTGGGCTTCCTGCGGAGAGACCTGGCCCAGAGCACGTCTCCACCTACCTTGGCCTGGCCTGTGGTCTAGAGGAGCCGTCCCCTAACAGGTGACTCTGTTGGCCCCCATGTGGGAAGCCCTGGGACCCCCACGCCCAGCCCTGGGTACTGATGCCCTACATTTTTGGAAGACCTGCTAGGAGCCCAGAGGTCTGCTAGGGACGGGGGAGACTGTAGTGAGCAAAGCAGGAAGCTCGCACCCCTGATGAAGACTTTCACCAAGGGGGTTCATCCCTGGACACTGCACTTGGCACATGGGGGTAAGTGCCCAGAGGAGGGGCTGTCTTCCTCCCTGCCCAAGTCCAGTGCTCTGTCATGTGACTGGCCCATTGTAGGACTTAGTCAAGGATGGGTGGGCGAATGAGCAAACCCCAGTGTGTGAAAAGTGAATAGGAAGCAAATAGTTACAGAATTCTGAGGAGTTGGTGTCCCGGGATTTGCAGGGTGTGTGAAGACGGCCATGAACCTGGTCCACGAGGGACGACGGGTAGTGCCCTGACAGGGTCAGCGGTGTGGAGTCACAGAGCTTCTGACAAGGGGGACAACATGTCTTGGGCCTCTGAGCCTCCCACTGCCCGGTCCGCCAGCTGTTTCCTCATTCGTGCCTTCCCAGACCCCAAGCCCTCAGACCTCCACCCTCCCCTTCCCAGATCCAAAGCCCGTAGACCTCCACCCTCCCCGCCTTCATTTTAGCCACTGGTTTCCACTGGGAATTTTGTCCCCAGCTCTCTGCTTGGCTGGCTCCTTGCTACTCTTCAGACCTGAGTTCAAATGTCACCTCCTCCCTCCCAGCCCGTTTCAGGGGCCTCTCCCAGGGGCTCCCCCGTCCATCATGCTGTTTTCTCTCCTACAGGCTGTATGCTGCACTCAGCTAACATGGTTAAGCATTGATTTACTTGCTCACTGCCCATCTCCCCGCTGGAATATAAGCTCTACAAGAGAACAAAGGCTAGTTAGGGCCCAGCTAGTGGTGCAAGTTTAGGAACTGTTTGCTGAGTCAGTATGGATGCACTGAGGCAGAATATAAGAGGAGTAGTCAGCCCATCTAAAACATTTACTTTGAGCCTTGTTTTATATCAAAAGCAATATTTACAATGGACATTTCTCACGTGTCCGCCGCAGCATTTAAAATTTCCCATGACCCTCTGAGATAGTCCGTATGAGACACTTTTACTCATTTAACATGTTTTCCTGTCTGAATTCTAGAAAATGAAAATTTAATGCTTTCTGGATGAATCAACCTCTTCTAAGCTGACTTCCCAAAAGAATCAAAGAAAGCCCAGGTAATTCTTTGCACTTGTCTTGATTGTTTGAATGTTTAAAAGAACATCACACATGCTTTTTGAGTCTGAACTTTTTCATCTAATTGTGATTAAAAGAACATCTTGGTTTAACCAAGAAGGAAGCTTTGTCTCCAACTTTGCCAGTTCCCAAAACAACATTCTTAGAAGGAATGAAAGTCCCTTAAAAACTCTGTATCCTTTGATCTAGAAATTCCTTTGCCAATAATTTAGCCAAAAAAACAGTAAGGGAGCAATTTTTAAAATTTGGAAATGCTGGATTAATAAAATCAAAGCTTGCCCCTCCTTGGCAGGACTTCTCAGAGCCTTGAAAATATAGATTCACACTGTGGATATCCCAGAAAGGGTCTCAGAGCAAAGCATTACTCAAACTTATTTGGCAGAGTTACTCAGCTACAAGAACGTTTCTTCCATTACTGCTGAGTACAGAAAAATTTAAAAAATACCAGGTAACTGTCTATCAAGGGGCTTCCCAGGTGGCACTAACAGTAAAGAACCCAGCCGCCAATGCAGGAGACATAAGAGATGCAGGTTTGATCCCTGGGCTGGGAAGAGCCCCTGGAGAAGGGCATGGCAACCCACTCCAGTGTTCTTGCCTGGAGAATCCCATGGACAGAGGAGGCTGGCAGGCCACAGTCTATAGGGTCACAGAGGCGGACATGACTGAAGCGACTCAGCACACATGCACACAACTGGTATCAAAAGTGGTTGGTTACCCAGACAACAAGGCACTACGTAGACCTTAAGAGGTGAGAGAGACACAACATGGCAGGACGACTGTATTCAAGAGATGAAGATGACGGTGAAAACCTCACCCACATACTCTAGAGGTTCATGTGCAGAACGGAGAATGCCCACAGGCTAACGCAGGAGGTGCTCACTGCCTCCTTCTCATGAACATCAGTAACAACTTTCCTCTGGAGTCCAAGGTCAGCTTCAAAATCCCTCTCCCCACCATACCCTGCGTGCTACGCCCTTCTATCACACCACTGGACTTGTAATCCCCCTTGGAAGGGGATGTTAGTGGCAGCCACGTTAAGAATATGGCAATGATGATAACAGTGATAGAATAGAAGATAATATTAACACTTACTGAGCACTAACTTTGTGCCCGAAACTTCCTCAGTGCTTCACACAGGTCGACTTATATGACCCTCACAAATAGCTTCATGGGGGTTGGGATTATTGCCCCATTGTACAAATGGGGGTGCTGAGGCACAGAGAGGCTATGTGATTCGCTCCAGGTCACACAGCTGGTAAGTGATAGATCTGTCCCGTCCCCGGATCCGCACTCTGCGCTGAGATGCCTCCCTGTCTGACTTTGGCCTTAAGAGTAGTTGTGCCTGTGTCTGGCTAGTTGGATTTACATCTTTCTTATTTTTTCATATCAAGATTTCTAAAACTTCTACCATGAGCCTATAATCTTTTTGCAATAAAGTCTTTTTTTTTTTCAACGAAAGCTAATAATATAAAGATGTCTTCCTTGACATCCCCATATCTCCATTTCCCTCTTGGCAAAGGCAGTGTTTCTCTTCTCTGTGCAACCTTACTGCTATAGAAGTATATTATATATGTGGTCTGTGTGTGTCTACAAAAATGTATATGTATTAACTTCTATTAAACAGTGTACTAGGGGGTTTGAGCTTGGTACAATAAGGCTGGGAAATAAAAAGCATGTAGATTAGAGAGGAATAAGTAAAATTTCCCTCATGTGCAGATGACATAATCAGGTATAAAAATCTGAAGGAATTAAAAAAAATTAATAACATGAATGCTACTTTGGCATAGTTACAAAATGCAAGGTCAATAACAAAATTCACTTGTATTAATATATACTAGCAAATAGTAATTGGAAATAAAATGTAAATAATACCATTTAAGGTAGTCAAGGCCTGTAAAATTCTTAACAAAATATATGCAAGACCTATATTCTGAAAACTAGAATACATTGGTAAGACAGATTAGAGAAGTCCTAAATAAATGGATATACCATGCTCATGCTTACAAAACTAAATACTGTGAATTTAGGTGAATTCCCCCCCCAAAGTTATTTGTAGATTTAATACAATCTTAATAAAAAATTTACAGTTTTTTGCATAAAAATATTTATGTATATATTATACATGATGCTGTTGCTAAGTCACTTCAGTCGTGTCCGACTCTGTGCGGCCCCATAGATGGCAGCCCACCAGGCTCCCCCATCCCTGGGACTCTCCAGGCAAGAACACTGGAGTGGGTTGCCATTTCCTTCTCCAATGCATGAAAGGGCAAAGGGAAAGTGAAGTCGCTCACGTGTCTGACTCTTAGTGACCCCATGGACTGTAGCCCACCAGGCTCCTCCATCCATGGGATTTTCCAGGCAAGAGTACTGGAGTGGGGTGCCATTGCCTTCTCTGATTATACGTGATATGTAATACTATATATGGTGTATGGACACACATACAATATATTAATTACACACTTGTTAGGGCTTCCCTGACAGCTCAGCTGGTAAAGAATCCGCCTGCAATGCAGGAGACCCTGGTTCGATTCCTGGGTCAGGAAGATCCCCTGGAGAAGGGATAGGCTACCCACTCCAGTATTCTTGGGCTTCCCTTGTGGCTCAGCTGGTAAAGAATCCACCCACAATGCAGGAGACCTGGGTTTGATCCCTGGGTTGGGAAGATCCCCTGAAGGGAAAAGCTACCCACTCCAGTATTCTGGCCTGGAGAATTCCATGGACTGTATAGTCCATGGGGTCACAAAGAGTCGGACAAGACCGAGTGATATTGAGTATTTGTGTTCCCTCACCTCTCCCCTAATTCACATGGTGAAGTCCTAACTCCCAGTGTGGCTGAATATGGGGATGGGGCCTTTAAGGACATAATAAAGGTTAACTGAGGTTGCAGGGTGGGGCCCTAATCTGATGGGATTAGTGTTCTTATTAGAAGAAGGAGAGGCCTGAGCACAACCCCTCTCCACCCTGTGCACAGATGGAGGAGAGGCCACAGGAGGACACTGCAAGGAGGGGGCCGTCCTCCAGCCAGGAAAAGGGCTTTCGCCAGAAACTGTGTCCGCCAGAACCTCTGTCATGGACTTCCAGCTTTGGAAGTGTGAGAAGTAAGTGTCTCCTGTCTTAGCCCCCCAGTTCTGCAGTAGTTTGTTATGGGAGCCCTAGCAAAGTGACAAAACATTATTCAGATATTAGGCTGAACCACAAAGCTGCCTTTTTAGTGGCCAAAACCCATCAAATACCAGCAATTTCATATGGCCCAACCTAATCATAAGCTTATATACAATAAAATGACATGTCCTAATTGTGTGCTTCCCCCTAGTGGACACACTTCTTTGCGGTCTGGGAGACATGTCTTGTTTATCTGTGCTTTTGCATCTCCCAGGGTATCTGTTGGCCTTTGGTAAACACTGGTGACTGATGAGTAAATTACCCAGATGAACATTTTGCATTCCTGTTCCAATAGAAGCCTTAATATAGTTATATCAAGGCTACCTCTCTCATTAAAAAGAATTACCTTGCACTTATCAGCAGGAGCTATTGAACTGTTTGCCAAGACCTTTACTTCTCACTTTGTAGTAACACAAAATAGATGTGTCTTCATAACACACACATACACACACACACACACACACGCGCGCGTGCGCATGCACCACACAGGCCAGTGTCTTCCAACCCTTGAGTCACACCACTCACACACTGGCTTGTGGGGCCAGAGGGTGAGAACGGATGGGCTGGGAGGCAGAGAGTGAGTGGCGTGTGGTTTCAGCACCCACCCGATGTCCTGATCCCTCTCTTCTTGCACCAGGTCCGCTCCTGCCCATCCAGACCACAGCCCTGGGGCGTCTGTGCGTGTGATGCTGGACCCCTGGTCTGGGAAGAGCTGGGGCTCTGGGTACCATCACAATTCTAAAAGCTTGTGCTGCGCAAGAAAAAATGAAAAGTACCTTCCCTTCAAATGTACGAGTCAAAATTGACAGTTAAACTAAACCCCCGAATCTCAGAAAGTCCCCCCAAATAAAAAAACCCCAGCCAAATTAGCAGATTCAGGAAAAGGCTGCTATCTCCCTAAACCGTGAGGCTTACTCCCTGGCTCTCTCACTGTGGACCACTGAGCCAGGCTGCTGGCTGGTCCCTTTGAGACGCCTGTCATTCCAAACCTGGTCAGTCCTTGGGCCTCATGTCCCTATCACATGCTCTCTTGGAAAGCTATTCCAAGCCTTCTCCAACCTTTGAACATAATTCTATCTTTCAGGGCTTCTAATGTCAATTTACTAACATTCTTGGCTTTTAAAATCTCCTACATTGACATTTTATTGTGAAGAATTGAGCATTTTTCCTTCTCAATATGGCAAGGTTGGAAGTTGCTTCCTTGAATGCCCACCACTACAGTGGTAGTCTGTGGGGGAGACAGGTAGATTTGCGATATAGTAAGTGGAAGAAAACAGTAGAATCTGGGTGATGCGTGAATGAATGCTCACTGCAAAATTATTTCAACATTTCTATGCATTTGAAACTTTCATAAAGTTTATGGCAAAAGGATGAATATGTCTTTTCTTGAGACAGTAAGCAGTTCTGTTTCCATATTCCTGTCTTTCTAAAAAGACCAAAAACCTAAGGAGGTCATACACTGTGTGACTTCACTCATATGAAATATCCAGTCTAGCCAAATCCATAGAGACCAAAAATCGATTAGTAGTAGATGAGTAGAAAGATTAGTGGTTGCTATGGCAGAGGAGAGGCAGAATGGAGGTGATGGTTAAGGAGAAAAGATTTCTTTCTGGGGTAAAGAAAATGTTCTAAAACTGATTGTGGAGATGGTTGCACAACTCTTTGAATATACTAAAACCCACTGAATTGTATATTTTAAAATGGTAGATTGTGGGGTTTGTGAATTATGTCTCAATAAAGCTGTTATATGCAAGAGAAATATCTTCAAGGACGTGAGCTCTCCATGGTTTCCTAGGTGATTGAAGCACAGAAAAATGACAAAAACCAAACATCCTTTTCACAATGTGCTTCAGAATATTCTACTAATGAATTGCAGAGGGCCCCCAAATAACAGGGTATTTTGATGCTCTTTCATTTTTGCCTGCTTGACATATGCTGAGTCAAACGAAGGCTCATCTATGGGATCCTTAGTCTTACTTGTGATGACTGTGGCAGAATGGGCCAAGGTAACTAGCTGCCTGGTGAATGAATGAATGAATAATGAAGGAATGAGTGAGCAAGCACCTTGCTCTTTCCTTGGCTTTTCCTATCTACTCACGTCACTGTCTTTGAATGAAGACTTCACTTAGTCTTAATCATGAAGGTTATAGCTGTTTCTTCACGCTATCAAGGATTCTTATTTCTCTCAAACCCAAACAGGAGACCAGGTCTTGTCACCAAGTTGGCCTGGTGACAATACTGCCAACTGGAGTCCTGTTTTCCCGTCTAACAAAGGGCAGGTTCAAGGATGGTCTGGAAGCTTCTTTCTAACACTAGTAAGTTATGACAGTCTTTGCCCAAACAATAGCTATTCTGGATGAGCAAAAAGTTGTAAATTCTTCCTGGTGGGCACATTCACACCGAAGTCCTGGGAGTTTCTTCCATGTGACAAGTGACATTTTACATGACAGAGTAAATGCAGAGAGTGAAAAGGCAGTCATTAAAAGGTGAGAAAAATAAACAGCTGGCAAAGAATGCCTGTATAAATTGCTCACTCTGACTTCAGGGGGATAATTTTTTTAAAGTAAGATCATGAGAAGTAGATTTATGTCTCCAGATCCAATGCAAATGCAGGATTTACACAATAACCATTTATCAGGTCCCAAAGATCTGATTTATGGCCCCACAGCCCTACTTTGTATTCTGACGGGCTCAGAAAGTTAACTGACAACAAAGAAATATCCTCCGACTCATTGCAGATGACGGGTTATAAATGAGCACAACTTGATTTTCTGCTCCGGAAAATTAGTGTTTTGAAACTCTCATTAGAAATTAGTCATTAAAGCTGTGCCCAGACTTGACTGTTTGGCCCATTGCTTTATTTTTGCTTTAGTCATTTAATTTGCTGACAGCGTTGGGTGGGGAAACCACTGCCTTTGCTGTAGAACATTCTAGGTTGACGTCTTTGTCTAGATTCAGCACCATGTCTCCAGATAGGCTGTGCCCCTGCAGAGACTCTGCACCTGTGTAGGGCGAGCTGGGTGGCATAGAACCGGTGTCCGCTTTGTAGGAGGCACTGTGCTGACCCAGGGCAAGTAGACAGAGGGGTGACTTGGCTCCTGATCCTTCTCTCCAAATATTAGTGGAGAGACTGAACTAGTGTTTCCCAAACTGGGTACCCTATGGTTCTGGCCCCATAATCACCAGCAGAATTAAAGATACAGATTCTCAGGTCCTGACACAGGAGTTTGGTCCTGACACTGAGTTGGTAGGTATGCTGCTGCTGCTGCTGCTAAGTCGCTTCAGTCGTGTACGACTCTGTGTGACCCCATAGACGGCAGCCCACCAGGCTCCCCGTCCCTGGGATTCTCCAGGCAACAACACTGGAGGTGGGGCTTAAGCCTCTGTAATTTCAGCACCTCCCATGGGCTTCTGATGCTAGTCAATTTGCTGGTCCAGGGATGGGCACTTGGGATTTGCTGGAGCCTGATGCTCAGCCATTTCTTCCCAGTCACCAGAAGATTGAGGCACTCAGGTAAAGCATGGAGTCCAGCATATTTGATCTGTGGGAGGACAGCAGGTGGGTTAGGAACCTTCTCCCTGGCAAGGGGTTGCCACAAAGGTTTCTTTTCAGCCTCCGAGTCCAGTTAATCACCAAATCATGCGGATTCCACTTTCTTCATGCTTCTCAGCTCAGCTGCGCGTCTTTGAATTCTCTTCCTTGCTGTTCTTGTCCTAGGTGGCAGCATCTTAAGTGACCTCTCAGCCTCTCCACTCTTCCCCTAACATCTGTCTTGTGCCTGAATGAACTTTTTCTAAAATTCAGATCTGATTGCAACATCTGTCTGCGTTCAGGCCTTCCAGTGCCCTCACTGCCTACAGATCAAGGCTTAACTCCCACCGTGGACCACACGAGACCCGGCGCAGTCGTGCCCCCTTGGTCAGTGAGCAGTTCTAGCCTCTATGTCTCTGTCTGCGGTGTTTCCGGGGCCTGCACACCTCCCCCTGGCCCCTGGGCTGTCTTCAAGCATCAGCTCGGCTCTCCTTGACTCTAACAGGTGGACACAGACTTGCCTTTCTCTCTGCCCTTGTCAGACTGTCTTGTTTTGCACCTTGAATGTCATTTTTATCACAGCTTTCGTATTTATAATTAAAAAGTGTTTATTTATACAGCTACCCGTTCTTCTAGACTACGTGAGCCTGGACGATAGAGGCCATGTGAGTTTTGGCGTCTGTATCCCCCGTCTCTGTGAATTAGGGGCCCGGAGGGAGGAGGGCCCTGCAGCTGGTCAGAAGGCTGGGGAGATGAATATAGGGTTCGCCCAGAGGCCACACAGGGGAGCTGCTCCGGTTCCAACATGGCCCTTGGTCAACCCACAGCCTCTATCCCCACTGACCTCGCTCCACCGGTGATGGAGTGAGGCTGGCACTGCTCAGTCTGCTGGGGAAGGTGAGGTAAGCATACAGGTCTCCAGGAAAGCTGCCTGGGACCCCTTCAGGAGGGCTGAGAAGATGAGTAGCTGCAGGAGGCCTGAACTAGGGAGGAATCTCCCATGGCCAACGTGAGCTTGCTCAGTTTCACGTGCCCATATACCCACATGCCCATCCACATACACGTTCACACGTCCATCCTTCCATGCATCCATTCATCCATCTATCCACGCATCCATCCATGCATATATCCATCATTACCCATTCACATGTCCATCTCTGCATCTGGGCATCCATGCACACATCTACCCATTCATGTATCCATCTATCATTTCAGTGCTCATCACACGGCTACTGTGTGTTAGGAACTCTTATTTATGTATTACTGTGTCTATGACAGCACTTATGCTCTAGAAGAAGGAGCAGGATTATAAGCAACATGTAAACAGACCATATGACAATTTCAGAGAGTGACATGTGCTCTGGAAGCCGTCACATTGGGCAATGGTACAGGGGCGACTAGTAACATGGGGGAGTAGGGGGGGCTTATTTACTGAGAAGTAACCAGTCCATTCTGAAGCAGATCAGCCCTGGGTGTTCTTTGGAAGGGCTGATGCTAAAGCTGAAACCCCAGTACTTTGGCCACCTCATGTGAAGAGTTGACTCATTGGAAAAGACTCTGATGCTGGGAGGGATTGGGGGCAGGAGGAGAAGGGGACGACAGAGGATGAGATGGCTGGATGGCATCACCGATTCAATGGACATGAGTTTGGGTGAACTCCGGCAGTTGGTGATGGACAGGGAGGCCTGGCGTGCTGCAAATCATGGGATGGCAAAGAGTCAAACACGACTGAGTGACTGAACTGAACTGAAGCAAGGAGAGCCGCTCAGCGGGGATGACAGATGCGGTATGAATGAAAAGAAGACAGTCAAGTAGAGACATGGTGGGGAGGATGTTCCAGGCAGAGGAATCCGTGGTGAGCCGATGAGTTAGGAGGAGTCTCCGACTGGGAAGCAGTTTGGGGACAGTGGCCAGAACAGAGGCCAGCAGATGGACCCGAGTTCAAATCCCCACTCAGTCATTAACACCTGTGGGTCACTGGGAGCGGTTCCAACCTTTCAGAGCTTTCACATCCTTGTATGTAAAACAGAGATGCTAAAACCTTACTGATAAGGTGGTTGTGAAAATTGTATCATATGGGAAGCACGGTCCTTGGCCTGGGGTGGGGGCTTCCCAAACCCATGTATTTCAAAATCCTTTTGCCAAGTGAAAGTCACTGTGCGAACGCATCAGCATCCTGGACAGAAAAGATGGATCGCCTCAATTCTGGTAACCAGTTTCCAACTGACACCTCTATCTGATTTCGGCTTCCTTCCGTATTTTAAAAATGCTCTAGGTACTCCCTTTATTACGCATGTCACCCGGCTCTAGCTACTGTGGAACTAGGTCACAGCTTGGCTCCAGGCTCAGAAATATGGCAGCTGTCAGGCGCATGATTTAGGAAGTTGGCCTTCCTCAGTGGAACCACAGTGCAGTAAAATCCGGTCAACGATTCGGCCCACTGCTGCCGAGTAAAAGCTGGGAGAAATCTTCAGCAGCTATATTAACACGAAACTTTTTATGAGTAAATGTTTTTTGTGAGATGACATTGAACCCCTGCTTCCCTCCTCCAGCCTCCAAACAGCTCAGCTTTGCAAGAAGGGGCCAGAAACTCTGAATAGGAAGCAATGACTCTGCTGGACCAAAAAAAAAAAAAAGCCCAGATTCCCAAACAAAACCACGATAAAAACAAAGCCCCTTACAAGAGTGGGACCATAGGACACACAGCCCCAGGCTGCTCAGGCTCAGGCTTGCAATTCTAGGCTCCTTCTTTGATCACACTCACATCTGGCTCTTGTTATGTTTTCCTTGTAGATTGCCAGAGGTTCAACATCCAGTTTTCTGGAGGAAGAAAAGCTCAAAATATTAGCATTTGCCTATTTCCATGGTGTAAATACTTCCGCCGTGACCGACTTTGAGTCACTCCTGACGCCACAGACTGCAGAATTGGGAAGAGATGGTAACACTGGTTCGTGAGCTGGTTTGAACTGGCTCTGGGCCTCCACTGCCACATCGTCGCCCTATCGTCATAACCACTGGCTCTGGCTGGGTGCACTGTCAGACACAGCGCGCGTGACAGCTCATATAATCTTAACCGTCATCATTTGAGGCAGGGATTGCTATCACCAGCTCAAGGATGAGGGGATTGAGCTCAGACAGACTGTGTGGCCAGCACAGGCTCCCACGAGAGGGTAGCACTCTGCCCCTGGCCCCATTTCAAGCCCTCCTGTTTCTTCCTTGGATTAGCATCTGCTTCCCAACAGGCTCCGTGACTGCAGGACCTCTGGGGCCGTCTCTCGCTGCTCTTTTGTGTATATAACCATCTACCCCAGTTCAGAACGGAGTCCGGTTTATTTAGCTCAGTGCTTGCCAAGCCAGCCCTGCCCGCTCATGCACACAGTAGGAGCTCACTGAGTTAGATTTTCCATTTCTTCCCGCTGTGCTGGTGTGCCCTCTCAGAACAGTGGCCTGGCCCATTTCGCAGGTGTTTGTGTCTGTTTCGTGTGATAGAAGATAAAACTGGGACTTTCATATCTGGTATTAGCGAAGCAGGCAGTTCAGACCAATCCTCCCACTAAGCAAGCTATAAGATGTTGGAAAATACACATAAAAAAAGGAAACGGGGAAGAAGTCAGGACAGGTTAGAAGACTACAGGACTGCAATCAGCACTGGTCTCTATTTTCTCATATCCTTCATGGCGATGATCTCATTTTGAGGGGAGTCTTAGAAAGTGTTGCAGATAATGTCAGCAGTCTGAAAATTCTGCCAGTTTCAAAGAGTTTTTGACTTTGGAAAGAAGGACCAAGACTAGAAGGTTATATCTCCTCAAGTAAATAGTCATTAAAGAGGCCAAGAAGGGGAGGAGAGAGTGAAGAGGAGTGGTCTCCCAGCGATGGTGGGAAGAGGCCAACAAGGGGAGGAGAGAGTGAAGAGGAGTGGTCTCCGAGCGATGGTGGGAAGAGGCCAACAAGGGGAGGAAAGAGTGAAGAGCAGTGGTCTCTGAGCGATGGTGGGAGGTAGGGGGATGTTGGGGAGAACACAGATGGCTTCCAGGAGGGGGGCTACTGGGGGTGATGCTGTCATGGTGGACACGTGTCCTTGTGCCTGTGTCCACACCACAGGACATACACCGCCAGCAGTGAGTCCGTAGACTGGGGACTTGGGGTGATGAGGTGTGCTCATCACCTGGAACATGTGCTACACCCTGGGGGAGGCTGTGCATGCCTGGGGTTAGGGGGTAGATGGGAAACCTTCATACCTTCCCCTCAATGTGGCCATGAATCTAAGGCTGCTGCTATAAAAACAGTCTATTGAAAAAGTGCACAAGTCTAAGTTTTCCAATGATTTCCAATGATTCTATTAATCACAGGTTGGAAAAGCGGGAGGGAGTAGACACATCCGCACCCCTCAGCTTGAGAGTTCTTCTTCCCGAAATTTGGTAATACTGCTCTGATTGCCACTACTCCATTCCCACTAAAATCTGCCTTCGAGGTCAACCATCCCCTGGCTATGGGTGGGCCCTGACCCAAACTAGGCCCCCAAAACTCACTCTCACATCTGAGCCCAGGCCAGGTGGATGCTGATGCCGAGCCCATCCTGATGCTGGTGCCCCTGGTCTCTCACCTGGCCCTGGGTCCTCCCTGCTGAGACACCTGCTTGTTGATTCTGTGAATGGCTTCACAGACTTCTGACACATTTTGTTTCTTTTGCAGACACCTTTCAGAGTTGACTTCTGATGCTTGCCTCCAACTCCAACAGATAAACAGCCCATTTCAGAAATAGGACACTATTTGGAAATGCATTTTACATATACCGCTGCTGCTGCTAAGAAGGAGAGGTATTGGGGCCTGGAACTTGGAACCCCAGGCTGGAGGGAGTTAAAATCCCTTGCCTTCTCCACAGCTTTCAGAAATGCCTGAAAATATTTACAGAAACAAATGCTTGAAGGAAATCCCAGCACTGCCTGCTGGGCAAGGTCAGCAAGGATAAAGTGGATGTGTTCTTGAAACCAAAGAGGAGCGGCAAAGGAAGCATTATTTAATTCTGATCAAGGAAAGGGGACCGCTAACCTCTGATGAGAAAACAGACTTTGCACTAGCCATAAGTAACCCTGTGACAAGTGGATGAATAGCCCAAGTGATTATCACACAGAATTTAATATTTAGGCCAGCATGAACTCATAGCAATAAAGCTCCATTTCGTATCTTTTGTGGAATGAGGTGGGGGCATTTATGAGCAAAGGCATGCATGAATGAATGAAGAAATACGCTAAATGTAGCCATAAAACTCCCACTCTTGTTTCTAGCTGTTGCTTTATCCAGCCCTAGCCGGAAAGCCCTTGCTTGGCAAAAAACAATTATATGAGATGACAAATGATGTAAAGAAACAGGTGGGCACACAGAACACACTCGTGCTTCTCCTTTTCTTAAAAACACAAGGGAAATGGGAAAAGGTAGTTAGCAAAAACTCTAAGTAAGAAATAAAGACGCATTCTTGTTGAAGATGAAAATAATAACTGTATATTAGAACCCCTCCTTATGGGAGATGAAGAAGGTATTTTCCAATTCTTTTATAAAAAAGCTTCTCACTGTAAACAAACCAAAAAAAAATCCACAGACTCCAGGATGTCAATGCTTGATCTATTTAAGTCATGAATTTTGAATAGTTCTGAAAGAGATGGGAATACCAGACCACCTGATCTGCCTCTTGAGAAATTTGTATGCAGGTCAGGAAGCAACAGTTAGAACTGGACATGGAACAACAGACTGGTTTCAAATAGGAAAAGGAGTTCGTCAAGGCTGTATATTGTCACCCTGTTTATTTAATGTATATGCAGAGTACTTTATGAGAAACGCTGGACTGGAAGAAACACAAACTGGAATCAAGATTGCCGGGAGAAATATCAATAACCTCAGATATGCAGATGACACCACCCTTATGGCAGAAAGTGAAGAGGAACTCAAAAGCCTCTTGATGAAAGTGAAAGTGGAGAGTGAAAAAGTTGGCTTAAAGCTCAACATTCAGAAAACGAAGATCAGGCATCCGGTCCTACCAGTTCATGGGAAATAGATGGGGAAACAGTGGAAACAGTGTCAGACTTTATTTTTCTGGACTCCAAAATCACTGCAGATGGTGACTGCGGCCATGAAATTAAAAGACGCTTACTCCTTGGAAGGAAAGTTATGACCAACCTAGATAGCATATTCAAAAGCAGAGACATTACTTTGCCAACAAAGGTTCATCTAGTCAAGGCTATGGTTTTTCCTGTGGTCATGTATGGATGTGAGAGTTGGACTGTGAAGAAGGCTGAGCGCCGAAGAATTGATGCTTTTGAACTGTGGTGTTGGAGAAGACTCTTGAGAGTCCCTTGGACTGCAGGGAGATCCAACCAGTCCATTCTGAAGGAGATCAGCCCTGGGATTTCTTTGGAAGGAATGATGCTAAAGCTGGAACTCCAGTACTTTGGCCACCTCATGCGAAGAGTTGACTCATTGGAAAAGACTGTGATGCTGGGAAGGATTGGGGGCAGGAGGAGAAGGGGACGACAGAGGATGAGATGGCTGGATGGCATCACTGACTCGAAGGACGTGAGTCTGAGTGAACTCCGGGAGTTGGTGGTGGACAGGGAGGCGTGGCGTGCTGCGATTCATGGGGTCGCAGAGAGTCGGACACGACTGAGCGACTGATCTGATCTGATCTGACTCTATTTTGCAACACTAATTTGTGTTATAGTCTCTAAAAATATTTTAAAACTCTCTCTTACTGATAGTTGAGAATTTTTATCAACAGGTAAAAAAATTAAACTTTAGTGACAGAAATAGCATCACATGGTTAGTTACCTGATATTTACACAGCAATTTGGTTGTAGGGAACTGGGAGAGAGCTCGTCTCATAGCCACAGATACCCCTAAGGAAGCATACCTGAGACTGTTGGGGCAGCCCAGCTGGGTAGACAGTCAGTTTGAAAGGATGCGTCTGTGTGTTCTTTAATGCCAATTGCATATTACTTGTGTGTGTGTGTCTTAGGCGTGCAGTCATGTCAGACTCTTTGTGATCCCATGGACTGTATCCCACCAGGCTCCTCTGTTCATGTAGTTCTCCAGGCAAGAATACTGGAGCAGGTTGCCATTCCCTTCTCCAGGGGCTCTTCCTGACCCAGGGATCAAACCCAGGTCTTCCGCACTGCGGACAGATTCTTTACCATCTGAGCCTTAGAGTGTAGATTTTACAGCTATTAAGTATTGCTGTCAACAATAATAGCAGTCTTTTAAGGACAAGTTTATTAGCAGCACCTGAGGCAAGTAATTAAAGCAACCTGATCCTTTCGACATTTACAGAATCCCCAGGAAGGGCCCATTGACTCTCATGGGACTTGTGTGGACATGACTCTCGTGGCTTCAGCAGCGTATGTCTCCCCCTTCTTCTGGTTGCACCACCTGCCTCCACTTTGGGCAGCCAGCCTGCTGCCCCTTGACCCCAGAGTTTTGTTCCTGCACCAGCTCCCCTGAGGTGACCCAGGCCCGTGGTCAGTGATTGGTCTAGGCTAGACCCCTGATCTGCTCTAGACCCAGGAATTCTGCTGGAACCCTGGGAAGGAACTTTCCTGGGACTGTGAACCTGGAGCGATTGCTGGTGTTTTGTAACATGAGGTCAGAGCTTACTTGAGAGTGAGGCTGACAGCGAGGAGAGGAAGTCAAGAGGGAGAGAAGACTCCTGAGAGCCCTGCCCTAATGGCACATGCAGGGCTCACATCACCAGCGGATGCTGTTCTGATTGGCTGATGTCATGGCTAATGGTTCCTATTTGAATATTTCCCACCAATACTCAGACCTGGCTCTGCCTAAAATCTCACCTCCCAGTTATGTCAGCTCATTGGTTCATTATTTTTTTTTTCCTGATCCCAGTTTGAGTTAGGTTCCATTTGTTATTAAGAGTCTTGACTGTAGATGAACCCACCATTTGTGAGGGTTAAAATTTAAGTAACAAGCCTTTCTACTATAGATTTGAAAATTAAACTTGTTTTTGGTAGGAGGGAAATTTGAGAGATGCAAAGATCTACTTGGATTGTATTTCTCTTCTTTGAAACCTGGCCTCCCCGTTCTGTATAAAAGAGTGTGCCATGCTTGTTAGAAATCAGCCTGGCTTAATCAACAAGAATCTCATTTCTCATGAAACTGAGGTGTCTTCTACCTGAACCCAGGTGGGGCATTTCATACTGTCACGTGGGAAGAATGAATGACGGGGCAATGACCAGCTCTTGGTGAGTTTACCCAGGCAGAGTGGCCATTTCCAGTGAATGCTGGGTTATTACACTCCAGTCTGTTGATTCGTCAGTTAGATAGCTGAGGGTATTGGGTGGAAGGAGGAGGAGATGAACCCACACAGAAAGAGGTGCGGGCGATTGTTCCTAAGTTGGGTCTGTCTGCTTTGCGGCAATAGAGGCTAAAACACATGACTCCCTTGCTCCTGGACTGAACTTTATAATCAGTCCATTTATTAAAAGCCCAAAGGGCTCAGACTGCTTTGATCTGAGGCTTGAATCATGGTAGTCTTTGAAAGCAAAAATCCCCCCGCCCCCCCTTAGCATTTCTTCACCAGTGGCTTAGAAACGCACTGTCATTGAAGGTGGGAAGAGAAGGGGATGACAGAGGATGAGATGGTTGGATGGCATCACTGACTCAATGGACATGAGTCTGAATAAACTCCAGGAGTTGATGATGGACAGGGAGGCCTGGCATGCTGCAGTTCATGGGGTAGCAAGAGTCGGACATGACTGAGTGACTGAACGGAACTGAAATGAACATTGAAATCAAGAGGCAATATAGTATTTTTTCAAGAAAAGGGAAATGTGTAGACAAATTGAATAATGGAGGTAAGATATAAAATATTGGCTCAAACTCTGGAGCAAAGCGTCTTTGCCTTGCTGATTGTGTCATCGCAGCAACAGGGCTTGCCCACACCTCGGGGGTACATCTGAAAACACAAAGTAACATGAAGAACACAGGGCTGCTGCACCAGAATATTTCTTTCTCTATCACACAGTTCATTAAGGTAAAGTACAAAGATTTTTATTTTGCCTGCATTTTTGTTAGCTATATTTTTTCTTACTGTACCTGCTATATGTAGAATAGATCCTATTTCCGAATCTGGATCAGGCCTCTCCCAAGTCAGGGGTGCACAGTCCTGAAGTTTGGTTTTTGAGAGGTTGTGAAAGCCACAAAAGCTCTGAGGGCGTCTCTCTTATCCAGCCCAGTCCTCTTTGAAAGGTGTTGCCCTCAGTTCTCACTGTGTCTGTTATGGACTGAATTCTGCCTCTCCCAAATCTCTGTGCTGACGTCCCAATCCCAGCTCCTCAGAATGTGGCTCTATTTGGAGACAGGGTCTTTAGAGACGCGACTAAGGTAGGATGAGGTCATTAGAGTGGGGCCTGATCCAATAGGTCTGGTGTCCTTGTACAAAGAGGAAATCAGGACACAGACACACACAGAAGGAAGACCACGAGCAGATGCGGGGAGAGGACGGCCGTCTGCACGCCGAGGAGAGAGGCCTCGGAAGGAACACACTTGTGGATACCTTGATCTTAGACTTCCAGTCTCCAAAATTGTGAGAAAATCCATTTCTGTTGCTTGAGTCACCCAGTCCACGTCCTTCACAGCGGCCCTAGCAGACTAAGCCAGAGTCTGTTAGGTGCTCGAACGTGTGTTGGTGGGTGTGCCTCGCCACCATTAGGCAAGTTTGCTAACCGAGACAATTACATTAAGGTAAACCCTCCTGAAATGAGCCAGTTCCTATCCCAGGATCTGTTATGCCTGCAACAGCTCATTTGCATTTGCTCCCCAGTACTGTTGGCTTACAGAAGGCAGTGCACAGAGGCCTTCTCCTTCTCTGATCTGATTAATTCCGTGACACATCACTGTTGAAGAGTGAGGCAGGCAGACTACAGTCAGCCTTCCATATCTACAGGTTCCACATGGGAGAATCAACCAACTGTAGATCAAAAATGTTTGGGGAAAAAATTCCAGAAAGTTACAAGCAAAATTTGAATTTTCAGTGTGCTGGCAACTATTTACATAGCATGCACCCTGTATTGACTACAATTTACATAGCATTTACATTGAATTAGGCATTACAAGGTATCTAAAGATGATTTGAAGTACAGGAGTATGTGCCTGGGTTCTGTGCACATTTACATAAGTGGCTTGAGCGTCCATGGAGTTTGGTATCTGCAGGGGTCCTGGGACCAGTCCCCAGATACGGATGGATGGCTGTATTGACTTTCCAATGGGGTGACTGGAACTTTCTCTGTCTGGAGAAGCCCAGGGAAGGGCTACTTTTGTGGCTTCTCCCTGTCCAGGCGGTGGCCCTGCTTAAAGTGAGGTGGGGTGTGCCATGGCCCTGTGTTTGTCCCCAGGGTCCACATCACTGAGACTGTGTTCCAGCACCCAGGAGGGGAAGTTTTCTCTATTTCTGAGCCCCAACATTTCCCCTAGAATTCTGCCTTGTTCATCCCAGTTTGACCCACTGGAGATAACTTCCTCTCTCCACCAAACATCGCAAGATAGTGATCGTGTTTGTCGCTCAAGGGTTGCTTTTCCAGTCCGAGCGTCTTCCGAGTGCCTCACATCACAGAGTTTAGAGTCCTCTCCTGTTCTTAATAACAAGCACACCAGCCCTGTTTACAGAATGCTTGTGGGGTGGCAGTCACAGTTGTTGAATTTTTCTCATTACCACTTGATTGTTAATACCATCTAAGATGAGGAAACTCAGGCTTGGGGATGCTAAGTCAGCTTTCCCATGTCTCATAGCTGCTAAGTGGCTGGACGGTCTGGTTTCCTTTGAGTCCAAAGTCCTCTTTCTCTTTTTCACTCTTTAAACTGAAACTCTATGTGTTAAACACTAACTCCCCCTTCCCACCTCCCTCCAGACAGTGGCAACTACCGTGAGTTACATGACTCATATGGAGGAATCATATAATATCTGGAATCATACAGTATCTGGGCTTTTGTGACTGGCTTATTTCATTTAGCACAATGCCCTCAAAGGTCAACTCTGTAGTAGCGGGTGTCAGAATTTCTTTCTTTTTAAAGACTGAATAATATTCCATTGTCTAAATATACCACATTTTACTTATCCATTCATTCACTGATGGACACTTAGGTTACTTTTATGCTTTAACTACTGTGAAAAATGCTGCCATGAACTTGAGATCATGCAAATATCTATTTGAGACTTGGTTTTCAATTATTTTAAGTATATACTCAGAAGTGGAATTGCTGGATCTGATGCTAATCCTGGGCTTCCCTGGTAACTCAGCCGGTAAAGAATCTGCCTGCAATGCAGGAGACCCCGGTTAGATTTTTGGGTCAGGAAGATCCCCTGAAGAAGGGATAGGTTACCCACTCCAGTATTCTTGGGCTTCCCTGGTGGCTCAGACAGTAAAGAATCCGCCTGCAATGCAGGAGACCTGGGTTTGATCCCTGGGTTGGGAAGATCCTCTGGAGAAGGCAACGGCTACCCACTCCAGTAGTCTTGCCTGGAGAATCCCCATGGATAGAGGAGCCCAGCAGGGTCTACAAGAGTCAGACATGACTAAGAAACTTTCACCTCACATGCTAATCCTATTTTTTTTTTTTTGAGGTATCACTTTGCTATTTCCTTAGCATTTTACATTTCCATCAGTAGTGCACAAGGGTTCCAATTTCTCCACAATCCTGGAAACTTGTCTTTTTTTCCTTTTTTTTTTTGTATTAGTCATCCTAATGCGTATGAATGAGATGGTATTTCGTTGTTGCTTTGGTTTACATTTCCCTAATGATTCGTCATGTTGAGCATCTTTCCATGTGCTTATCAGTCATTTATAGATCTTTGTAGACATGCACAATCCTTCTTCTTAAGCTCCCACAGAGAACTTTTCCCCAGGTTGTCCTCCTTGCCAACAGCCCCTTGAGAAGAGGCAAAAGAGGATCACAGAAGCTCCGCACAAGGCATGGTGGCTCTGGCTCCGTGCCAGCTGTTGGCATTTGAGACTCCAGCTTTTGTAGTTGAACGGCTGTAAGATAGTTTTGCTCAAAACTGAGCTTGCAGTTGGTGAAAGCCTCCGGGCCCTTAAAAATTGCCCTGAACTGGATTTAAGCCTGCTCTCCTGTTCTGAATCAGGTCATTTGGCCAAGTTTCAGCCCATTGCTCTAGCATGAGGTTTCTCAACCGTGGCACTCCTGACATTTGGGCTGTTCTGTGCATGGTAGGACATTTAGCAGCAAAACTCTGGCTTCTAGAAGCCAGTAGCAACCACCCTCCAACATCAGCCCTGTCACTTAACGAGGCATCTAAAGGCAGACGACATCACTTTTGGGGAAATCCAAGATTCTGGAGGAATGAATAATGTGCGAAAACCTCTGTTCTTCCTAGGAATGCAGACAACTAGAGACAGAGGTAAAAATAACGAACTGAGGAAGAGACAGGGTCAGGAACTGAGACGCACACATCAAATAGACTTGTCGTGTATCTGACGCAGACAGCCGACACAAAATGCAGAGTGAACGCTCAGATTCTGCTACACAGGATGATAAAGTTCATGAGTAAAATGTGTATTTCCTTGTAGCAAAAACGATATTATTCATTTCATTCTCCTACCATCACGTGTGACTAGCTCCAGACAAATACAAATAGATTTGCTGATAAAAGGGTTTTTTTTTAAGAGGCTCAAAGGAAAGCAATGGAATGCTAACTATCTCAACAATTAAACAAATGTTTAGCGGGTGCATGCTACGTACGAGGCCCTTGTGGGCACCATGGGGTGGGCACCGTGCTACGTACGAGGCCCTTGTGGGCACCGGGATGATTAAGGCACAATTCCTGTGCCAAGGGAATGCTTCCCAAATGCAGCACACACAGTCCCCTTGGCCTGGGGGATTCTAGGTGTGCGTGGATGAATGTTGAGGGAGCAGTTTTGATCATGGGGGAACACTCTTCATTTGGAGGAGAGAAAGAGATGAGGGTTAGTATATTAGGTTCTTATGACTGCTGGAGCAAATTATCACAAAAGTAGTGACTTAACTCAGATTTATGATCCTACAGTTCTGGAGGGCATAGTCTAAAATGAAGGTGTGGGAAAGGCTGTGCTCCTTCTGACAGCTTCAGGGGAGAACCCGTTTCCTTCCCTGTGCAGCCTCCAGAGGCCACCTGCATTCCTTGTCTCACGACCTCATCCTAGCGTCACCCCAACCTCGTGCTTCTGCTATCACGTCTTCTCTGACTCTGAGCCTCCTGCCTCCCTCTTACACGGGTCCTTATGCTGACACTGGGCCCACGTGGACAATCCAGGGCAATTTCTATAGCAAGAGCCTTAATTTAATCACATCTGCAGAGCCTCTTTCTGTCACGGAAGGCCACACGTTTACAGGTCCCAGGGACTGTGGGCGTCTTGAGGGGTGTAGGGCAGTTGTCAGCACGGCACACTTAGCAAGGAGAGAAGGTAGACGTCTGGGGCATGAGGAGGCTGGGGAGGGACCTCGCAGAGTCTGAGGTCCTGGAGTTGGTGGAGGTTTGGGTACTAGTAAGGTTTCTGGCTCAACTAGTTCAGTTAGATTCCCTGGGCAGTTTTAGCTGAAAGCTCACAGTGGACTGTCCCAAAGAAATGCCATGCTTTCCAGTATTGCTGCATCTAACCATTGGAGAAGGCACTGGCACCCCACTCCAGTACTCTTGCCTGGAAAATCCCAGGGACAGGGGAGCCTGGTGGGCTGCCGTCTATGGGGTCACACGGAGTCGGACATGACTGAAGCGACTTAGCAGCAGCAGCAGCAACCATCATTTTTCTTGCCTTGCTTGATTCACCTGGTTTCCAAGACTGCATTTTATCCCTGTCCCAGAGCAGGTCTGGGGTGTGTGTTTGCCAACCACTAAATCCTGCAGAAAGACGCTGTGGTCCTTGTCTGAGACAAGTTCAGTTATTGATGAATTCATACTCTGGAGTGTCCATTTAATATCTGTCTGGCTTTGAGCACAGTAAGTTACTTAAGTGACATTAAGCCTTTGTTTTATCAGCCAGGAAACAGGAATTTCAATGCTGATCTCAGAGTGGTGAGTGAAGATGAAAAGAGATAAGGGATGAGAAAGTACACAGCCCAGTGCCTGGAAAGTTAACAGCTGCTTAATAAGTGCTTCTTAAGTGAATTGTGATTAAGACGCTTCCTTAACAGGTTGTAGCTCTCACACAAGTATGAATACCCCATAAACATCAAAAGCACACACAGTGATGCTCTCACTATAGATGGCAACTTCCAGGCTTAGCATCTGGCAAACTCTATTTGTCAGTTGACCCACTGAACAGATGCATAAAAGGATGCTGTGCCCAGTTCTCCCTCTGCAAGAACCAGGAGAGGCTCATTTAGGATACCATCCATTTCCTTCTCCTTTTGCCTCACCCAGCAGAGCTGAGATGCCACCAACTGGGGGCCACGGATTCCCCAAAGGAGACATGGTGGCCATCCCTTTGTCTGTCACTCATCCCCTTATAGAAGGTGCAGCTGGCTTCCGGCTACCTGGTGATAAACAGCAGGAGGTAGGTGAAAGTATTCATTGACAGGAGGGAAGCCAGGGCAAGCCCTGCCCTAAACAAAGTACACCTTAACCCCCTCATATGGAGAGTCAGCACTGACCACCCTTAGTCCTTGACAGCACAAGCCCCAGATGAAAGAAAGAGTAAATGTTTGCTGAGATCTCAGGATAGGTCCATGCCCTGAGGTCCACAGAAGGAACCCACTGGCTTGGACCCACCGCTTCTGAGCTATGTGATTCCAGACAAATGTGTGTAACATTTGTTACAGTCTCGGCTGCATTTTTCTGTGATATGGGGACAGTAAGACCTGTCTGATGGTTGTTGGGAAGATGAAACAACAGAACGCACAGACAATGCCTGGCACTGAGTAGTTGCTCAATAAAGAGTAATTTCCTTTTTCTGAGGCTCTTCATCTGATACTATTTATTGCTTTTCTTCTCTTTTCAAGTCATAAATCTTAAAAAAACCTAGTTTTCTAATTTACTTTCCAGGGAGATTCCTGGAGGCAGATAAAGTGACCACAGTATGATATTTTGAGAGCGCAGAAGACAGAAAAAACCCAAATCCAGTAAAGCCTTGCTTCAGTCCATTTATCAACCTGCAAGAATGATGACCTCAAATGGCCCTGAATTCCACCCTCGTAGTCTGTTTAAGAATCAGGAGAGCAGCTATTTTAGAAACCTAGTCACAATGCACAATACCATGGTATGTGAAGGAGTGAATTCAGCTTCACAGAAAAGTTATTTGGTGACACCAGAGAAACCTAGAAATTTCCAGATTAGTGCTAGCTTTGCAGAGGTTCAAACCCAGGGAGCACAGGCTCTGGCAGTGCAACAGTGTGATCTCACTCACGCTCGGAAACTCTTTTCCTGAAATTGGACCCTTGTTACTAAGTTAATAGAAAAAAAACTCCAGTTGAATGTCAGAAGATTTTTTTCTATTATGGTAACATTATAGAGTTCAATTTGGTGAAAAATGAGCACTGAAGGCTTTCAACAATTTTCTAATGGAGCTTAAATTCAATTCTAAGAATAGTCACTGTATAATTGGCAAGGAAGGAGCACTTAATTCCTGGAAATGCAATGATGGGGAAATGACTCTTTCCCTGGCACGGGGGCCTGGAGCAGCAGGGCCGTGTGGGCTGCATCTCAGAGTGATTCCCCTGAAGGTCCTGGGCGGTACATGCTCTGTGGAATCCACGTGCTTCTCTGAACGCCCTAAGCTTTCTTTCTCAGGACATGAGTTTGAGGTTGCCAGTGGCTCGTTACATGGGATTTGAAGGACTTTCTGTTCATATTCTGATACCAATGTGGGGACAACAGTGCATTTTATTGTTTTATTATACCTTTTAGGATAATTATCATTTTTGTTAATAGTGTCTGTCATCCTAACCATCTAACCTCAGTGGATTAAAACCCCCACCCAAGACGAAACATTAGAAGCACGTATCTATCCTTTAACTTGTTTTGAGGCAGTTTGATGCCTCCAGATAAAACTGGAAATCATAGCTCCAGGGGAAACGTGGAAATGCTTTCTGACCACCACCCCCCGCCCCCCACATACATATTTCAGAACCATAACCCAGGTTAGGGATGAGTGTGCCGTGGAGTCGGGGTGAAGGGCCCCTGCCATTTTTGTTTTTATAGAGAACTTACAGAGGGGTAAGCTGTTCTTCTTGTAAAGAAAAGTGCTGTCTGCAGGGTTACTGGGATGAGACTCTAGAGGACGTGTTTGTGTGGGTGAATGGGCGTGATGACAGCTGAAGGGGATGCATCCCAGGCAGCAATGGTTAGTTTGTGACTATTACACTACGGGGGCCTTGTGGTCCAGGCCAGCGCCTGTGTTCTCACATGACTGTAGAGAGGGAATTCAGGACGTCTCTATGGAGTCTGCAGAGAGAAAGGGTGGTTTTCTTATTACTTCTTGTTTTTCTTTCTTCTTTAAAAAATTATTTTCTGAGAAACATGGACCACAATGCTCATAGCAGCACTATTTACAATAGCCAAGATATGGAAGCCACCTAAATGCCCATCAGCAGATGAATGGATAAGGAAGAGGTGCTGTGTATGTATACACAGAGACATACACACACACACACACACACACACACAAACACATGCATACATATACACACAATGGAATATTACTCAGCCCTAAAAAAGAATGAAATATTGTCATTTGCAGCAACATGGATGCACCTAGGCATGATCATACGAAGTGAAGTAAGTCAGACATAGACAAATGCCATATGAGATCACTTATATATAGAATCTTAAAAAACAATACAAATGAACTTATTTACAAAACAGAAATGGACTCACAGACATAGAAAACAAACTTACAGCTACCCCAGGGGAGAGGGATGGGAGGGATGAATTAGGAGTATGTGACTGGCAGATACACACTGTGTGTGTGTGTTAGTCGTCTAGTCATGTCTGACTCTTTGCGATGCCATGGATTGTAGCCCACAAGGTGCTTCTGTGTGTGGGATTCTCCAGGCAAGAATGCTGAAGTGGGTTTCCATTTCCTTCTCCACAGACATACACTACACTATATGAAATAGGTAAACAGCAAGGACCTGCTGTATAGAACAGGGAATCATATTCAGTTTCTTGTAATGGAAAAGAATATGAAATATATGTATAACTGAATCGCTTTGCTGCACACCTGAAACGGACAGAATATTGTAAATCAACTGTACTTCAATAAAACATTATTTTTCTGTTTATAAAGTAACATGTCCACATAGAACACTTGACAAGACAAAAGAGTGTGAAGAAAAAAAAATTAAAAAATCACCAGAACTTCCAGGAACCTGAGAGAACTGCTCCTAACCATGTGAGGTGTTTCACACACGTGGTATATGTATTTATTTCCACAAGTGGTGTATATAATTGGGACCACATAGTTAAGCAACTCGGATGTCCTACTTTCCCTATTTCAGTTTATATCAGGAAGGAATACTTCCCCCTGGCTTAAAAATTCTTATTAAACACAGTTTTAATGGATATGTATTATTCCATCATATGGCTGTCCCATAATTTATTTATCCAGCCTCTTATGGTTGGACTCTAAGGCTTATATACAGAGTACATCATGTGAAATGCTGGGCTGGATGAAGTACAAGCTGGAATCAAGTTTGCTGGGAGAAATACCAATAACCTCAGATACACAGATGACAACACCCATATCGCAGAAAGTGAAGAAAAACTAACGAGTCTCTTGATGAAATTGAAAGAGGAGAGTGAAAAAGTTGGCTTAAATCTCAACTTTCAGAAAACTAAGATCATGGCATCTGGTCCCATCGCTTCATGACAAATAGATGGGGAAACAGTGGAAACAGTGAGAGACTTTATTTTTTCTGGCTCCAAAATCACTGCAGATGGTAACTGCAGCCATGAAATTAAAAGATACTTGCTCCTTGGAAGAAAAGCTATGACCAACCTAGACAGCGTATTAAAAAGCAGAGACATTACTTTGCCAACAAAGGTCCATCTAGTCAAAGCTATGGTTTTTCCAGTAGTCATGTATGGATGTGAGAGTTGGACTATAAAGAAAGCTAAGCACCAAAGAATCGATACTTTTGAACTGTGGTGTTGGAGAAGACTCTTGAGAATCCCTTGGACTGCAAGGAGATCCAACCAGTCCATCCTAAAGGAAATCAGTCCTGAACATACATTGGAAGGACTGATGCTGAAGCTGAAACTCCAATATTTGGCCACCTGATGCAAAGAACTGACTCGTTGGAAGAGATCCTGATTCTGGGAAAGATTAAAGGCAGGAAAAGGGGACGACAGAGGATGAGATGGTTGGGTGGCATCACTGACTCGATGGATATGAGTCTGAGCAAGCTCTGGGAGCTGGTGAAGAATAGGGAAGCCTGGCATGCTGCAGTCCATGGGGTCACAAAGAGTCGGACATGACTGAGCAACTGAACTGAAGGCTGTTTTCCAATTTTTTGCTGTCATAAATAATGCTTCAGTGAAGAACTCTGCACATAAATCTCTGCTTCCTAGTACATAAGTCTTTGACACCATTTCTGATGATTTCTTTGAGATAAATTCTTAGGAGTAAAATTATTGGTATCAAAGACTATGACTATTTGAAAACAGTTGACACATAATGCAACACGTCTTTCAGAAAGTTTGTACCGATTTGCATTCCCCCCAACTCTTTTTTTTAAAGCACTGCTTGACATGAGACAATACGTTCTTGTTGCAGGATTGGGGAACCAAGGAAGAAAGTTCTTATCAGACCTGCCACTGGAACCCAGGAGACCCAGGTGACATGGCCTGGGAAGATGGGCTGAGATGCGCTGCCCACACTCAGGAGGCTGTGGGCTCAGAGCGCATGAGCTAGCCCTCTTCCCACCCCACCTCCACACACATGCTGTGTTCCTCTGGTAATGAACTATTTTTATGCAATGATGTCTGAGGCTCAAAGGGGTGCTGCTGTTATTGGTACATCCTCAAAGGGGCCAGTTCCTTGCTACCTCTCTGTCCATTTGTAGCTTCCATCACCTGGGCTTGAAAAGCTGCTTTCCATGGAACCAACTGGTCATCTTTGGAGTTAATTCTTAAGACTCAGCTCAAGGGAGGATGGAAATGAACAAACCCTGGATGAGCATATGGTTTGTGCCCTCAAGAGTCACCTGGCTGAGCTGGGGAGATGGGAAACACCCATTTGATTGAGGCAACTTTATTTTCCATCTGGGGTGAAACTAAAAGCTGGGATACACAGGCAGGCTGCACATACCAGCTTCCCTTCCAGACAGATGGGGTTTTGATGCTGACTGAGGGAAAGTGGGTGGACATGATAATGTCACTTCTGGATCTGGCCACCAGACCCCTGTAAGACCCTCCTCCTTCTCTCCTCCTTCCATGGAGATCCTGGGGACTGCACATTGAAGAACAGTCTCACAAGATGGAAAGAGTCAAGGAGCCTGGTGTTTGAAGGATATTGTGGATCAGAGCCATGTCCCTACCCCACTCCTGAAAATGGAAAAATGGATTGTGAGATGAGGGAGCAATAAATTTCTGTGTTAAGTTACTGCCAGTGGGGGCTTATCTATTATACATCTAGTGTTACACATCCTTGTTGCCCTCATGGGCAATTACAAAACGTGTATGAGTGTGTATAAGTTGTGCTAAGCTATGCATATAAGGGAAGCCCCATCTGGGGTTGGGAGTGGGTGATGCAGGAAGGCTTCAAGGATGAGGCTACGTTTGGAATAACTGTTGAAGGATTACAATGACAGCTAAGACGTATTATGTTCTTACTACATTCCAGTTGCCAGATTAGGCTGGTTTATCCTCCTATCTAGGTATTATCTTCTACATTTGAAGAGAATGCAGCCCAGGAAGGTGGAGTTACTTGCCCAAAGTCCCATAACTCTCAGTAGCAGAGTGGATATCAAATTCAGCATGCTTACACGTGACTCTGTCCTGCCAATATAAGAGCAGGGGTTCAGCCATGTGGAGGTTACCTGGAGAGAGAGGCCAAGGGGAACAACAGAGCAAAGGCACAGAGAAGAAGAGACATGCCAATTCCTAGCATCCCTGAACACAGACGGGGTGCTGAAGAATCGGTGGGCGCTGACCGTGGTGCTGAAGAAGGGTTGCCCTGTGGAGAGACCTAGAAGGTCCTGGGGAGAGGCAGGGTTGGCAGTGGAGGGTGGCACTCTGAGCAGATGTCCCAGCACAAAGGCAGAGGAGAATATGATGTATTTGGGAAATCACCAGATGTTGGCCAGTCCACACAGGGGTGTGGACATTCGGGTTTTGGCTTAGACACATGCACCCTCGAAGGCCTGTTGGTCAACTCTGTGGAGAGGACAACCGTGCACCAGTCTTGGCCAGTACTCGGATGTGGCATTTAAGACTGGCACTCCCTGGATGTGTGTCAACTGAGCATGCTGATGAATTAAACATGCAAATATGTCACATAGGAAATAAGTGAACCAGAGGTGCCACATCCATTATCAGGCTCAGTGATGCAGCCACTCCAGTGCCCCAGTCAGCTCCCCGCTTGCCTTCTCTGTCCCTCGACATCCTGACACCGAGGGCCTCCTCTTTTCAGTGACTGAGGCTTTCTATTCAGGCTCAGTAACTGCGGCCGTCACAGAATTAAGTAATGACAAAGTGAGTTATTATCCAGCCTGGCTTCAGCTGGGGATGTAACCTGCAGCTGAGATACCTCCCTGCTGGAACACTCACAAGACTAAGCAGTGACATGAAAAATGTCCCCTATAATTCCCCAGCTCAGAGCCATACATCCTTAGAGTCTTGACTCCACACTTCGTGGGGAATAATGTTGTTTTGTTGAGAAGGGGAAGAGGGTGTAATTAGATTCCTCTTAAATGTTACATTCATCCTTGTTAATCAAAAATTAGTAGCTGTTAAAAAAAAATAAACACAACTCAGCTCCCCAGGAAGCTGATAGCAGTTCCCATGGCCTGGTTAATTACACAAAATGAAACAAAACATGTTCCTTTGTCTCTCCACTGTGGAATTAGCACAATGAAATACAATGGTGGCCACATCTGTGTGGTGGGATTAAAGGTGACTTTCAATTTGCTTATTCATTCTTCTCTGTGTTTGTTAATTTTTCTACAATGAGCATATATTGCTCACTAAATAGCATTTAAGTAACTTAAAAAAGGAAATATGAGATTACATGCTAAAAACCTATAAACCAAAGATAGAGATGAATACTCTTCCTCAGCCCCAAACTCCAACCCCCAGCTCTCATTCCACATCCTAGAAATACATTCTTTCAGACAACTTGTGAGGTATTTCCCATTTTCTTTATCACACCTCTTATACTTGGAGTCATTCTGCTGCTAGCTTTCTTACTTATTCTGACCCCCAAAAGGAAGGTCCTGTTTGCCCGACTCCCACTGTGTCCCCAACAGCATGTAGTAGGTTGCTTCTTAAACAGTTGTTGAGCCAAGTGAAGAATGAAGGAATAGGCACAGGGTGTAAATGTGCTGTTTAAAACAACCAAGGTCTTCCAAAGAGAATGGGGCTCTTTTGTTCTTCTGAACAAGTGTCCATCGGTTAGGGGTGAGCCTAAAGCTCATGGGGGATGGTGGCTGGAGAGAACTGAATTATTCTACAGACAGAATGGGCTTCCCTGGTGGCTCAGATGGTAAAGAGTCCGCCTGCAGTGTGGAAGATCTGGGTTCGATTCCTGGGTTGGGAAGATCCCCTGGAGGAGGGAATGGCTACCCACTTAATTTGTAGAGCATTAAGGAGATCAGTCTTGTGTGGTCTTTGGAAGGAATGATGCTAAAGCTGAAACTCCAGTACTTTGGCCACCTCATGTGAAGAGTTGACTTATTGGAAAAGACTGATGCTGGGAGGGATTGGGGGCAGGAGGAGAAGGGGACGACAGAGCATGAGATGGCTGGATGGCATCACCGACTCGATGCACATGAGTTTGGGTGAACTCTGGGAGTTGGTGATGGACAGGGAGGCATGGTGTGCTGCAGTTCGTGGGGTCGCAAAGACACGACTGAGCAACTGAACTGAACTGAACTGAAGTAGCAGTTTGTAAAGAAGAAGGCTGCCTTCCTCCCAGTTTATATATGGAGTGTGGGATGGGGTTGCGGGGGAAGGTGGTAGCACAAAGAAATGGAAACAAAATCCCACCATAAACTCAGGGAGCCTCCAAAGTTCTTATACTGAGATTTTTAATTTAATGTAACATATTTGGTCAAAAGAAGATAAAAGTAGCATGGAGCTGAAGACTGATATTAATTATGGAATTAAGAAGCAAATTTTAAAAATTGGAGTCTGAATACAGTAGGGGATAGAGACTTAAAATACCACTCCTATCCTTTCTCTCCAAGTTCTCTCTATTTTTTTTTTTTTGTTTGTTTAACTTTGAGTTCAGCCTTTGGTTGCCACATTCTGGCCTGGAGAATTCCATGGACAGAAGAGCCTGGCAGACAGAACAGGGGCACAAATGACCCTACCCCTCCCAGCCCCACTCCGCCAAGAGATGTGCTGAGTGAAGGATGCCAGACAGAAGAGAGTATGGACTCTAGATACCCAATTCACAGTAATGCACAGTGACAGAAAGCAGACCAGGGGGGTGCAGAAAAGGAAGGACAGGAGGGAGGGTTACAAAGGGGGCAATTTTGGGGGTGCTGGGTTTGTGTACTGTCTTGATCAGGGTGATAGTTTCATGGGTGCGTCCATTATGGCAGAGCTTAACACATTATATGCCTCTGAAAAGCTGTTGTGAAAGTAAGTTGGGGAGGAGGGGGAACTGGAGAGAGGAGAGGAGGTGCTAAGGTTGGGGTCCTCTGGGAGGTGAACTGTCCTGTGAAAAATACAGAGGGACAGGGCAGTGAGGAGAACGTGCAGCTGAGGGCTCCCCAGGGCTGAGACCCAAGTAATCTGATGCAACTGCTTCCTCCTCAACGTCCTCAGCTACGTGGGTCACATGTACCACGTGCTGATGCTGATGGCCAGTGTGTGCGTGTGTATGCGTGTGCGCATGTGTGCACATGCACGTATGCATGTGTGTGCTGAGGCCAGACTAAGCAAAAATGTAACAGGCACAGGACTAAGTAAACATGTACAGGGTGGGGGACAATTAAGAAACAGAACTAACTTGCCAGAATTGGACACCTGAAGCCAGAAGTGATGGCTAGAAATGCAGGGCCTCCTTCCCTAACCTTGGGATTTTCCTGAGTCTTGGGGAAGATGCTTCAGGGCACAGAGTCAGGATTCACTACAAGCTTCTTGAAGTCTCGCGGGCAGCTGGATTCCAGAGACACCAGGATGTGGCCCCCACACTCGCTGTTTGTTGAATGAATACAGTAATATTATTTTCACTGTTGTCAGAAAAAAACTGCTGCTCTTCTGAGTACTGGCAATGGGAGGCAGGATAAGGACAGGCGGGCTGTCACTGGGGCTTAGAGCGCCTCTCATCTGCTTGACATGTTTGACAACACTGGTGTTTCGGGGGGCCGTGTCTTACAAGTCACACATCTGTTGGCTGATGGCTTGCTGTGGGGGCAGGTTCTGCGCCAGATGTTGAGATGAACACAGAGAATGTGAGTCAGGCCTTCCTTAAAGAGCTCACAGTTCAGAGCAGAAAACAAACAAATCAACACCTCCATGGAGGAAGGGCTGTACTGCAGGGGTTGGCAGACTGCAGAGACCAAATCTGGCCTCTCTCTGCTTGTGTAAATAAAGTTTTACTGGAACACAGCCACATCCATTGGATCTGCATCATGACAGCAGAGATGAGTAGTTGGGACAGACCACGAAGCTGTGAAGTTTACATTGCTTATCATCTGAACCTTCGTGGAGAAAGTTTGCTTATTCCTGTTCTAACAGACTATTCAGAGCAAGCAGCTGTGACTAAAGCAACAAGTTCAGGACTTGCTGGCCTTACTTGCTGTCAAATCCAGCTCTCAGGGCTCTGAGCCAGCTGGCTCAGCTGGGGGTAGAAGTCTGCCTGGTGCTGCCTTTGTGGCTGAATGGGAAAGAGACTGGACCTCCAAGGGCAGGCTCCCTCTCCCCAGGAGGAGTTGAAACGCAGGTGCTCACAGCCCTCCTCAGCTTTCCAAGTCGGTGGTATCTGAACACCCAGGTGATGCCATCTCCCCAGGTGATGCCTCGGGGGGGGACCTGGCAGGGCCAAGCTGCTCAGCCAGGGACACCAGGAGAGAGTGGAGAGAGGGGAACATCTTCCATCCTCTCAAGCCCAAAGGGGAGGCTCGAACCAAGGAAGAGCATCACATAATAATCAAATGTGGAAGTTTAATGAGCATTTATCCACACTGCTTATTAAAGTCAGACCCTGATGGAAATCTATTTTCAGACTTTGCAAAAGGTATTAAATATTAACCTCTGGACAGGAGTCACTGAAGTCTAAAAGCCTGGTTAAAAATATGCTTTGAAAATTGTTCATCTGAATTTATTCATGAAGTAGACAAAACTGTACTGAATGCCTGCTATGTACCAGGCTCTGTTCAAGAAGTCGAGGGGAAGGGCGAGGAGTCTGGGGAAGGGGTACAGGTAGGGAACATGCAGGCAGGCAGGCAGGTCAACCCTAGTTACAGAGTTATCACATCATCTCCAACACTGATTAGCCAACACTGAACTGCATGCAGGTTAGGTTCCTATGAGTGTCTGGTCATGTTTTCATCAGCCAAGCAATATACAACCTTGCCTTGCTTTATGTGTATTTCTGTTTAAAGACACATCTCACACACACACACACACACACACACACACACACACACAGTTGATTCATTACATTGAACTCAGGGCTGATAGTACTACAACTCATCCCTGAAAGAAGCTCATCTCATGCACGACTTTTCTCCACAGGCCCAGGAACAGCAGTTAGCATGTCAGCCCTATACTGGGGAACCGTTTCAAAGAGTGAAATCACCAACAGGAAGCTCAAAAATGTGAATAACTCGGCAGCTCACAGACCGTGAGAAGCAAATGTGTTTACAGCCTGAGCAGAAACAACAAGCCAGAGCATCATTTCTTGGACCTCAGCTCGGGATGTGTGTGTTGATGGACACATTTTTCACTGTTCTGTGCCAATCTGCAAATATCTGAGAAAACACCCTGAGTATTTTTTGGTTACAAGTAGCTGTTCACGTGTAGGTGAACCCACAAATACAGAATGTGTATTCTGGGCAGAGAGAGTAATTTCCATGGTGTTTCTGAGTAGGGTAGGTGCTGGCGGAAAACCATGGTGGAGCAGAGACAGCCAGAAGGAGAGAGAGAGGAGAAGGGTGGGGAGAGCAGGGCCGACTGGGAGGCTGCTGCACGGAGAGTGTGTTATAAGGATGCAGAAAGGGAAGAGGGGGCCAGAGGGGCCATTACTGTCAGCCCAGTAAACGACGGCGTGCCTTAGACCAAGTTTGTGCAGTGGAGTTGCAAGAAATGCATGATTGAAGATCTAATTGGAGAAGGACCTGCTAAGATAGTCAATGTGTTTCTATCTATGCTTCTATCAATGTTAACTAGACAATCTATGTTTTAAGTATTTGTGAAATATACAATCTTTGAGGTAGAGATGTTTGATTTTTAGACACCTAGGGTAAAAAAATAAAATAGTAATCACTTGCCCAAAGATTTTCAGTCTTAGAGAACAGATCACTTGTGGGTATTCCATGAAGGAGATTCAGATGGATGCTGGCAAGGACTCCAAAAGTTATCTTTCCATGATCTCTGTCTACTGGATCCCCTGGTACTCCCATCTACAGTTTTTAAAAGATGCCCCAGACACAGATAATACAGAGACGAAGGATTCTCTGAACACTGACCCTAAAGCTCAGTCAATGAAATAAAGATCCCGCCTGGAACAGGATTCTGAAGAAATTTTATGGGAATTTAAAGAAGCTGAACATTCTACTGGATACAGGGTTGGTTTTTGTTTTTTTAAATTGCAGTTTCTCCTCTTACAACATATTAATAAAAGAAAGATTTTCTTGTTAAAATATCCTTTGGCATAAATATATCTGAGTTTGAATTCCATCCCTTCCACTGACAAACTCCCCGACCCTCAGCATATTTTGGTACCTTGGTTTCTCCACTCTGGAATGGAGATAACCACGCCCACTTCATGGTGACCAGGGCAGGGGTGAGATTTCTAGATGTTACGTTTACTTTTCTCAGTTTTCACATTTGCCTTTTCTATTTCTATATGCTCTATTTTTTATTCATGGTTCCAACATTTTCCTCTAACCATTTTAAATATAATTATTTTCCAGTCTAGTTTTTTTTTTTAATCCACAGATTTCTTTTCTTTTGAGCCCAGCTATATGGAGTCCACAGGTGAGGGGGTTATGTTCGCCTTGCATTTCTAACTCTTGCAGAAATGGCATCGCCCTTTGTCTGGTCCACCATGACGCAGGCTCAGGGAACAGAGGGTCCTCGGTGCTGCCTTGTTTTTAGCTGAACACACTTTCAGTCCTGTTGCAGGGCCACGGGATCATTAAGCATCTCTGATCCCGCCCTTTAAGTTTTCAGAAGAAATGGGCCCAAAGTAGAAAAGTGGCTTTCACAGTGCTGTGCTGAGTCATACCAGAGCTGGACACAAAAGGAAAACTCAGTCACTCTAATCCTACTTTCCTTAAAAATTTGATATTTTTATCATGAGTTTTTGCATTAACTTTGATTTTAAAAAATCATTGCATCAAACAGCAAATTCCCACGATCTATTTTACAATGTGTGTTTCCTGCTGCTCTCTCTGTTCGTCCGCCCTCTCCTTCACACCCTGTGTCCACAGTCTGTTCTCTATTCTGTGTCTCCATTGCTGCCCTGCAGACAGGCTCATCAGGGCCATCTTTCTAGATTCCAGACCCAGTGCTCTGTGGCAACCTCGAGAGGTGGGATGGGTGGGAGGTGGAAGGGAGGTTCAAGAGGGATGGGACATATGTGTACCTGTGGCGGAGTCATGTTGATGTATGGCAGAAACCAGCACAATAGTGCAAAGCAATTATCCTCCAATTAAAAAAAAAAGATTATCTATTTTGATGGCTGAGATTTCTGTGCACCGAGGAGAGTGCCTGGCTCACCTCCCCATCCCCAGTGGGAGGTCTTGGGGCGGTGCTCCCTCTCTGGCCCTGAGAGTCAGCCCAGAGCCTCGCCTTCCTCCTCCACCACCACACCTCGGGCTCTCCATCCTTCTCCACCCTCATTGTCCCTTGAAGACTGACCTGCCTCTGGCCCATGAGCCCCACGTGCTCGTTCTGAGACAGAGCTCTCAGTGGAGTGACTGAACGTGCGGATGCTGGTCCCTCAGACCACAGGCGCCCGTCCTCACAGGGTGCTCCCAGAGAGAGCTGTGGCCACCGGCATTGTGAGAAACGCCCATCTGCAGAAAGGGTTTCTAGTGGGTGTCGACATTTCTGGCTGTTTGCCACCCTTCATCGTTCCACACAGGATCCCAGGACCCCTTTTGGACAAGCCCCTGTTCTGTGCAGCGCTGGTGGGAGGCAGCCCCAATCCCAACCTTGCCGGGCGCGGTTGCAGTGACAAGAGACGTGCAACTTAGCTCCAGTAAGCCCCACATACGTGCAGTAAGTGATGTAGGGGTGGGTGGTAGAGGTCAGGTTCAGACACAGGAAGTGTAACGTGAGAACCAGGCTGATCCCTTTGGAATGGTTCACATCGTCTTCCCTCTTGAGTCTTATTTGGTGGCCACTCATGTTTTTCCCAACTTATCCAGTCTGTGATCACCTATCTCAATCTAGTAAATTCTTGTTTTATTCCACTTCATGTAGCTGACGCTGGTTCTGTTGCTTGCACTCATGGATCCTGACAGATATGGGACTAGAAATAATCAGAGGTGCTGAACTGTGCTCTCCTTTTCTGCTCTTAGGTAATGGTCTGCTTGCTTCCTCTCTCTTCAAACATTCAACCAGATCTGAAACTTGTCTGGGTGACAGAGTCCCTGCAAATCACAGTGTTATTTGCCCAACATTATGTGATTTGCAGGGTGTCTTAAAATACTGATAAATTCAATCATGATGCCCAAACCAGGAACAGTTTTACTAGCAGAAAATATGACTGTTATATGTACACTCTAGAAAGATTGCAAAATCAAGCACACCTGTCCACCAAAGAGTCAAGCTGCAAGCCTTCAAACACCAGTTGGGAGAATCTTTATAGTCTTTGATGATGGTTCACCATGCATGCATATGCCCTGTCATCTCCGAGTTCTTGCCTGTGGGCAAGCGAAGGGCAGGTGACAAAATGTATTATTTAACATTTTTCCTGCTCCATTCCATTTTCCTAGGAATGCTGGTTTTAGAAATGGCACAAATGGGAATTTAGCAATGTGATACCTGGACCAGCTTGTAGACCACCGGTAGGGGCTCTGGGAGGAGCAGAGATGGAAGCCTGCCATCAACTTGGAGTTGTGACTAACATCCATTAAGTTGCTTCCCTGATAAGTGTCTCCAGAGACTTGCTCTCCTGTGGGTCCTTAACGTCTGAATACCACAGACTGTAGAAAAACACTGCTTTCCTTCTCAGAGAGCCACCTTCAAAAAATGGCGATGTGTTTTGCTCTTTGCTGAGAATGGTGAGCGGTCAGTTAAGGGGGCAGTGCTGGGCATGGTGCAGGTGAAGTGCTTAGCCTGGACCATCAGTTTCTCTTTCACAGTGACCCTAACCGAGATGTTATTGGCCCCCTTTTACAAGTGGGGACACGGGCACAGAGAAATTGACTGTGCGCCCAGGGTTACACACCTGGAGAATGGATGAGTGGGGGTTTGTGCTCAGGAAGTCTGGCACTTGGCAGGCAGCGGGGCCACCAGGGCCCTGGGCTCGGCTACTTCTCTGTGCGAGGCCATGTGAGACTGGGGCCTTCCCCGTCCAGTGCAGCCCACTGGGGCAGCTCCTGGAGGCAACCAGAGCCTCTGATGGCATGAAAGTCATGAGCTGTTTCCTTCACGTCCTCTGAGAAAACACCTCCTTCAAAGCTGACGTTTTCTAGTCTCTTCTAATAAATTTGGCAGCGTTAGGAAATGATTTTATTCTGGAGCTTTTGTTCTCCCTAAGACAATCATACATGTGGGAGCACATGGAAATGAATTAAATGGGAAGACGCCCAGAGGTGGGGGCAGCCTGGGAAAATGGTGGCATTGTCAACCATGCAGCAGATGCCTGTCCAGCAGGTGAAGCCGTCCCTGCCCGATGACGGTGGGAAGAGGTTCCTCGTGAGGAGAAGAGTGTGCCGAGACACCTGCCTGCCCGAGGGACCAGTCTCTGGTCCAGGGAGCTCTGGCCAGACCACCTCCCTGTGGTCCTCATAGGTAGCTGGGCAGCAGCAGGCTTTGCTGTGACATTCAGCAGAAAGATGTGTCAAAGATTTGAAGACTATCAAGTGAGAATCAGAAATGGAACGTGCAATTGTATTCTGAAAAGTAGAAAGCTGGTAGAGAAAAGCTCTAGGGTCTGTCTGCAATCGCACGTTGAGGGCTGAGCTTTTTCTGTGTATTGGTTTGGGAGGCAGAGTGTGGAGAGGTGAGAGCTCTGACTTGCAATTTATTTTCCTGTGTGCGAATCCCTGTGATCTTGGGCCAGTTTTCCAATCTCCCTGAGCCTTGGTGGCCTCAATTGTGAAGTTGGGTGATGGTCGCACGTTTCTTACAGGGTCGTTGGGAAATCAGAAGTGACTGTACATATAAGGCATGGAGAACAGTGTCTGGGATGCAGTAAATGCCAGCTGCTCTGTTGTAAGTGTGAGCACACCAGTGTAGCTACAAGAAAGAGGCTGACATAGACTGAACGTGTTAGGAAAGTGGACCACAGGAGGAATTATAAGGTGCTGATGACAGAAGAGAAGGAGATGGACAGAGCCAGGCCGACCTAGGACCAACCTGCCCCTGGCTGTGAGTGTCCACACCACCCTGGAGCCCAGAGAAGCAGTGCCTGGCAGACTCTGGATCTGCCCCTCCAAGGTCTGACAGCCCAGCTAAGGGCACGAACTGTATGTAACGATGCTGGCTCCGTGACTCTCAGGCAGTGGCCTCGAATACAGCACGCCAGGCGGGCCACTCCTCAGAATGGCAGAACAGCCAAGGGCTTCACCCCGGGGGGCCCTCTTTCTTTCCCGCCTTTGCGCACCTCTTTGGGGATCTCAAAGGCTCAGGGTTGTAACCCCTTCCCCGGAGCTTCTGCTTTTGCTCCTTCCTGAAGTACTTAGATGCTAAAACCACCACCAAATGGAAGATACTAATTACTCGATCATGAGCAGGTAGCCCCCAGGATTGAAGCCCACCCAGCAGTCAGAGAACTGTGCAGGAGCTGATCACACACCCTGGGATGCCCCTCCCTCTCCTGGCCCTGAAAAATGCTTTGAGGAAACCCTTCAGGGACTTCAGGGGTTTTACGAGCAGGAGCCGCCTATTCTCCTCAGGTGGCTCTGCAATAAAGCTTTCTCTGCTCCAGATTCCGATATTTTGCGTTTGGGGTTGTTTGGCCTTGCTGTGTGTTGGGCATATGAACTTGCATTGGGTAACACCATCACCTTCTGAACGCTTCCAGCATCTGCCTGCTTCTCACAGCTTCCACTGCTGCTGCCAAGTCCAACCTCCCTGACCTGGGTCACTGCAGTGCCCTCCCCACTGGTCCTCTGTGCTCTCCCCTCCCCAGAACCCTTCCCACAGACTCTTCTAAAACCATTAGGGCCTTTAACTTCCCATCTTGTGTTTGATCTAGAGTGAATGTTTTACCCGCACACAACTCTGGCCTCTGCTCCCGCCGCCTCGATCCCTCCGCACAGGCACACTGACCTCCCCCCACATCACACACCCTGCACACCCGGCCTCAGGGCCTTTGCACCTGTCATCTTCCCAGCTTGGACCACTCTTCCCCAGATATCTGCATGGCTCACCCTTCAGTTCTTTCAGCTCTTTCCTGAGATGTCAGACCCTACTTCTTTCTCTGCTTTATTTTTTTTTTTCTTTGCTACTATGCTATTTATTTTTAAATTTATCTTCTTGATTGTTTTCTCCTTCCCCCACAGGAATATAATCTCCATCATGACAGATATTTTCAACAGTTTCACCTGCTGCTATATCCCCAGTGCCAAGAAAAGGGCATGGTATATTGTAGGTGCTCATTAAGTGCTTGTGGAATGAATAAAAATCTAACGATTAAAGAGGTGGCTTATTCTGCCCTAGCCCTCATCCAAATCCAGAGACCCCACTGCACGTGTGCAGTCTCCACACAAGGATCTGAGGCTGTTAAAGTCGGCGACATGAAGTCTGGTTGTATCCTGAGATTCCTGTCCATATGGTTAGACTACACAGGGAAACCTCCAAATTAAACATAGCAAGAGAATTGTAGTTGAGTGTCTCAGCACTTGAAAACAGAGCTTCAGGATTCATTTGGAGAGTAAACTGGGAGCAGAGATGAAGTGCGCTTCTTGAATTAGTTCAAGACTCAACTGGTTTCATTACTGGAGTCGGTGCTAATGCTGTGATAAGCTGTTCATGAGTGCCCAAGGCGTGTTCCTTGGCTGGTGATTGACAGACAGATAATAAATCGGCTATCTTCCCTGACCGACTTCTGTTGCAATCCTGAAGTGTGTGGCTTTCTTAATCAATGCTGTATTGGTAGCTTCTGCAGCAACCCTCATCTAATTCAAATGCCTTTATTACAATAACAACAGAAAAAAAAACAACAGCTAAGCAGATTTAACAGTTTAGAAAACATTGAGCAAGAAACAATATTAACATTTGTCAATATTTTCTTTATTGGTTCTGAAAATTAATTTCTTAGGCTGCCAACAGTGACCATTATAATTATACTAAAATGTAACCAATTTGAAACCATGCTTTCAATAATGAAAGTCTGGCCCATGGCCAGTTTATAATAATACGTAGATGGATGTTAAAAAGGTGGGTAAACTGTAAAATATCCTTTCAACTCTTTCCAAATGGTCGGATGTTTCATAGTAACCAAATCGAGCACCTCTAATTGAGGTTAATAATGAAGGTCTTCCATCTCTGGATCATTATAAAGGCCAGAATCCTATTTTTAGCCACTGAAGCTGTTAAATCTATAAAGATTCAGTTGTTGAATTTATTAGATCTTGTTTCCCATTGCCATCTTCATAACAGAAAATCTGATTGTTAAAAATAAGAGTAAGCTATATATTTCATAAATAATTAAAAATCCTATAGCAGAATAGGCAAGAAAACAATGGCCACCACGATCTTCCAATGGAAGGACATCACTTTAATTAAAAATTACAAAGGTGCCCCTGTAAACAGTTCATTTACATTTTATGCTCTGTGTTGACTCAAGAAATACCTCACCAAAAAAAAAAAAAAAGAACTAATAGAAATGACCTCACCCCAAATCCTATTATTGAGGTCAGTAAGCACATTTAATTAAGATGAAGTGTTAATAATATATTTCAGTGGATGGAGGCTCTTTTCATTTTGGCCTTTAACTTCTGATTAAAATTTAAAAGGTAGGAGTCACCCCAAATTAAACTCTTAAATCTGGTTTTGAAATCTGTTTTTTTTTTTCTTTTTTCAAAAGGAGTTACAACCCTCTTTTCTCCTCCCAATAAGTGGTGAGCTACTATACATTTTGAATCTCTGTGTTCCTGAGAACTGATAGTGATGACAAAATCCTAATTTCCAAGGGAACTGATTTTTGCCATCTGCTTCCAAAGGTCTTAGAAGATACAGAACAAAATGCCACATAGCCAGCTGATGATTTTTGCTCAATTTCCTATCATTTTTTTTTTGCATGTGATTTCCTTTGAATGGGCCTCAATATTAGATTAAATGAGGTATTAAAGAAAAAGACTTGATGAGTCCCAAGAAGACCAGCAAAACCTGAAATTGGGCATTTTAGCAAATCTTTTCGGACTGAATTTTCATCACTGCATGTTGCATTCTGCACCAGTTTGAGACCATGAATGAATCTACTCAGAGCTTAAAAGCTTCCAGGTCTAGAGGAGGAAGGGACGGGAAATGACTTAAAAAGATTCAGAGAAATCAGGACAAAGTGGGCAGTGGTTTTCAGAGAGATAAGGATCCAATTCGGATCTGATTCTCATATTCTGTGTTTAAAGAATGGCTCAATCTGGCTCATGGTTTTGGAAGAAGAGGTGGCTGATGGACCTGGCTCCTTGGCTAAGGCTATGGACCTGGGAAGCCCAGTGTGAGGCTGATCAGTCCTGCTCAGGCCATCCCCCTCCCTGTCCCTGGGGTTGGTTTAAAACAAAGCCACATGCAAATATGTCCATGGTTGGGAGACATTAGACGATACTTGAAGACGAAAAATAATAGTAATCCATAAACAATAAGCCATGTCTGCTTACGCACAAATGCTTGCATACAGACACTCCACCCCAGCTGCTGGCAAACCACGCTATACTTGTTCACCAAGCACGTCCATGGGTCAGGCCCAGTGCTGGGCTGGTACAGGTGTCATGGAAAACAGTATGGAGGTTCCTCAGAAAACTGGAGATAGAGTGGTCAAATGATCCAGCAATCGCACTCCTGGGCATACAGACAAAACTATAATTCAAAAAGATACACCCGCCCTGATCAGCAGCACTTGCAGCAGCACTGTTCACAACAGCTGAGACTTGGAGACAACCTAAGTGTCCACTGACAGGCGAAGGGGCAAAGAAGAGGTGGCCCATGTAAGCAATGGGATGCTTTGCAGCCGTACAAAGCACAGAATCACGTCATTTGCAGCAACATGGGTGAACCTAGAGATTATCATGGTTGGTAAAGTAAGTCAGAAAGAGAAAGACAAATACTATATGGTAGCACTTATATGTGGAATCTAAACTATGGCACAAATGAATCTACCTACAAAACAATAACAGACCCACAGACACAGAGAACAGACTTGTGGTTGCCAAGGGGCGGGGGGAGGGCTGGATGCGGAGTTTTGGGATTAGCACATGCAAACTCTTATATGTGGAAAGGGCAGACAGCAAGGATACTGTAGAGCTGAGGGAACTACATTCCATATCCTGAGATACACCACAATAGCAAAGAATATGAAAAAGAATGCATGTGTATGTATACCTGAGTCACGTTGGTATAGAGCGGAAATCAGCACGACATTGTAAATCCACTGTGTGTGTGCGCTCGGTCGCTCAGTCGTGTCTGACGCTTTGTGACCCCATGGACTGTAGCTTGCCAGGCTCCTCTGCCCGTGGGAATTTCCAGGCAAGAATACTGGAGTTGGTTGCCACTTCCTATTCCAAAATCAACTACACTCCAATAAGATAATAAAAGAGGACCTTTTGGCCTCTAAGAATTTTCTCTGTCCATGGTGGCCTCCTCCCAAGTCACACCAAACAGACTGAAATGTACCACATGGCAAATGCATAATTTTTGAGATAATTTTTATACTTTTGCTTTTGGGATAATTTGGATATGGGAATATTTCACTAATAATCCTCTGTGATTTTTCTAGTGCTGACCCAGACATCCTTACAGTGTGATCTACAAATAATTTGCAAATGTACTCAGTCGCTTCAATTGTGTCCAACTTTTTGTGACCTCATGGACTATAGCCTGCCAGGTTCCTCTGTCTATGAGAGTTTCCAGGCAAGAATGCTGGAGAGGGTTGCCGTTTCTTCCTCCAGGGGATCTTACCAACCCGGGGATGGAACACAAGTTTCCTGTACTGCAGGCGGATTCTTTACCGCTGAGCCACCGGGGAAGCCCTTGGAAATGTAATGACATTTTTTCAAATATTAAATTCAACACGGCTGAAGTCATGGTGCTGTGGACACTCAGTCTTTATTAACTTCAGTTTGCTGTTTCCTTTTCAAATTTTGGCGATGACAGATTATGTGTTTGCGTCCTTGACATTATTGTCAAGGACAAAAGTTCTGAAGGCCTTGGTGCTGGGCCTGAGTGCTTAATTAACTAAACGGTACTGATGAAGCCCTGATGGTTTATCAGGGATGGAAGTGAACATGCTCGTTACCCTCACAGAGGCCGAGGGTTAGTGGAAAATAACAGTGTAACAGTGAAGCGTGATAAACGTTATACTAGACTGGAGAAGGAGATGGCAACCCACTCCAGTATTCTTGCCTGGAGAATCCCAGGGATAGAGGAGCCTGGTGGGCTGCTGTCTATGGGGTTGCACAGAATCAGACACAACTGACACGACTTAGCAGCAGCAGCAGCAGCAGGCTTTCAGAAAGCCAGTGGCAGTGCAGTCTGAAAGTAAGGGGGTCACCTGCAGGGGGATGCCTAAACCTCAGAAAGACACACAGACATGGGCGAGGTGGTGGTGAGATGAGCCCCGGTAGTTCACCTCATTTGTATGTTTTCTTCCCATAAACCTAGGCTCAGAGAGGTTACGTTTTCCTCATAAAAGAGGTAGACGCATCATTTCCTATTCACAGGGTGGTTGTGAGAGTTAAGTAAGACTGCCCTCAGTGCTTTTGGTAAACTTTTATATGAAAATGTCAGGCATCTTAGTTATACCAAACATGCGTCCAGGGGGCCTGGCAATCTTTGCCTGGTTTAGTCTGGTACCCCATTCCCAGGAGGCAGAGACCAGCTCAAAGGCATGGGGATGGTGGCATTTCTGGGGGATGTAGGAATCTGTTGACCAGTGAGATGACAATGATGCTTGGAAAGAAATAATTTTGTTGCTTGGCTCCTTCTCCCCAGCTGGGGACCACTGGTCCCTACTTTCCAAGGAGACAACTTCTTTCTCTCCTTCCTTTGTTTACCTCTCTCTCCCTTTTCCCCTCCCTCTTCCTTTTTTTCCTGGGGCATCGCTCTTGCTCTTTTGACTATAAGCTCCCTGGAGGCTGTAGGCAGAGACCATTTCTTCCACGAGTGAAAACACTGCACCCAGCAGTGTAAGGCCCATAGTACGCACTAGACAAATGCCAGTGAATGAATTCAGTAAAGGAATGAATGGAAAACTATAACGCGTGTGCTTTTTTTCAAGCAGTTGTCTTTGGCAACACAATTATCTATTATTTTGATTGTGTAAAATCTAATTTCATGGCATATATTCATCTTGTAAAATTCATCCTGTTGTCTTTTATTACACAGAAAGGTTCAATACCGAAAGGTGTTCATGGAAGAAGCTTCCGGTTGCCTTACAATATCCACCCTTTTTCTCTTTCTTAGTAAAGAATTCCACTTTTAAAAGCTGGTTGCTACCCACCTAAAAATGACCATGCTTCCTAGTATTTCTTGCAGCTAGGTTGTGGCCATGCGACTGATTTTGACCAATCAGATTCAAATAGAAAAGTGCTTGACTTTCAGGAAGACTGCCTAAAATACAGGAGACTCCATTCTGTATTCCCTCTCTCCCAAACTACTGCCTGAAACACAGATGTGAAGGCCGGAGCACTAGCAGCTAACACAGTCCATGAGGCAGAGACTGTCAGCTTAGAGGCCACTGAATGGCGAGCAGAAGGAGTGGGGCCCCTGCCGGCTTTGTGGAACTGCCATCCGCCCTGGACTGCCATAGCTGCTTTATACTTATTTTATACAAGGAAAAAAAAAAAAAACAAAAAACAAAAAACAATTTCTATCTTCTCTGAACCACCATCGTTTTCAATTTTCCGTTTATAGTCAGCCAAACTTAATCCTCACAGATACAGTGCTGCTGGACAAACACTTGTGGGGCTCCCAGGATGAATGATCCTTTTCCCCAGAAATGCTTGAGCAGCAAAGGGTAATTTCACTTGGGCAAGGACAATATTTTTCCTCAGCTCACATCTTACATGTTCAGTGTGTGGCAGAAGTCTCTGCTATAAGGTTGTTTACTACAGACCAGAGAGAGAAGATGAGTTCTGTCTAAAAAATGTTTGGAATTGGAATTGCTACTTGGCTGCCTCAATAGAAATCCCCTGATCATTCAGGGAATGAAATAAGTCCTCTCAGACCACTCAAAATGATGGAGCTGCTGGCCATATCCCTAGAGTAACCAACGCAACAGACTTGATGCCATGGTGAGACTGGTCCCTGCTTCTCATCTCACTGTTGGAGGCTGTTGAGGAAATACAGTCATTTCCATCTTAGCATAATTATCATTGAGCTGGTATTTCTGACAATGATTAGCCCACAAGTTTAGGTGCATGGGTCCGTTGCTCACTGGAGACACTAAAATGTCCTCGAGAAGTGCCGGATCCCTGTCTGGTGTTCATGGAGGCAGATTCTGTCCTGAGAGCTGAAGCCAGTCTCTTTGCCTCTGTGTGTTGAGAGGCTGGGCTATGGGAACCAGCTCTATTTTACAACATGTCAATGTTCACATAACCTTGGAGCAGAGAAACTTTCTAACCATCAATTCAAGTCATAAGGGAAAATAGAAATATGATTGCCTAGGTAAAAATAGAATTCTTTATATGACAAAAAGCATTAGCAACATCAACACTTTTGCACAGCATTTTCAGAAAATTCTTCAGAAAATTAATGATGCATTAAACAATTTAGCGACAAGCATGTCCACTGACCTTTTACAAAAATAATTGCATATGACTGGAAACAGTCTAAATAGCCAACAACAAGGGAATGAATAAATAAATGAGCATGTTTGTGTAACAGACTAGTAGAATGCATATTCAGCGACTAAAAATAGTGGCTATTTCTTGACATGGGAAGCGATTCATCACGTATTGGAAAGTAAAAATGGCAGATTTCAAAGCAAAGTGGGTGATGTGAGCCAATTTTGAAAATAAAAAGTAGTACTCCAACATGTGACTAGAGATATATCCAAGCTGTTAAAAAGGGATTTCCTTGGGTGGGACTATCACAGATTTTTAAAATTAGATTCTTTATTCCCAACTACCTTTTCAAAAGTTTCCTCCATGAACTATCTTAACTTTATAATAAGGATAAGAAGATACAAGTCATTAAGAAGAAGAATTTCATCTGCCCACTGCTGTCCATTTGGATTTGGCTAAGAGCACAATGCGATGGGCTTTTAAACAAGCTTTAATAACGCAGGCTTTTTAGTGAGAATATTCACTCTGAAGCCTGGACACCTCCTGTCTTTAGAGTTACAGGCTTCTCAGAGATCAAGGCGCCTTTCACTGGTTTTAACATTCCCTAGTGAGATAAAAGAGGGCATCCAGTGGCAGGGCGGAACTACTGTGTCTGAGACGTGTTTTCCATCCCCAAAGACAGGACAGGATGAGTCAGAAGTGAGGTCCTGAGTTTTGCGGGGGTTGGGGGTAGGGAGGAGTTTTCCTGTCTTGGGACGGGAGGGAGCCTGCCTGCCCTCAGGGAGGAGGCCTGTCGCGGTGGGGGCAGGAGCTGAATTAGGCTGTCAGGATACTGGCCGGGTGTGCCGGGTCTCTCATTGCGCCAAGGTGCCTTGAGTGCCTGGCTAGTCATCTGAGATGAGATGGGGTTATTGGAGCTGAGGCACCCACAGTCTTGGAGTGAGATATTGATATAGAGATAGGCAGAGAGGGAGAGGCAGAGACAGAGAAAGAAGAGGAGGAACGGGGGGAGGGAGGTGATAGAGGGAGGAGGAAGGAGAAAGAAGAAGAGGGAAAGAGGAGGAGAAAAGAGAAGAGAGGAGAGAGAGGAATGAATGGGAGGAAGGAAGGAACAGAAGCAGACAGAGACGAGACAGCTATGAGACAAGAGAGAAAGACGGTCCTAGAGGGACGGGGGAGATGTCAATAGAGACAGTAGTGGGGAGGAAGACAGGCAGGGGAAGACAGAGAGGCACAAGGAAGAGATGCACGGAGTAAAGGATAGACCAAGAGTAATCGGCACTGGGATTGACATGTGGACACACACAGAGCTGCACACACACACACACACACACACACACACACACAGGGACACCCTGATAGCATGCAGGAGTGCAGAGCCAGGGTGAAGCTATTGCTGGGAATCAAGCCCCTTGGAGTACATGTGACTTTGTCAGTTGAACTCAGAGCTCTCCTTGAGATAAAAATAGGAGTTCCCACTGTAAAGTTCTTCCCTCTTCCAATGCCTGCTCCCGGAGGAATCATTAAGAAAACACCACCACCACCACCACAGACACAAGGTCATCATGTCTTTCTGAGAATTCTGGGGAGTTGAGTGTGGATGATTAGAAAACCGTGTCCCAGCCTGGCCCCTCTCCTCAGCCCTGCTCAGCCTTTGCGCAAACACACGGCCCCTCAGGGACACGACTTCTCGTGTACAGGATCAAAGGCTGCAAATAATTAATGAGCCTTTTCTCCCCGAAGAGTTCCTGTGAAAACAGCTCAACCTGTCAGGGATGCTATGCCTGCCTTTGATGGAGCTCAGAACCAGTGCCAGGAGAGGAAGGGTAGGTGGTCAGGGAGGGGGGGCGGGGAAGGGCGGAGGGAGGTCCAGTCAGTGCCAGGCTGAGAAAGGGTCACTTCTAGGCAACTCTGGATCTCAGCAGGAAGGAATGTGTCCAAAGAGTCAGACTAGAGAGTGAAATGTGTGTCTCACACATGCACACACACTTACTTTGCTTTCAGTGCTGGAAAAGGGACTTGTTCAGACACTGCTCAGCCAGACCCATTTGTAAGTGCTACAGTTCTTAGCCAAACAGCCACAGGAACACCTCAGTTATATTTCCCGAGGGGACCATGACATTGAACTTGATTGCAGTGGCTCTCTGTGGCCCCTGATGACTCAGGATCATTCCCATGCTCCGGGAAGGGCCTTGGGCATTCCTGTGGGAAGCCACCTCCCAGGTACTTGTGGTTGGATGCCGGGTTCCCAGTGGGCTCACGCCTCAGGACTAGCCCCGGGGAGCTCTCGCCGTCCTGCCGTTCTGTCTGTGAGGTGTGTGTGCGAGTTGGCTCAGGGAGACCCACACCTGGCCCTCCGGCAGATACTTCTGGTTGGGGGGATCTTTTTTTCTGGTAGGACTGAGGCCCGGCATTGCTATTAGTGCCTTGACCCTCTACAGCCGCACAGAGACCGCTGAGGATGAAGCCAAACCAGGTTAAGCACAGAGTCAAAAGGTGGGGAAGGAATATTCTGAGCCCTGGAATCATGCTGAATGCCCTTGCCCTCATTTTCGATGCTGTGGGCCAGCACCGGCGCTCCTGGAAAAAGTCAGGCTGAGATGGGTCCTTGCCACTCGTGACTGAGGGTCACATCACACCTGTGATGACCAGCTGTACTGTGGAAACTGGAAGCTCTTCAGAGCTTTCTCTGTTCCTGCTTTCTACCACAAGCCTCATGTGTAGTAAGCGACAAATTGCTTTCTCTGATCTCCTTTTCTCACAGTGGGCGGCACTAATGCTCCATGCGGGATAGAATGGGGAACCACTGGATTCCAGTTCCAGTTGCTGGTCTGTTCTCCAAGCTCAAATCCTGCTGGCCTTGGAGCCCCTCGCCAGTCACCTGCTCCTCTCCAGCTGGGAATCACGCCTCCTGACTTGGTCTGCTGGGGCTGCTGGCCATGGCCTCTTGCTATGCTCCAAGCACCACACCCCATTTGCCAGATGGGTTTCCTTTCTGCTTCTCAATCAGCTGCCTGTGGTGGGGGCAGCTGCAGCCACATCTGGGAACATCACCTCTTTGACTGCCAGGGGGCCCTGAGTTGGGGGTGCATGGCTCCAGCTCAGGCAAAGCAGACTTGCCCCGACATATGAACTGGGAGCCGAGTGACACGAGAGTGGACAGTGGCTGGAGGTGGGTCACTCTCCCTGTGAGAGCCTGCAGCGCCGCCTGTCAGGTCGCATTACCTAGAGGTACAACAAGTCCTGTGCTATCTCAGCCTCAGTCCAAGCATCTTCTCCAATTCTATAAACTCCTCAACACCACTGATCATCAGAGGAACGCAAATCAAAGCCACAATGAGATGGTATCTCACACCCATCAAAATGGCCATCATCAAAAAGACCACGAGTAACACATGCTGGAGAGGATGTGGAGAAAAGGGAACTTTTGTACACTGTTGGTGAGGAATATGAATTGGTGCAGCCACTATGGAGAACAGTGTGGAGGTCCCGCAAAAAAAAAAAAAAAAAAAAAAATAGAACCACTATCTAGCAACTTCACACCTGGGCATATATTAAAAAAAAAATAAAACCCATGAATTTGAAAAGCTACATCATTCTGCCCAATGTTCATAGCAGCATTATTTACAGTAGCCAAGGTATGGAAGTTTAACCTAAGTGCCCATCAAGAGATGAATAAAGAAAATGTGGTGTATACATATACGCACAAATACGTGTGGAATATTACTCAGCCATAAAAAGAATGAAATCCTGATATTTGCAACAATGTGGATGGACCTAGAGAATATTATGCTTAGTGAAATAAGGCAGAGAGAGACCAATACTCTGTTACCACTTATACTAGAATCTAAAAAAGAAAACAAAGGAATGCATATAAGAAACAGAAACAGACCCACAGATACAGAGAAAAACTAGTGGTTCCCAGTGGGGAAAAGTTCATTAACTGTTCCTAGGATCTTCCAACAAATTCCCCTTTTGCCTGAGTCAGCCAGAGCTGGTCTTAAACAAAGAACCCCGACAGATCCGCCTCTTCCCTGTCCGCCCCACCTTAGTGGCGCATCTACTCCCAGATCCCAGACACCTGATTCAGCCTCTCCTCATCGCAGTAACATCGTCATGCCTGCCAGCATCCCGCGTTACCCAGCAAAGGCAGTATCCCAAGCTTAGCAACATCAACTCCATTTCAGTGCATTTCCTACCCACCCTGGAGTCACCTCTTCTACCTCCTGTACTCTTGCCTGGAAAATCCCATGGACGGAGGAGCCTGGAAGGCTGCAGTCCATGGGGTCGCAAAGAGTCAGACAAGACTGAGCGACTTCGCTTTCACTTTTCACTTTCATGCATTGGAAGGAAATGGCAACCCACTGCAGTGTTCTTGCCTGGAGAATCCCAGGGACGGGGGAGCCTGGTGGGATGCCATCTATGGGGTCACACAGAGTCGGACACGACTGAAGTGACTTAGCAGCAGCAGCAGCAGCAGCAGAGACATCCTAAATTTGTACAACTACCTTACAGTGTGTTAAGTTACAGATTTCCTGATCTTTCTCTTTGATGTTTAAATTTTGTGTTTCCTTTGTCAAACACTGTACAGAAGAGGGGGAAATAAAAGGAGAAGAGGAAAAAAAAAAAAAGAATGGCTATTTCAGATTCACATTATTACAGGATTTGGCCTTATTTTGTGCTTGTATCTAGTTCATCTGGAGTTTCAGAAAGTTTTGTTGTAAAAAATAAACCCCCGTTTGGGTTGGAAAATAGCTTCTGCCAGCCTGCTCCACGGTCCTGTGGCCGACATGGAGATGGTGGCGTGTTTCCAGCTGTTTCAAATCAGGAAAATAAGACACATGTTTATTTGAATGTGTCTAATACATGGTTATCGGTATCTCCTATGAGAAGATTCTGTTCTGGAGGAGGAAGATTAATCACTCCCCGCAGCAGAGACAAGCCCGTGTTTGGACCTGCCTGCCAATGTGTTTGCTGTGAAATGTCGCCCTAGGGAGGGCATCTCGTCTCCACCAGCATGAGATGCACTGCAGATAATGCTCATTTAATTAAATCTCATTAAGAAAATCCCTTCTTTTGAAGTACTGGACAGAGCTTAAGGAATGAAGACTAAAAATTTGAACCTTTTTTTTTTTTTTTTTGGCTTGCCAATCATCAATGGAAAACTCAGCCCCGATGGTGGTGGTTTAACTGTTAAGTCATGTCTAACTCTTGGGATCCCATGGACTGTAGCCCTCCAGGCTCCTCTTTCTATGGGATTCTCCAGGCAAGAATCCTGGAGTGGGTTGCCATTCCCTTCTCCAGAGGATCTTCCCGACCCAGGAATCGAACCTGAGTCTCCTGCATTGCAGGCAGATTCTTTACCGACTGAGCTAACTCAACCCTGATGGTTCATTTCTAAGTACCAGGGAACATCTATTCCTTCCCCTTAACAGTTCAGAGTCCGGAGCACTTGGCCGACAGCACCGACTTTGCATACTGAACCACCATATCTCCATCCTGATTCTTCCGCTACTAAGCTGGGCAGCCTTGAGCAAGCTACTGAACCTCTCTGAATTCCTAATACCCTTAACTGTACATGGAGTTGGCCAAGCCTTTCTCATGAAGCTGTGGCCACTGATAGAGCAGGTTAACTATCTGAGATGCGAGGGGCCCTGGGTGGTAGCTCCTTCCACACCGTGCTTGGCACAGGCAGAGCCCTGGGAACCTGTGGGAACACAGCCCTGGAGCCCCTCTCCTCCCGGGTGCTCTGCAGCCAGGAACCAGGGACAGGGCCAGCTTCCCCGTGTAGTCAGCCTGGTTCCCTGGTGTCACTGGCCACCAACTCTTCATCATGACACAGACTTCCTGCTCAGCCAGGTCATTAAGCAGTGTATGTAATGTATGTAAGTCAATGGTAACCCGGAAGGAAGAGCCGCTCCTGCCTGCCTCCCGCCTCTGGCCACGGAGACGCTCACCCACCTGATGGTCTGACGCTGCAGGGAGTCGGGGTCCGTGGCATTCACTGTCAGCAGCACACTGCCCACAGAGATGTTCTCCTGCTTGGTCACCATCATGGGGTCCGGGTAGAAAACTGGACTCTCGTTGACGTCCAGGACAGTGATGTGGACAGTGGCCGTGGAGCTGGAGCCGTAGGAGACGTCGGGCACCAGTGGGTCCTCGTTTTCCACTTTGATCAGCAGGGTGTGAAAGGCAGAAATCTCATAGTCCAGAGGCTGGAAGGCAGAGAAGGGGTGCTCAGAACATGGGTCTGCCACAAAGGGTGGGCGCTTTTGCACAGAGGCCCTCTGACAGCCCCTGGGCCGTGCAGACACTCGGGGATGGATCCAGGTTCTGTGGACTAAGAAGTTTTATGCAACTTGGGGCCCTCTTTCAGAAAAAGAGTATGAAACATACAGATAACAAGTTAGATATGGGAGTTGCTGAGGGTTTTAGACTGAGAAATAACCATAGCAATTACATGAGTCTCAGAGATCTGGGTCTCTGGGTGTGAGATCTCTTTGAGTAAGATTTCCTGTTGATGCTGACATTAAAAGCCTTCCCACCTGTAGCCTGTGACCCCAAACTCCATCACGCCTGCAGGCTTCAGTGGGTGCATATTATTCGGGAGGCTGAGACATGAGGGGTTAAGCTGCAGGGCCCTGCCTCCCCTGAGGGCACTGGGAAGCCTGTGGGGGCATTTTCATTTGGCCTCAAGACTCAGTGGCTCTATTGCCATTTTCTGGGCAGGAGGATGCGATGCCAGATACATGGCAGGCTCTCCCACCAATGAGCAGCCCTGCTGAGGCCCTTTCTAGGTGATTATGCAAAGGGGCTCTGGTGTCTACCTCCTCTGGTGCTGTGTAGACTAACGTCAGAGGACATTAAGGAAACCCACTGTAGACATTATGAACGTGGTGGCCTGCCCACCATAAACTGTCACAGACCACATCCACTCTGTCACTTTCCTTCTAAACCATTAGCTGCAGTGAGGGTGACATTTTCTGTTGATGGGAGTGTGTGTGGGGAGACATTTGGGTGAGACAAGGACACAATTTTTATTTCAGTGTTTACTGGAAAATGAGTAAGCTAACTCATGAGACCTAAGATGTAATGGACGTTCCTGCTGGGAGGATGAGACTAAAGTGAGTCCAGGGAGGTGATTCACACTCAACCAGAAGGAAGGGGATGGCAGTACAGGCTGTAAGGGATCTGGGAACGTGGGATGAGGGTGAGGACTGAAAGAGCTCTGTGGGCACAGGAGGTAGAAGGTGTAATCAGAGAGGCCGAGTGGGAGGAACTTTAGGCAGAATTACACTAACTTCTATAATAATTACAGCTAATGTGCATGCAGCCCAGCCCACACCTGTGAAAGTGCACAGATGCACATGTGTGTACACATGCACAGGCACCTACACACACACACACACACACACACAAAGTGCTGACCTGGAAATACTTCCTGGTAGTAATAGGACTGCCCCTCCCACCCCCACCTAGAACTCCTCCCATCAGGGTGAGTGTTAGGGTGTTAAGCCCTAACAGATACAAAGCTGTTGGTACCCAGGAGCTATACTGTGGTTCCCTCCCTGGAATACAAGAATAATTTACCACTGCTGCCTCCTTTCTAATAACAGATCTCTGTCCTGCCCAAGTGAAGCCCCAAATATGCAAGCCCATGAAGGACTCCGCATTCTGGCTAGCGTTCCAGGTGACTCGTGTAGATGCGGACATTTCAGACTCACAGCATGGTGGGTCGGAGGGGGCGTGTGGGGACCGGAGGACACGATGCTCCATTTCACTCAAGCCACAGCAAACAGGCTGGGAGAACTGCGCTCCCGTAGGCTTTACGCGGGGATGTGTATTTACCCAGGCTTTGTCTTACAGCTGCAGGTCTGGAAAACTGCCTGCCACCTTTTATGGACCCTGGATGAGATGCAGACGACAGCCAGAGGCTGTGTTATTTTACGGTTTTCACGGCTTTGAAACTGCAGTGCTGAGCGTAGGGCAGTTTCAGGATCTCCAGAGAGTCCTGACGAGGGAAGAGGAGTTGGGACTCGCAGAGCTGCTCTTTGCAGGCAGATGTTTGGGGTTCAGTTTGGACCAAGTTCTGAAAAGGGCAGGCTTGGGAGAAACCCAGAGCCCTTGTCCTCCCAACAAAGCAGGAAGCATCTCTAAAATCTGACATTCTCAGTGGTTCTGGGTCCTACCCCCAGTGGCATTATGGAACTTTGCTGATGCAAATGTTTATACAGCCTGGCTAGGCTGAATAATGACCCCACCCTTAGTATGTCCATATTCTAATCCTTGGAACGTTACCTTACATGGCAAAAGGGACTTTGCAGATGTGATTAAACTAAGGACCTTAACTGGGGACAGAAGCCTGAATTACCCAGGTGGGCTCAACGGAACCATAGGGGGCCTTGAAAGAGGGAGGCAGGAAAGTCAAAGGAAGGAGCAGATGTGGCGATGGAAGCAGGGGTCAGAGTCAGAGAGAGGAAGACGCTGGGGCACTGCTCTGAAGATCCTGGACAGGGCCACGAGCCAAGGGATGCTCCAGAAGCTGGGAAGGATGAGGACACATCAATTCCACTTTCCCCTGCTGTCCCCGGAGCCTCCGGCAGGGGCCAGCCACACCACCTGCAGCCCCATGAACCTGGTTTTGGACTTTTAAGCCTCCATGTTGGTGGTCACTGTTACAGCAGCCACTGGAAACACACCACTTATGAGCTGGTGACTTCCTCATAACAGCCTGGAGAGGGGGGCTGTCCTGGCACCTCGTTTCACAGATGAGGAAACTGAGGCACAGAAAACAGCATCTTAGCTGAGGGCACACAGGGAGTAGGTGGCAATGTTCCTGCTTTGTCCACTCACTTGGCTGCCGTAAACACAGCTGCTTCCTGCTTCTCAGGCAAACTGCTTCAGCCCCCAGAAAAGAAGCTATATTCCACAGATGGCCTGGTCTGGCGGCAGCTCTCCCAGAACCTCCCGGACCCCTTCCTCCAGGACATGGGGACCACCAGCCACTCACGCTCTGCTGCCTCCCCCTCCCTCCCACGTTTCTAAGCCCTCCCTTTCCATTGTGGTCACATGTCCTTCTCAGACTCCCTGCAGCAGAGAGCGGTCAGCATGCAGGGCCATGTGCTCACAGGCAGTTTCACATTGAGGATCACCCCGTGTGTGTAATTATCTGCTGTGTTTAAGAGAGTAATCCAGACTCTGCTAAGAAAGATTGAGAGGAAATGTGATAATCCACAATTTGAGTATGGATCTTTAGGAAACCTTCACAGGTCCCATTTTTGCATATCTTTGATAATTAACTATGAAATGTCTGGAGAAGGTGTTTTAAGGTTCCATGCAAGTTTAAGTTTTTTGGAACCTGTGGAACGGGCTGGATTTAGGCTGTGAGGGTAAAAGCACTCCCTCAAGCAGGAGACTTTCTCTATTTTAATTCCGGGAGGGGGAGACTGGGGCTGATTTATCCTCAGCTGGGGGCCCTGGGTGCTCAGGCAAGGAAGGAGGAGCACCGGAGCCACCCTTACTTTGACGACGGAGAGCATCCCCTCGTTGGTCTGCGGGTTGGTGTGGATCTCGAAGCTCTGCCCCGGGTTCCCGTTGATGATGGTGTAGGCGGCCCTCCATGCACCCGTGGTGGGATCGTCCTTGTCCTCAACTGTCAAGTTGACAATAACTCCCATGGCTCCTTCCTCGACTGTGGCTTGAAACTGTAAACAAACAAAGCAGACCATAACTGTAACTATTTTGGGAAAACAACACCACCAACATAGCGAAGACCAGTGATGGTGCTCCTGTGACATGCCTGGTACAGGGCACGTTACCCCTAGCGTCTCATTAAATAATAAAGCAAAACAGAGGAAGACCATGATGCTGTGCTCTGCCGACAGATGACAGGCTTCAGGTTCTGGCAGCAGCCTTACGTGGGGCCATGAGCCTGAATTCTCATCAGGGGATGTTGGTCAGGGCTTGCCTGGGCTCACTGGAGGTGAGTGTTGAGAGAAGAGCTGTGCCTCCTCTGCGCCCCCTTCCTTCTCCCCACCTGGATGCAGATGACCACGAGGCCCAAGGGGAAGGTGGAGCCAAAGGAGAGACGGCACTAGGGTCCCTGAGGCACCATGAGGAGGTGGATGGAAGCCCGTCCTGAACTGCCGTTGAGTGAGACCCTGACCTGGACTGAGTCTGAGCCTTTGTGCATCTGCTCTTGCAGCTGTTACGGAATGTGAGTCTGTGTGCCCAGTGCACAGCGAGGCCAAACAACATCAAGATGTCAGAGTCTGGAGCAGAGACAAGTGTATTGAGGGCCCTGCAAGGAGACTGCTGGCTTATGCCTTAAAAACCGCAAACTCCTGGAAAGCTGTCAGCAAAACCCTTTTCTCGGAAAGGTGCAGGAAGGGCATGGGTAGTTGTTGCAAACGTCTTGCTGTCAGATCCTTTGCTCTTGAGGTCAGGTGTTCCTGTAAACCTCCACCAAAACAAATGTTATTCTCTGTTCTGACAAGTAAGGGCAAGGTCCTAAGGCTCAACTTTCACCCTCCGAGGTCTAGGGCCTGGGTTAGAGGAGGGGATCCCTCTGAGGACCAGTTCCCACCATACCTTCGTCCAGCACCAAGTATAGGTCCTCCCACCAGCACCCAGGCCTTGCTGAAGAGGCAGATCTCAGCTGGCAGCTCCCTCAGGGCCTGGTACTCAGACCCTGCCCGGCTGTCATCACGGGGAAGCCAGGAGCCCAGGACCCAGCTAGCCCTCAGGGTCCTCAGGCCACTCAAATAGGGTTGGGGGAGGGCGGGTCCCGGGGACCCACGCAGACAGACGGCTGCTGCCATTAGGTCCTGGAGAAGGAGACGGGGAAGAGGAGCTGCCTCAAAGCCGCAGCCTGGCCAGTGGGTGTCTGTGGCGAGGGCTCTGGAGCCCTGCAGATCATGGCCCCCAGCCTGTCCCCCGGGACCCCCAGCTCACCACCAGCTAAGGCCAGGGAGGGCCCTGGGGAGAAGGCTGTTCACCTGCCTCTTACCACGCTCTCCCTCGGAGGACACCACCCGGCCAACGGTTGGCCCAGTGGGACCTCTAAGGACACGCTAAGGGCCTTGTGCTAACCCTCGGAGCTTAAGGTCTCATGGTAGGTTGCACAGAAATGACTGCATGGCCGCCTCTCCCCTAGTACAGCCCCACCCACCCTGAGGACAGGTGACTGGATACCAGAAGGCTCTCGCTCATACACGGAAGGGCTGGCATTGGAGCCCTAGAGTTTGACTCCAGAGCGTGACTGTACCATGTTCTCTAATGAAGGGAGCCAGCTCCATCCTTCCTACCCCTGACCCAACCTAGCAGGACTTTAGAAAAGCATTTTCTAAGGAAACATATAAATCAACTGTTTGGAGCTTTCCTGTGCCTTTGTTTTTATTGTAATACATCTCAAATGTTTCTTGCAAGTCGGCGTGGTGAAAAAATAAATCAATAAATGAAAAATCAGTTTTCCCATAGACTGCGCTTCACAAGCCATCATTATTAGCACATTCCTTGAGCTGGAAGCATAAAGTATTGTTTTGATGCTTACCTCTGACACACTACAGGTGAATAGTAATCTGTTTGCAAATATTATATAAGCAAGTAATACCAATAAGCTGACAAGAAGAACAAGAAATATCCTGGAATTTCAATTAGTAGGAAAGAGAACCTAAAGACAGTAAGACAATGTCAGAAGGCCCCGATGTTCAAAGAGAAGTAATTTGAGAAATGAAGTCCTGAAAGCGGTGGCTGATTAATTGACTTGCAAATCATTAATCAGAAGCCGTAATCTTGATGCCTTGGGGGAGACAGGCTGGGGATGGGAACTCATTCGTCTCTCACACCTCAGTGAACCTGGGTAGGTTGTCTCGCTTCCCTACAAGTGGTGCTGGGAAATTCTTAGAACACACACACCAGATGGAGAGCAGCTGGAGTGAAGGGGACATGGAGGGTGCTGTCACATAGAAACAGCTCCAGGAGACAATGATTTTGACCGGATTCCTGAGTCTTGTTTAAGTTAGTGCTACCTTCTATCTTCCCCGCATTCTCCCCAAAATTATGAAATTCCAGAGCTTGAAATCAGACTGGTGGTTCCTAGTCCTGTTAGAGTCTCCTTGAGGGCTTTTTAAAAACACTTTTTTTTTTTTTTTTTAACTAACCCTATTCCAATTCAGTTGATTTGGGGTTAGGCCGGAGATTCAGTATTTTCTTGACCTGCACAGATAATTCTATTGATAATATGCAGTTTGGGTGGAGAAGAAAGACAGTTCAAGGCCAAGGATGATCGAGGTGAGGATGTGAGAGCCCACTCTGTGCACTGTGAGGCTGCCTGGCTGCCGTGTAGAGCGGTCGGCAGTGCATCTGGGGACAGCAGGAAGGAGTGCTGTGATCGTCTACTGCTGTCTGCCGTGTGCCTGGGAGCAGAACATGGCGGCATATGCGCTGCCGGACCCTGCAGGTTGCAGAGGAAGAAGCCGGCTCGGAGGAGGAAGGAACAGCTTGGTCCAAGGTCACCGAGTGAGCCGCAGGTCACATCCAGATCTGGACTGCAGTAACATCTGCTTTCCACAAGTTCTGTTACTGATGCCCACTCAAGGTCCCCATTGCCTGCCCCAGCCTAGTGAGGGTCATTAGGGAAGAATTCCCTGAGAACTGAACGAAGATGAAAAGTTAGTGAGGTGAGAGGCGAGAGTCCTCCTGGATCTGAAACGGCAGGTGCAGAGGCTAGTGGTCAAGGGAGCACGGGGCCTTTGTGGAGCAGAGGGAAGGTGTGTGTGGCTGGAGAGAACCCTCTGCTCTTGGGCTATGGGGGAGGAGACAGTCAGATGATGCAAAGCCTTGCCAGCCAGGGAAAGGCATTTAGAATTTACCTTGAGAGCAAAGTGAGGTCTGATCAAGGAACTGGAATATGTTTAAATCAACTCCCGAGAGAACTCAGAAAAAAAAAATCTTTAAATATAGAAAACATTCAACACAATTATTATAGTCTCTGTTAAGACCATTATCTGATTCTCGCATAAACTATAAAGCCAGTTTCCTTGAGCATCCATTTAGAAACTCATTACTGCTTAATTAAATACTCATTCTATTAATTCTATTCAATGTTTTAACCCCATTATGTAATTCAAGAATGGAAAATTAAATAGATTAAAACGAAATAGTACCATTTTATATTTCTAGAGCAATGCTCATTTTGTGATTTAAAAACAATAGACAGACATTAATTTACCATACCAGAGCAGGAGGAATTATTGATTATAACATTACTTCGTTTAATTGGAAAAAATAGATAAAGTTACTTTCTGTTAAACTGTGCTGTAAATCAAGTATGAGGTGTGAAACATGTTTTTACACAATCAGTGTGGGCGACTGGCTTGGGACATACTGAGTTTCATTAGCTGTCTTGCAATTCAGAGCTGAGTTATTTCATTTTCTTTTCTCTGATAAGGTGAGGTGAGTTCTGTGATGGACACTTAGGAAGAGACTACCTGGACTTGCCACAAAGGTCATCCACCACCAGGGGAAGAGGGACTTGCATTTTAATTTACAGAGAGTGTACACTCTTCCTCATAGAGCAAAGAGTTGCTTGTTAAGGTTAACCTGGAAGATGGAAATGACGGTCAGCAGGCTAGAATGCCACATATGGGGAGAAGTGACAGCTCATGACTTTAAGGGACAGGAGACAAGCAAGGCTGCTTGCTTAATTGCTGGAGTCCAGATTCAGTTCAGTTCAGTTCAATCGCTCAGTTGTGTCTAACTCTTTGTGACCCCACGAATTGCAGCATGCCAAGCCTCCCTGTCCATCACCAACTCCCAGAGTTCACTCAGACTCACGTCCATCGAGTCGGTGATGCCATCCAGCCATCTCATCCTCTGTCATCCCCTTCTCTTCCTGCCCGTAATCCCTCCCAGCATCAGAGTCTTTTCCAATGAGTCAACTTTTCGCATGAGGTGGCCAAAGTACTGGAGTTTCAGCTTTAGCATCAGTCCTTCCAAAGAACACCCAGGGCTGATCTCCTTTAGAATGGACTGGTTGGATCTCCTTGCAGTCCAAGAGACTCTCAAGATTCTTCTCCAGCACCACAGTTCAAAAGCATCAATTCTTCAGCACTCAGCTTTCTTCACAGTCCAACTCTCACATCCCTACATGACCACTGGAAAAACCATAGCCTTGACTAGACGGAACTTTGTTGGCAAAGTAATGTCTCTGCTTTTGAATATGCTATCTAGGTTAGGAGTCCAGGTTCATGAGCTGCCAACCCTGGGGTTTCATGGAGAACTGATGCTGAATTCGAAAGGATGGGATATAGTTGGCTGGGCCCTGGCTTTGAGAAAATTAAAAGATAAGGCCCTGTAAAGTTTTACACACTTAAGTTTCTATTTGTGAGGATAAAAGGGTGATGGAGACATCATTAGAAACTGAGCTTGGCAACTCTTTTATGAGTCTGTATTTACATAAAGGATGCAGCTTGTTGGAAAAAATCTAATATCTGGCTGATAACCTATTGGGTAGAAACCACGATTGCTGTAAATAAGATCATGTGTTTAAGGGTCTTGGCACATTGCCTGGCATAGAGTAAAAGGAATCGATATTTGTTAGCAGTGGTGATGATGATTGATTTCATTCTGTCTCATATCAAATTCTTACTTGTGAATTGGAGAATACGGCTCAAAGCTCTGTGATTCTTTCTCTTCTTATCACAGTCTGCCTTCTAAAGTGGTTGTTTTGTGTAGATCTCTTATTTCTCTGGATGGGTGTGGAAGAAGCTCTTTGCTTTTCAATATTATAAACCTGACCCTTACACCCTTACTTATCCTTGTCTTGCTGTTTAGCAACAAGGCAAATGATGTTAACTTATTGCACCCACATTTAGAAGGGACAGCTGCACCAGATATCTGGTTTCCTTCTATCTATAATTAGGATTCATCTTTGGACAGAAAGATGCAAGACCTCGCTTAAATAAATAGTCATTAAATGTCTACTGAATGTCAGGGGGTCTGCCAGGCACAGGATGTATAGCAGTCAGTGAGAGGGACACCATTCTTTCTCCCCTCAGGGGCTTATGGCTCAGGAGACTGACACATTTACTCCTGGTCAGTCCCTTTCCTTATGCAATCTGCTCACCCATGGCATATCCAAACAGTTTGATTTCTACAATTTCTCTACTGTCATACATCCCAGGTGGCACCTGTGGCCAGTTATGGGTGCTTCTGTGTTTGGACATGATTTAGTTTCCAGCTAATGGTCATTTTAATAAATGGTGCTGGGGCCACTGGAGAGCCAGGTGGAAAAACAATGGATCTTGATCCCTACCTCATGCCATACAGAAACTGTGAAATGTAAAACAATAAACATTTTAGAAGAAAACATGGGAGGCTATTTTAATTCAGCTCACAGATAATGTTATGTGTTTGTTATACATATCAGTTCAGTTCATTCACTCAGTTATGTCTGACTCTTTGTGACCGCATGAACCTCAGCACGCCAGGCCTCCCTGTCCATCACCAACTCCCGGAGTTTACTGAAACTCATGTCCATTGAGTCGGTGATGCCATCCAACCATCTCATCCTCTGTCATCCCCTTCTCCTCCTGCCCCCAATATTTCCCAGCATCAGGGTCTTTTCAGATGAGTCAGCTCTTCATATCAGGTGGCCAAAGTATTGGGGTTTCAGCTTCAACATCAGTCCTTCCAATGAACACACAGGACTGATCATATATATATGTAATATAATGTAAAATATTTAAAATATATATAATATAAAAGTATAAAAGGTAAATGTATGTATAATGTGCATACAATATATGTATATATAACATGCACACAATATAACATATACATATAATATGCACACAATACAACATAGACAATACTTAAATAAAAATTTAATGTGTAGAGTTCTACATAAAGTTTATTCAGTATTTTAAGAAGACTTTATGTCTAAGAAGTGATTAACAAGAGAAACCCACAAGGGACTCTGAATTGCTTAGCTGAGGACCACCTGCTCATCTGCCAGCCCTCAAGACAACTGTACCTACTGAGTCCTTTCAGCTCACACTCCCAGTGTGCCTTGTCCACACGTCCTCTTCTCCTGTTTTATTTGGAGCAAATCCCAGACACACAACTGAATCTGTAAACATTTCAGTGTTTATTGGTAAAACTTAAAAACTCTCTTTAAGAAAACAGAATCAAAGTCCTTCCTTGATCCAACTAACATTAATTTCCTATACTGACAGTTACTGTCATTTCTTCACTTTACTGAAAGTACCTGCATGTTGTCTCTATTGTGGGTGGAGACAGTGCCGTGTAGCCGTGGTAAAGGGCAGTTAGTGATGCACCTCTTAGGCTTCTCCACAAGCATTTTCTCAGTTAAATGTTTCAAGCTACCCTGACTAAACAGGTGAGGAAATGGAAAAACTGAACATGGAAAGAGTTCTGTGATAATAAAGAATAGCAGCTCAACGAAAAAGAAACATGACCTGAGTGAGAGGACTCTCCATGTGTGTGGTTCTTGGTCCGGGAGAGCAGATGCGCACATCCTCCGGTGCGTGTGACCCACCTGCCCTGGGGAGCCTGGGCCTGGAGGAGAACTGTGTGCCTCCCAGGAGGGCTGTGTCCAGGGTGCTGTTCAAGGAGAGGAAAGACCAAGTGTCCCCCAGAGGCAGGGGGATGAGCCAACGGGCAGGAGGGGGAAACGGCATTTACTGTGTGCTCTGGCAGGAGGTGTCTTCCCGCCCCTTCAGGACACCCTCTTTTGTGTTGGCTCATTTTCTTGGTGGAGAAAGGCCATTTTCATGGCTGGTGCAGACACAGAGTGGGTGCTGGGTACCCAACTTCTGAGGAAGATGCCTGGCCAGGTTCTGGCTCCCTGGGTGCCCAACAGCCCAGCAAGTTTGGTTTGCACACCTCCTCCACACGACCTCACCTACTGAAGTTCCTCAAATCTGCCAATTACAGACCCACGATGCAGCTAAACTGCGAGTTTTTAGGAAGAAGTACTCAAGTACTAAAACATGCTTTTTCTCCTCAAAACAAAACGAAAAGATAAGAGTCACTGAAGACTGGCAGAAAAGCAATGCTGTTGGGCAGGGTTCTCAAACCATGTTTCTCAGAACAAAGCGAGATGGTGCAGGAGTCCCACCAATGTATCAAGTATTTTCCTCTAAACAAGAAAGACAGAAACTGCCCGAGGAATCTGTTAACTGTATTTTATCTGTTTTGTATATTAGAGCTGTTGTCTAAGATTTTGCTTGGAAAAAAGTTTTGCAGCTAAAAAGAAATTTGAAAAGCACTGCCTTAGGGAACTGATGAAATAAATATTACATATGATGGTAAGAGAAAAACAAAAACCAAGGAGCAAATATGCCTGCATTGTTTTTTCTGCAAATGCCCTGCATGGAAACTTTATTTCATCTGACATTAACATCTCTCCTTCAATTGAGCTTCTCGTCTTAAAAAAAAAAAGAAAGAAAAGGCCAAATACATATGTTCATTTAACGGGATGATTGGAAATAATTTAATTTTGAGAAGCAAAGAGATATTCTGCAGGGATACATGTTCAACCACAAACATTTGAATCTGAATTAAGAATGACTTTTTTTTTTTAACAATAGCATGGTCTGCTCTAAGGAATTTAGAATTTGGTTTATGCAATTCCACAAGTTTAGAGGAGGGGAAAGTGCAGTGAAATGAGTAAGTTCTGACCCACCTCTACCTCACAGATAAATTCTGTGACTTCTGGGTCCTGGTTTGGTTATCTGAGATGTAGAGTATCAGGAGAGCAGGAGTTCATAACCCTGACTGCACATCGGAAACACTCGAAATCTGCTTAGTATCTGGGATCCCACCCACATTCAGAGATTTTCCCTGGGTGGGGCTAGGTATTTGCATGTCTAAAAACTCCCCCAATAGGATTCTGATGAAGGAGGGTGAGAACAGCTGCTTGAAATGACTCCTAACGCCACCTCCTAGTGTTAGGATCAAGCTTTAAATCAATCTTAGGGATCCGTTCCAGTGTGTGTAGGTCCTAGCATCTAGATGTTGGGAGGGCCAAAGGATGCCACTGGTGGCAGGGATCATCCTTGAGATTTCTTGCAGTCTCTGCTCTAGGAGCCTATCAGGGTTGCTTACAGACCAACAGAATACATTTGCCAATGAAACTCACAGGGCTATCTCCTGAGGTTATGGTTTTCATCATCCCAAACAGAAATCCTGTATCCATTAAGCACTCATTCCACTCCTCTGCCCGTCCCAGCCCCTGACAACCACTAATCTACCTCCTGTCTCTATGGATTTACTCTTCTGGCATTTTACAGAGATGGAATCACATGGTCTTCTCTGTCTGGCTTCTTTCAATTAGTATAGCGTGTTCAAGGTGTTGTAACCTGTGTCAGTACTTTGTTCTTTTTCATGGTTACATAATGTTCCACTGCATGACAGACCATGTTTCATCTATCCATTCTTCCACTGATCAACATGTGGGCTGTTTCCACTTCTTGACTGTTGGAAAATGTTGCTCTGAATATTCATGGACATGTTTGCATGTGGACATATGTTTTCATTCTCTTGGGCAGATGCCTAGGGGCAGAATTGCTGGGTCACATGGTGATTCTGTGAGTGAGGCAGTGGGGATTTACGTCATTTATCAACATGCACAGAGTCCTTGGTCTGCACCTTCTAAACATGTGAGGCTGTGTACTGTTTGCTGGCTTCTCAGAGCTCACTGCCCCCTTGTCCCATGTGAGGAGAGGCAATCTGGGGATGGAAGCTTCCCTCTTTGAACACAGGAGGGGCTGAGAAGGAGGAGGATCTTTGAGAGCCGTGTCTCTTTGGAGTAACCCACTAAAGCAGCCTCCTTTACCTATTTGATGTGGTGTTGCTCAGCTTAATGTAGAGATGAGCTGGGCACCCTGGAGTTCACAGAGAACAAGCCCTGCTTCGTGCATGCCCCTTGCAGCTGTTTCTAACTAGAGGAAGTACATCTTTAATCTCCCGAGCAGTAGGAGAATCGACACACTTGGTTAGGCTCCTGATGCTAACGCTCCAGTACAAATAAGGACAAGAGAAACCTTCTGCTTTCATTACAAGGGATTTGTACAAATTCACACTTGGAATTGACTTATAGCTTCTAATTTATATTTAAATCCCAAATGTCGTAGTCAGAAGAAACTGCTCTAAATCCATTATCCATGTCTGCACCATTGATTCCTGTTTCAAATAGACCCCAGGGGCCCACTTGTAATTCCCATTGGCACCTCTGAGTATTTCTTCCCAGAGGTGGCTTGTAGAGCATCTGAGAACATCCGAGTCCCATGGGGAGAAGAGATGGATGAGAATTGTTCCTTTGGGAATCAGACCCAGTGAGAGAGGGAAGATGAGGAAAATCATCCTCTGTCCCTTCTGGGTTCTGATCTTGGGTGGAGCCACACTGGAGTCTGTGGGAGAGAGGTGCCGAGGTCTATCTTTCACATTGAAAAGAATGAATGACGGAAAGTTACTCATGTTTAACATCCCCATGAGGCTCTACCACCTATTGGTTGTGTGACCTTGGCCAAGTCACTTAACTTCTCTGTATCTTGATTTTCTCATTGGCACAATGAGAAAAAATAATAGTACCTACCATTATAGAATCATGATTACTAAGCAAGAATATTTATAAATGTTGAGATGAACGCCTGACACATAGTAAGCAACAGAGGCACATTGTTATAATGAACACAGACAGAAAGAATAAAGAAACGACGTTGGTTACAGTACACATCATTATAAGGAATGTGACCGGAGAAATAAACTTTGCTCTTCTGGGCTTTTTGTTGTCATTTCTACAGGAGCCTAGTCTCGCTAAATAAATATTTCTGACAATATAACTTTCCTTTGTTATATAAACTACTTAGAGTTGGTGTCATGTATCATCAGGGGTGTCTTGACCAGTAGAATGTTTTAGATCCTAACTGTACTTTTAATCTAGTGCAGGATTTCTTAGGCTCAGTGCTAGTGACATTTTGGGCTGGATAATCACTGGTTGAGGGGGTGGCCTGTACATGATGCTGAGTGTCACCCCTGGCCTCTACCCACCAGGTGCCAGGAGCACCCAAGTCGTAGCAATCAGAAATGTGTGCAGACACTGCTGGGTGTCCCAGAACAGTGTGTGTGCGTGTGCGTGTATGTGTGTGTACAGTCCTCCCTGGCTGAGAATCACTGATCCAGCTAAACCAGGTCAGGGGCTCCCTAACAAGCATCAGCCTGTAAGTGGCAGCCCACAGATCCCCAGGGCAAGGTTTATCAGCAACTTGGACCTAGACTCAAGCCTCATGGGAAAACACTGAACTAGCATAATAGCATTTTCCAGAGTAACTAAATCAGACTTCGCCAGAAAAACATTCAAGGGTAAAACTAAAGACTATAATTATTATGAAAATTATGGATGTAGTTTTCATTACTCCACAATTTTTGAATTAGCCACTGATAATCCCTTTTATAAAAGAAGAAAGGTGGTTTTTCTCTCACTTCCTTCTTCCTGACACTTGCCTGCCTCTCGTTTTTCCGTAAACACATTTGTGCCTGTGAGCGCCAAGCGGACTCGGGTGCAGCAGAGATCAGGGCCTCCAGGGAGTGAGGCAGCCCTGTCACTCATGGGGCTTTCTCAGTGGGCTTCAGAAAACCAGAAAAGAGGGATTTTTCCCCCCATTTGGCCCCGTTGGAACTGTGTTCAGATTCAACAGTGAAGAATTACCAGCTGTGGTCCATTCTCCCCTCCCTGTTCTCCAGACCCTTGCTACTTGATGTGTGGTCCCTGGCCCAGGGTTGGCATCACTTGTGAGGTAGTTAGAAACGCAGGATCTGGGGCCCCGGGACAGAACTTCAGAGTCAGACTCCAGATGATTCGCCGCTACATCACATCTCTGACCTCTTCTCTTGACCTTTCAGCCTACCCTTGGCAGCTTGGTCTTTGCTGAGGGGCAAGAAAGATCAAAACACAGGTGCCTTGTACATCCAGCATCCCAGCCTGGAGCTGAGAGGCTAGAGGGGACTGTTTCCATCCTGTTCAAGGTGGACTTCTTCCCCACACCCCATCCCCCTTTCCACCTTCAACTCCTGTCCTGCTTCCCTACCTGCCAATGTGCCTGCCTCTCACGTCGATAAACGTGTCCCAGACTCTCCACTTAAAAAGCAGAACAACAAAACATGCACAGGGACGCAAAAGCCTCCCTCCTCTCCACTGTGCTCACTCCCTTCGCAAGAGAGGCCTGTATTTCCTCACCTCCCTGTGTGTGGTGAAAGTACTAAATCCATTGAAAGTCACTGGGAAGGTTGGGGAGCACAAAAATAAGGACTGCAGAAGAAAAAAAAAGGACTGAAAATGTATTTTCAATCCAGGAACAATACAGTCAGTGATTGTTGAGGTGTAACTACATGAGAAAACATGCTGTTCGGAACCCTCATCAGGCCTGTTGAATAGCTGCCAAGGAGGCGTTTCATGAAACTCACATGCAACAGGCAAGACAGGGTCCTGCCTTTCCCTGTGAGGGAGGGCCGTACGGAGCCCTCTGCACGCGAATGTGGGAAACTGCGGCTTCTCAGCACTAAGGACCTTTATGTAAAAAGGTGATGTCTTCCAGCTTGATTCTTCCCTCCTTAGTGACAGGGTGGCTTCCCTGGTGGCTCAGCGGTAAAGAATCCACCTGCCAATGCAGGAGATGAGGGTTGGTCCCTGGGTCAGGAAGATTTCCCTGGGGAAGGGAATGGCAAGCCACTCCAGTGTTCTTGTCTGGAGAATCCCATGGACAGAGGAGCCTGGCGGGACACAGTCTGCTGGGTTTCAAAGAGTAGTGACTAAACCAGGACAACAAAGTGACAGGGTGGGATAGCGGGAACTGCCAGGTAGCACAGGAGACCATGCAGGAGATGAGAGGAGCTGAGGAGAGAGGAGAGAGCGGGGACTGAGAGACACACAGAAATAAAGAGGTGGCGGGAGAAAGAGGGAGCTGGTGGCGGCAGGCGCAGCTGGGAAAGAAGGTAGGGAAATGCATTGCTGCATGTGCAATGAAGAGTCAGAGAAAGGGAGATGACAGAGAGGGAGAGAGAAAGAGAGATAAGTAAGATAGAAATAAATAGCACAGGAAGTAAAGGCAGGAGATAGAGAGAGAGAGAGAGAAGGAGAGATAAGTAAGATAGAAATAAGTAACACAGGAAGTAAAGGCAGGAGAAAGAGATAGACAGAGGGGGAGACAGAGAGGTGGGGGTGGCTAAAGGGCTTGCTTTTTCTCAAATAAGAAAATCTGGGCAATCTGCGTTCCAGGATTCCCACCTTCCAAGGCCTTGTGCCAGTGGAAGCTGAAGACAGAGATCTCCGTGTCAATAGAACCCGGTGGCTGAAGCCTCCAGTCTAAGCACCTGGAGCAACTGCAGAGGGAGCAACTGAGGATTCCGTGGCTCAGCCTGGACCCCTGGGAGGAGGGGTGAAGGTGCCCATTGGCCAACCAACCCCCAAAGAATGGATGCTGGTTGGTGTGTTCTGGGCCCTGGGCATCACTTCTATGATAACCACCAGGAAGCGCAGTCTTTTTACAACAGTTTCTAAAATCAGTGCTTTAGACACAATTGGATATGATCAAAATGATCCTTGCATATGTGTGTGTGCTCAGTTGCTCAATCGTGTCTGACTAGGCTCCGCTGCCCATGGGATTTCCAGGCAGGAATACTGGAGTGATTTGCCATTTCCTTCTCCAGGGGATCCTCCTGACCCAGTGATCGAACCCCTATCTCCTGGATCTCCTGTACTGGCATGTGGATTCTTTACCATTTAGCCATCGGGGAGGCCCAGATGATTCTTAAGTCTCCAAAAGCATCCACATGGAAGGCTCTCGCAGTCCTGGGAGGCTGTTCTCCTCTTGGGCCACCTTGTATGAAGAATCCACATGTGACTTTGAGAACACAGAGGCAGATGTGTATAAGTTAAATGTCTGGATGGTGAGTCGTGTTTCATTAACCCCACACAGGTCCTTCCAAGGGGTGGATTTGGTTCTCATGAACTTATCTTTCTGTTGCCTTTGCAAACATTTAGGAAGAGGTTGTGAACAAATCAAAATTTGTGGTCTTTGGCCTCCAGTTGCCTAATGTGAAGTCTGTGTTTATGGAGCATCTCAGAGGGCCTGCCCATGGTAAGGGACTGTAAGAGGCATGGTAGCTGGTAACTTTCTGGGCTCAGGTGTGGCTGACCATCCAAGGGGACATCTAAAGGGAATCTCTTCCTTTTGGCTGGAGAAGCTCCCCAGTCTCCTCCCTAAACAGCACTCTGCTAATGGCTTCCACTCTGAACAACACTTCTTCACACACCCAAACATATGCACACACGTATGTACACGCACACATATGCACACCTTTTGCAGGAAGGGAGTGATTCCCGAGCAAGTCCACATCTAGCGTTGTTGCTATAGTAACACTTGTGTTGCTTGACTTACAGGAACAAATTACAATGGTAAGCTTCTTCTGCCAGCTGTGTGCAACCTTGTTCCTTCTACAGTCAGGGAAGAGGTGGAAGGTTAGTATAATTTAAGCTGCAAGGTAGAGAAGAGGCTTGAATTCACAGCAGTGTGGTACAGACCTCCCCGGAGGAAAAGAAAAAATACATGACACCCGAGGGCAGCGAGTTCCAGGGCTCATTAGCAGGTAAAGGTGACAGGTGGGCACTGCCTCCTTCTTATGTAAGCAGCAGCTGGAGGAGGGGCCAACAGTGGGGGTTTCAAGGCCCCAGAGCTGCAGGATGGGGATTTGGCCAAATTGAGCAATTCAAATTATTGGGTGCAAAATGCCTATTTTCTGAAGAAATCCACGCTCTGCAGACTAACAGTACTAATGTTGATTAGGGGCCTGGTAATAGTAAAAACTCAACGTCATGTGCTGGGCCGTTGACCCACAGAATCTCACTTTACTGGGGTCCCTGCTACGAACAGGAGCCCTCTCCTGGGTCTGGAATTCTGTCCCTGTTTTGTGCCCACACATCAGGTGCATCCCTGGACCATGAGCCTCGTCCACTGGGGCCCATTCACAGCAGGGCAGGCCAGCTACACGAGTGCACAAACCAGCACAGCTCGGGAGATGGAAAACGTGAAGGTAATTTAAAAGTACTTTGATCATATTGGAAAAAGGACTATAAACTGCAATTTAAAATACTCATACCTTTTGGACCTGGCATTTCACTTCTGAGAGTTTATCCTGCAAATCTTTCACAGGTACCCATGAATATAGACATTCAAGCATTTTGAATGCTGTGATATTTATAAAAGGAAAAACCAGGGACCACCAAAATGCCACCCACAGGGGACTGGTGAAATTGTGAGATGCCAATGAAACAGACCATGATACAGAGCCGTTAAGATGATAAGGTAGCTAATTGCTCGGCATTATTGATCAGAAGGGAATCTGTTGTTTCGGATGGTGCAGACACCTTGGGGTTACTTAGAAGAAATAAAATGTGTTAGGTTAACGGACTCAGGAGGAAATGGGCCATTCAAGGGGCACGTGTGGGGCAGAGCTGAGATGAAGAGATTACAGCATCTTTGAGGGTGGAGATTGCCAGAGCTGAGGACACGGGTGGAGCTCCCCATGTTGACGTGTGTGAGGGGCTGGGAGGGCGGGGCTGACCTGGTGGGCTCTCCTTCTTGTTGCCTGGCCAGAGCCCCCTCCCCAGGTTAAAGGCATGGAGAAGAGACAAGCCATATGGAAGTTCAGCAAGCAGTCTCTGGGGGTAGAGCATCTTCCTTCGGGGCTCCCACTTGGAGGAGGGGTTGGGTAGAGTTTATGGGCAGTGGGTGGCTGTGCAGGGGATGCCTTCATCCCCTACGATCATCAGGGCTCAATCGCATGTAAAGGCTGTGGGAACTCTGGGATGCTGCTGACATGCTTGAAATGACCACTCATGGAAGTAAACCAAGAAGGTGTGACATCCATGTCTCATTCATTTCAGCTGGAAGGAACCTTAGGTGGGAGACAGAGGAACCCATTCTCCTGAAGGCTTCTGTCAACTGTCTTGAATGACTAACATGATGGAGTTTTTCTCTACCCTTTGCTTGCACTAAGAAAGACCAGGACCATTCAGAGCAGGTAGCAAAGGCCAAAGGAGAAAAAATAAAAATAATAAAAATACTGGCAATGACAGCCTGTGTTCACCAAGTGCTTACTCTGTGCTGGGTATTGGGCTAGAACTCCCTACACGCATTATGTCATTTGATCCTCACTGTAGCCTAAGGGAACAAGGAAATAACTATTTCTCTAATTTTGCAGATAAGGTCAAAGCTACAAATCCTGATAAAACTGCAACATAGTAAGAATAATATGACCCCATCTTTGTATATAGAAAACTGGGTTTGATGGATGGAAAGGGAAAAGACACCTGGAGAAGTTTAACCAACGTGTTAGCAGAGGTCATCCTGAAGGAGAGCTGAGAGACTGGCAACTTCATGTACTTCTTTATATGCTCACATGACGTTTTAATGTTCTTCAAAAACAACGGAAATAAATTAAAAAAAATCTAGAGGGGATAAAATGCTACAAATTCAAAGTACATTTAAAATTAAGTTGTTTTCTAAAATACTTTAGAAAAAGAAAAAATAACTATTCTTTGCTAAGCTTCACTATGTAGCTACAGTAACGAAGACAGGGCAGTGCTGGTGGCGGGAAAGCCACAGATCCACGGAGCAGAATAGAGGACCCAGAAAAGCGGCCCCTCATGTGCCCATAAAACGAGGCCGGAGTCACTGCACATCCGAAGGTAAATAAAGGGCCTCAACCGCAACCTCATACCATATGGAAAAACTAACTCAAAATGAACCATGGACTTCATTGCACAATATGAACCTTTCAGAAGGAGACACTAATTCAAAAAGATCTATGCACCCCAGTGTTCATAGCAGTACTATTTACAATAGCCAAGGGGCTTTCTCGATAGCTCAGTGGGTAAAGAACCTGCCTGCAATGCAGGAGATACAGGAGCCAAGAGTTGGATCCCTGGGTCAGGTCCCTTGGAGGACGGAATGGCAACCCACTTCAGTATTCTTGCCTGGAAAATCCTATGGACAGAGGAGCCTGGTGGGCTACAGTCCAAAGGATCACAAAGATTTGGACATGACTGAGCACTAGCATGGAAGATATGGAAGCAACCTCAGTGGCCATCAACAGATGAATGGATAAAGAATATATAGTATATTTACACAATGGAATACTACTCAAACATTAAAAAAATGAAATAATGCCATCTGAAACAACGTGGATGGACTTGGAAGGTGTTAGGCTAAGTGAGGACCCATTGCTAGACAAAGAATTCTTAGAGTTGACAGCAAAAATACAATCTAAATAAAAAAGAATGATAAATTGGACTTTATAAAAATTAAAGGCACTTGCTCAGTGAAAGACTGTATTAAGAGGATAAAGAAATAAACCACAGACTGAAGTTATCTGCAAGCCCCGTCTCTAATAAAGAACTTGTATATGAACCATGAAAGCAACTCTCAAAATTCAACAGGAAGAAGACAATCCAGTTAGAAAGTATGCAAAAGACATGATCAGATGTTTCACCGAAGAGAATAAAGATGACAAATAAGCGCATGGAAGGATGCCTAATACTGTTAGTCATATAGGGAAACGCAAATTATAGTTGTAATGAAATATGGCTAACACCTATCAGAAAGGTTAAAATGAAAAATAATGATAACACCAAATTCTGGTGAGGATGTGGGGGAACTGGATTTCTCGGACATCACTAGTGGGAATGGAGAATAGTACAGTCCTTCTGGAAAGTAGCTTGGCAGTTTCTTATAAAACGAACATGCATTTAACATGTGTGTGTGCTAAGTCACTTCTGCTAAGTTGCTTCAGCCATGTCTGACCCTTTGTGACCCGATGGACTGTAGCCCTCTAGGCTGCTCTGTCCATGGGATTCTCTAGGCAAGAGTACTGGAGTGGGCTGCCACGCTCTCCTCCAGGGGATCTTCTCAACCCAGGGATCAAATCCATGTCTCCTATGTCTCCTGCATTGGCAGGCAGTTTCTTTACCACTAGTGCCACCTGGGAAGCCAACAGAGAGTGGGGACTGTCAAAAGATGGCACATCAACATGCTCAAGGCAATCATTCTCAGATATTCTTTTCAACAGTAAGGAGAGAGGGCATTTTCACCTCCTTGAACCAACATACACAATGGGACAATTCTGGGTTCTTAGCCAATAAAATTAATTCTGACGTAGGCTTTATTCACATGAGAGTGATGGGATTTCTCTTAGGCTCCATAATATGGGTTCAAAGGTGACAAAATGTTACCAATTGTGTCTCATCTTGAGGATAATTTCTAATCTGTTTGACTGGATGCCAGCTCCTCAATGGACCAGCTGTAACTTTGCTCATTATTTAACCTCCTGAACCTGTCCTGCACAGAAGCTGCTGGCCACTGTCATCAACAGCCCCATTTTACAGGTGAGGAGATTGAGGTCAAAAGAATTAAGGAACTCATGCAATATCCAAGATCTGGCAAAAAATGGAGATGGAACTGAAGCTTAGTCATCTGATCCTAGCGGGTGACCAATCTCTGCACATCACTCCACCCTGCCTTGTAAATAAAAGGAGCCAGAAATAAAGCTGGGATTTGGGAGTAATAAGAACAGTCCTTTTGGGACAGCTGGGAACTCGGCAGAGGAAGCCCCTTCCCCACCTTGTCTCCTCCTTGGTTTCTATCTTCTGAGACAGAATCGGGTCATTATTAAAAAAAATTCATAGTCTTTACCACATTGCTGACTGTGGCATTTGCTTCCCTGCTGGAATTTCAAAACCGCAAAGCAGACTCAACGTAAGGACCAGTTTATCTTACTACTCTGTCCCCCTTAAATCTTCTTGTGTGTGTCAGGGGGGTCTAGAGTCCGTGACCTTGACACGTGGTTTGGTCAAGTGAAGATGAAGGAATTGTCTGGGGCCCTGTGTCCCTTAACAGCCTACAAACTCATTGATGGCAGGCAACACTGCTGCTTTAATGAGGGGGCTACTGACAATGCACAGACAGAGCTCTGCCAGCAGCTGGCCCCCACAACAATACTTTATCATATGGACGCTGACAAATGCCACTGCCACAGCTCCTCCTGATGTCACTTTCCTCTTTCCTACCCTCCGTTACTGCTCTTTGAGGACTTGCCCTGTTGACATTGTCCACGTGAAGCTGTGTCTCTGCTAAATGAAAGAACTCCATCATTTTTATGCCAGTCTTCCAGACACCAGGAGAACCAGCCTCCCCCTTTGCCCCCCATCAGAATGTTACATGGGAAAAAGACAAGCCATGGGTGAAATTACAGGGTGGTCATAGCGCTCCAGCAAATGAAGTTAACAGGATGTTTTTCTCCAGGCATCAGGGCCATGGAAAGCAAAAAAAAAAAAAAAAAAAAAAGGCACTCAGAATCTTATTAAAGCCCTAAACCTGAGATGCGTTTATAGATGCAGGGCAGATTTCCATGCCAACCTACACACTCAGGCCAGTTTTACTGCCCAGTTATGGCAGAATCTCATAAATAGAATTCTTTGGGGAGCAGACTTCTGTCAGATAACCTGAGGGCTTCATTCTGTATCCTTTCCAGCCTACACTCATTGATTGCATTTGCTGGCTACAAAATACCTCCCTTCCCTTTCCCTTGAACCATGCCAGCAAACTCAAGACTGGGGATAGTGGGTGAGGAGGGGACACTCTGTAACTTCAAGCCAATTGTTATGGGGGCAGGGATATGTCTCTGGGATGCTATCATCCTCAAAATGGCCCCTTTTCCGAGCCACACACCGGGCACTGTGCTCACCGTCTGTTTTGGCTTTGACTTTGAAATGCTCTATGCTGTTTAATCCTTATTACCAGGTGGGTACACTTATTTCCATTTTATTGCTAAATGAATCAGATCTCAGAGAGGTTAAGTAGTACATCTAAGCTCACACAGCCAGAAAAACGGCTGCGTAGGGATCTAAAGGACATCTGAGATCAACACGTGGGTCTTCAGATCTTGGCAAAACATCCATTAACACGCGATGCAGCTGTATCATCAGTCAGAAAATAGTCAGTGCGTGGGAAATAAGGGTGATCTGAGGGTTCTATAAAGATAGAAGCTAAAATACATTCAGTTACTGACACTGTCATAGACTAGTAGACTAGTCTGTCTCAGCGGAGTCAAGGCACGTTGCAAAGCCCTCTCCTTCGGCTCATGTGACTCAGCTTGCCAGTCTTCCACCTAGATGGCCGAGGAGTTTTCCGTTTGGAGGCTGGGTTGTTCCACTGCCTCACTCGCGTTGAATAGCCTTGAAGAGATGGGATTTAAATTGTGCTGAGGATATTAGTCTAAAGTGAATGAAGTGCAGAGTAGACTTCGCGTTTATGTCCCCAGAGTGATAAACGAGGGAGTGTAATTTTTTTTCTAAGGCAAAGAAAATGGGAAACCAACGTGGATTTCAGACACATGAGAAATAGCTTATGAATTTAGATGATAGCTTGGTAGAAATAAATTGTACATCTGTTCATTCATTTTAATAAAGTGGAGAGATGGCATGCTGCTGGGGCCCTTGGAGAACCCTGGGTTTTTAAAATTATGGTCCTATAATAGTAGCATTAAAATTTGTAATGCAGCCAGTGGTTTCTGAATTGGAGGGAAAATTCATTTATAAAATAAAAGTTCAGACTTTGGAATGTAAATGGGAAAATGCAATTTTTCTTGGCCAGCTATGAATTAGTCCTGGGAGGATCCTGCAGCATCTTGACCATAAAATATATATTTTTAAATCTTAGGAGAAAGTTTTCAGACTGCTGGTGGAGCTTCCTTGGGCAATCTCTATTTAGGTACATCGTGCAGGTATGAATAATATGGTTAACCGCTTTGCTATTTCTGCCTTGAACTTGGTGCTTCATGTACAAGAGCAATTGTAGATTAATATTTCCATTTGAAATGAGTCTGGCCTGTTATACATACAAAAATCATTTTTACTCAATAGTAGAAACATAAGGAAGAGAACTTTTATAGGCCAGCAATGACGTGTTGCCATGAAATTTTACTCATTCTACAAATAGTATTGAGCTTCTTATTACATGTGAGCCCTATGCTTGATATTGGGGAAGATACAACGGTCCTGACTGTAGGTTTCCTGCTGACTTTGAAACCTAGAAGTATCATTAAACTTTCTCCAGAAATTGGTATTAAGCCCATAGAAAGCTTTTAGACAGACTATGTAATTTCAATTTTATTTTACAAATCAGCCTCCAAGTTTTCAGGTGGGAAAGAGGTACACAAAAATCTGGTTGTGCTGACTGGCATGGATGACACAGGTCCAGCTGGCAAAATCTCCAGACCGCCTCAAATATATTCTATTTGCCTCTTAATGAAATACTGAATGGATGTAGATTATACACTTTAGCCCATAACCTTGTAGATTAAAAAATATAGATTGTGCAGAGGTTGTGTTTAGTCTTAGAACTGAGGGCAATTAGTTTTTGTCTTAGGTCAGTTTTTGCCCCAATAGGTAAGACATTCTCTTCAGGTTTGTGGGAATCTACATTATTATCTCAGGAAGTCCCACAGATGAGGGGTGTGGGGTGTGACTCATCCATGAGACAGAACAGAGGTGGGACAAAGGCCAAAAAAAAAAAAAAAATTCCACATTTCCCACAGGCAGGACGAAGGTGTGGGCATTGGCCAGATGGAGGCAGATAGAGACCCCAGAGAGTTCTGCAATTAACATGTTTTGTTAACCAAGCCTAGAATTGAAATTAGTCAGGTCAGCGTCCTTCTGGGAATTGTTTTTATACACCCATGCTGACCGATGTCTACTTTCTTAGGTTGCGTTTCTGGAAGGATAATTTACTAGACCAATGAAAGGACATGTTTTAAAGGGTTTTGACAGTGTCTGGATCGAGGGTCTACTCTTGAAGACGGCTCTGCTGCCTCCTCCAATGGGATCTACTTGAATTGGAGACGGGACAACGTCAGCACCTCAGGAAGAGAGATGGGACAGAAGGGAGCTTTGAAGAGAGTGGGGCTCAAGTCATCCACCAAGCAAGCAGCAAAAGGGGGTGTTGTGAATTAAATAGAAAGAATGGAAGTCCCTCCACTCCTACGAGGTTAGGAAACCCTATGTTTATGATTTACGTTCAGATATCATCTGTGGATTCACTCACCTTTACACTCCCCCATCACAGGGCCTGGATCACACTAGGTGGGTAATTAATGCACATGGCATGCCCTAGAGTCAACCACATTCTGAGTACTTTCAGATCCCTCATCTCTGTGTGTATTCCATGCAATACCCCAGCAACACAAGTATGACCATGTTGTCCACAGGAGGTCCCCAGGACAGGTCTGTGTCTTAACACTTCCAGATGGCTGACAGTTGTCTTGGGCCTCTGGCAATGAGTGTGGCCTCAAAACAGTCACAAAGATGAAGAATGTGAGACAGCCACATGCTGCGTGGAAAAATCAACAACAAAAAAAATTTAAAAGCCTAGGAAGGGGAATTCCCTGGCCATTCAGTGGTTAGTATACCTTGCTTTCACTGCCTAGGGCGTGGGTACAGTGCCTGGCTGGAGAACTAAGATCCTGCGAACTGTGCAGCACAGTTTGGAAAACAAACAAGGAAACAATAAAACAAACAGACAATAAAAGAAACAACAAACCCACAGGAAAAACAAGCAAACAAACAATAAAAGAAAGGGAGCATCTCTCTGTCCACCCCAGACCTCCCAAATCAGAAGCTGCATTTTAACAAGATCTCCAGGTGATTCTTTTGCTCGTGAAAGTCTGAGAAACTAATTCTACAATAAGATGTACTTTAAACAAATAAAGTCCAGAAATAGGAAACAGCCGTGCTCCCTGGCACCTCAGCTGGGGCAAAGCTGTTGTGAGAGCAAGGCCCTCCTCTAGCCTGGCTCTGGACTGCTGTGCTTTCGTCTCAACCCTACTCACACGTGTGCGTCTCCTGCTACGCTGCGGCTCACCTACGAGTGTGGGCTGACTTGCAGGGAGCGATGGACTCGACTCTTTATGCGGTGCTCCAGCTCAGGACTTGTGGATGACCACCCCCACTGTTCTGAGGCAAAACAGGGGGAGAATATGAGTGGCAGAAATTGCAAAAAGAAAAAAACCTTATTTTCTACAGGTCTAAGAAAAGAAAAGTGAAGTCATTCAGTCGTGTCCATCTCTTTGCAACCGCTATGGACTGTAGCCTACCAGGGTCCTCTGTCCATGGGATTTCCCAGGCAAGAATACTGGGGTGGGTTGCCATTTCCTTCTCCAGGGAATCTTCCCAACCCAGGGATCGAACCTGGGTCTCCCACATTGTGGGCAGACGCTTTACCATCTGAGCCACCAGGGAAGCCTGCAGGTCTGAGAGGTATATACCAAATCCCAAGAGGGGCAGAAGAAGCGAATGGTCCCATCACCATGAAGCCAGGTCATAGACTCTGTTAGTCATAGTCACTGGCACGAGGGGCAGTGGGCGGGGGAGGTGGAGAGTACAAATCTGCAAAAAATACACAGTGAGGGCTTCTCACACAGGTCAGGGTGTGACTGGGCCATCCTTCAAACGGGTGCATCAGGGGCTTCAGAACTGGTAAACCAATCTAGAAGAATTAAGCATCTCTGGGGACCATGGATCTTTGAAGGGAACACAAGGGCCTCATTGTTTTGACTTAAAGTATACACACACAGACACACAAACACACACACACACACACACTTTTTATTTATAATATATTTAGGTGGGGAAGGGTTTCCTTGGTGGCTCACCAGTAAGGACTCTGCCTGCCAATGAAGGAGATGCAGGAGACACGAGTTAGATCCCTGGGTCAGGAAAGATTCCCTGGAGGAGGAAATGGTAACCCACTCCAATATTCTTGCCTGAGTATTCTATGAACAGAGGAGTCCAGTGGGCTACAGTCCACGGGGTTGCAAAGAGTCAGACATGACTGAGCAGCCAAACAACAACAATAGGTGGGGAAGCATGATTTTACTTTATACATAGCAATGTGCTAGTGAACACTTAACATCTGACTCCTCAGGGGGGAAAAAGCCCAGATTTGTAGCTTGTGCCCTAACTCTGGCTGATTCAAGACACCAATGTGACATCGCTGCACACAGAATTGGGAAGAGATGTACTCAGTCAGCTCTCACATAGCCAGGGTCAGGCCACCCTGTGCAGCCCTGCTAGCCACCCCTGGGCTAAGCTCGTTCTCTCTCTAGCAGGTTCCGTGTGAATGGAAAGTGTGGCTTCCATCTGAGGACACCCCTTTTTTGAGGAACAATCCTACCCCATCCTGTGGGATTACATTGGTGCTGTCAATCATAGGCCTTACTTTACTTCTTCAGAAATGGACACGTGACCTTGGATGGGCCAACTGTCTCATCATTCCCTGGCATTCGGTGTCTGTCTAACCTTGTGACCCAATACAGCCAACTGAAGCCTTCCCATGAAATTCGTGTTTGGGTCTGAGGAACAGGGTACGTGTGTCTTCCTCTGTACATAAGCCACGGGGATGTAGGCTTAGGGCCCTTAGAGGCCATCTTCCCTGCTATGAGGAGAGAGCCTACTGTAGAATAAAAGCTAACATAGACGGACAAGCGGAGCTGAGAGACAGAGTGGCACACGCATAGCATGCCGATGATGCTGTCCAAACGCTGGAGACAGCCCCCTCTGGAAGCCCTTAGACTTCCCCGGGGACGAGTACAATGCATTCTCTACTGATGAGGACCAATGCCTTCCTTCCCTAGGGATGATGACCAATGCCTTCCAGGATTCGCTCATGCTGGTTCAAAGTGGGTTTCTGCATTCAACTACAAAATGAGAACAGGCAAAGGATCTTAAACTCTGGAGAAATTAAAAGCAGATTTTCTTGAGCATCTAGCCTCAGTCTTCCTCAAATTGACTTGTTTTTTCATTTTCCCAGAACGGAAGGAAAACAGATACTTAGACCATTCCTATGTGAGGCTGGTACAAGCGGTCAATTCGGTTTACTGGGGTTTGTTGAAGCTTTCCCCTGAGCACTGTGGGAGGCCAGGGCTTGACTGTTACAAACCAGACAGCTAACTGGTTCTAGCTCTGATATACAGACTTACAGTGCTGAACTGAACCTATGTTAAACCATTCAACCAGGGGTGATTAGCAAAGGCATCTGTTTCTATTTGCAGAGCTGCTGGGCAGGCAAGAAAGCTATTTATTGATTTGATTTAATGCAACAAATATTCTTTGTGCTCTGTCTGCATACACTGTTCTATGACTGAAGGGGAAGACGGTGACAAATGAAGCCCTGTCTGCCCTCGGGGAGCTCCAGTCTGGAGGAGGCCCAGACGGATACCTGCAGTGCCAATCCCACACACGCTGGGAAGGATGCCGTGGTTGGGGCCGAACAAAACGCTTATCAAAGAGAGCCAGTTAAGTCTGTCTGGGAGATCTGTGGGAGCTGAAGGGAAATGCATAGCTTCCTGACCTGCTCAGCCGCAGGCAGACAAGGGCTTGCCCACCTTCCTTAACTCTCCAGCCTTCAGCTCACCACCTGTGTTGGCCAAGCACGTGGTGAGTGCATGAATGAAAGCCAAGGCCGCTTTTGACTCTGCTAAGTCAGAACAAGTATATCAAGTGCACAAAGATTTGTGAACTTGGAGAAGCACATTATCTCATTAATGATCATGGAGCTGCAGTAACGACAGTCATAAATTTAAAAGATTTAAAAATTGTTATCGGAGATAGCAGACTAGTATAAAAATGACCCTAGCTAATGAACCAAAGTTTTTCTTGCTTTATAGGGTTTTGCCCGAATTCTCCAGTGAATAAAACCTGGATTTCCATTGAGAAATCTAATAATTAGTATACATTATGATACCAGTGCAGGCAGATTTTGGATTAGATATGCACGTGGAGGTGCCTAAAGGGGAAATGTCAGTATATTTCCAAAAACGTTGCTGTGTTCAACATATGGCATTGGATTTGGTTGTTGAGAAATAAATAGGAGACCAGTGTGTCAGGGGCCTGGCTTCTTTCACTTCAGAATCCCACAGAACCAGAACAATGTGTAAAGTCTCAGAAGGTGAGTCCAGCGTAGCGCTCTGGGAACAGACACCTGGAGTGAGTAGTCCTGCCAGAGACTGTAACCGTGGCATGTTTCCAGCATTCCTGTATCTCAGTTTCCTCACCTGTGAAATTAGGATGACATACAAGACTATGCATGTCAAAGGGCTGTTACGAGAATTAAATGAGTTAAGATGCCTGAGCCCTTAGAATAGTGTCTCCCACAGATAAGCACTTAATCACTGTTAGCTTAAAAAATTTGGTTTTCTGGATGAAAACATTTTTCATTTACTCTTTGCTCTAAGAAATGATTATTATATTTGCCCACTAGACCCATCAAAATAAAGCTATAAGACCACTAACCAAATTCACTGGCTATTAAAAGACCCACCCTCCCCGTTTTTAATTTGAAGAAACTGCAGAGTGAGAAAGAGTAGCTTAGACTTGTCCTGGTTAGCCCAGGAGAGAAATGTGTGTGTGTTACAGTTGTGTCCTGGGCTTGCACTACACACTGTCCTGATTGGGACGGAGAGGCAGGCAAGGCAACAGGAGGGCAGGAGGCTGTGAGCTGACAATGGAAAAGTTCAAGCAGAGATGAGATCGGAGGTTATAAATGTGACATTTTCAGCAAGTTCCCAGTGCACAAGTGTAAAGAGAAAAACTGGATGGATGTTCCCTGAGGAACAGCCCTGACCTGAATCCTGGAGAGCTGCCCAAAGGGCAAAGGCACAGAACTGAAGCTGAAGCCAGCAGAAGCGCGTTCTCTGAGGACGGGGTCTGCAGGCACTGTGCGGGAGGGTTGTTAACCCCATCACGGTGCAGAAGCAGCTTACTCCGGGGTTGAGAGCATGGGGCCTAGACTCTGGGCAAGTTCTTCAGCCCTCTGAGCCTCAGTCTCCACATCCACTAAATGGGTATTACAATGAGAGTCTCAGGGTTGGCAGCAGGAGTGAAAAACGGAGTGTATGTAAGCCTCTTGGACACGGCCTGGCCCAAAGCAAGCACTTTCAGATGTTTGCACTGGCTTCTAGAAGTTTGTTTAATGATAAAGAGGATGCAGGAGCAGGTCCAGGAAGTGTTGGACAGACAGAACTTCTGTCACAATGGCCAGTCTTGCTTTTGATAAAAGTTCATCACACATTTGCCTTAATTGACGGAACACTTGCTAAGGAAGAAAGAGACCCAAAGTTCAGCATCTCAGCATCTAGTCCCCCAGCGACCTGGAGGAGGAACCGGCCCACCCAGCCCCAGCTTTCTCACATGCGCTGGGTCGAGAACCAGACCCTCTTCACTGGACTGTCCGGGTGGTAGGTGGGAAAGTGACTGGACTGTGGAAGGGCTTCATTAGCTTAAAAACTACTATATCAGTGTCCACTAATGCCGGTTCCCTGCTGTGGGCATTATTCCCACTTCTATGGAGGTATGCGTCATGGTGGCCAGCGGCACCATCCCCAGCAATCTCTGACGGCAGGAATGGCCATGTTTCTGAGCAGGGTGGGGGCTCCAAGTCTCGAAAGGTCTACCCTTTGTAGTGTCTGCCAATGTCTTCCCACTGCATTTCCAGTGAGCAGCCTCCTGCCTTCCTGTCCAGTCTCACATCCCCCGCTGTCTCTCATGCTCTCCATCCATACCGGATGGCTCTCAGTTCCTCGAGCTAGACGTGCTTTCCCTGCCTCCAGAACTTCATGTGGACCCTCTGCGTCTTCCCAAGTCCCATGGGCATGGATTCTGATGGAATCCTAACCAGTAGTGTCTCAGAATGGGACCTCCCTTGGAAATAGAGGTGGCCAAGCTAAAATGAGGTCTCAAGTGTGCTCCACACCAACACAACCGGCATTCTTATAAAAAGGAGAAAATTATGCATAGACATGCACCAGGGCTTCCCTGGGAGCTCAGATGGTAAAGAGTCTGCCCGCAATGCGGGAGACCTGGGTTCGATCCCTGGGTTGGGAAGATCGCCTGGAGAAGGAAATGGCAACCCACTCCAATATTCTTGCCTGGGAAATCCCATGGATGGAGGAGTCAGGCAGGTTATAGTCTGTGGGGTCGCAAAGACTCGGACACAACTGAGCGACTTCACTTTCTTTACGTTCACTTACGCACACAGAAAGAAGGTCACGGGAAGATAACAGAAGAGACTGGGCGATGCATCTACACACTATGATCACCACACATCGCCCGCAGATCACTGGGAAGCAGACACAGACACGAGTAGGTGCTTCCTCGGTGCCCCGTGGACACGTGGACCTTGAGTGAACAAACGTTGTTCAAGCCACGTAGTGTGCGGTATTTTGTTACTGTCATCATAAATGTCACTCCTTGGAGGAGACCTCCTTGAACGCCACAGTGGCTGCCCACATGTGTCCTTCTAGAGTGAGTTCACCCCATTCCAGCCTGTCCCTAGGGTCACATGTAGCTATTTGCTGGCTAGTTGTCCCCATTTTATTAACTTATTTATTTATATAATTTATTTAATTTTGGCCACATGGCTTGTGGGATCTCAGTTTCCTGACCAGGGATTGACTCTGGGCCATAGCAGTGAAAACTCAGAATCCTGACCGTGAGGCCACCAAGAAAGTCCCCAGTGGTCTCCAGCTGAAGTCGTGACTTCCTGAGGTCAGGGACCATTGTGTGTGAGGCTGGCAAGCTGTGCTCGCCTCCCTGCACCCTAGCCTCACACAGTGCCTGGCACAGAGGACTCATGGAATACACTTCTGATAGGGGGGCTGGTGGGTGAATGAGTTCAGCCCATGTGAGTATCTAAATAGCACAGTATTAACATTCTTGCTGTTTCCCAGCAGCGTGTAGACTGAGCCATACTCTGGTGGCTTCTCCACCTTCCTGGAGGCAGAATTTCCTTTAATTTCCAGAAGAGTGATTTTAAAACTAAAGAAAAAAAGGAAAAACAAAATAACCTATCCTTACAAGCATAACAGATTGTATTTAACTTTATCACATATGATATTTATATATATATATATATATATATATATATGTATGCCGAACATCATGGCATCCGGTCCCATCACTTCATGGGAAATAGATGGGGAAACAGTGGAAACAGTGTCAGACTTTATTTTTCTGGGCTCCAAAATCACTGCAGATGGTGACTGCAGCCATTAAATTAAAAGACACTTACTCCTTGGAAGCAAAGTTATGACCAACCTAGATAGCATATTCAAAAGCAGAGACATTACTTTGCCAACAAAGGTTTGTCTAGTCAAGGCTATGGTTTTTCCTGTGGTCATGTATGGATGTGAGAGTTGGACTGTGAAGAAGGCTGAGTGCTGAAGAATTGATGCTTTTGAACTGTGGTGTTGGAGAAGACTCTTGAGAGTCCCTTGGACTGCAAGGAGATGCAACCAGTCCATTCTGAAGGAGATCAGCCCTGGGATTTCTTTGGAAGGACTGATGCTAAAGCTGAAACTCCAGTACTTTGGCCACCTCATGCGAAGAGTTGACTCATTGGAAAAGACTCTGATGCTGGGAGGGATTGGGGGCAGGAGGAGAAGCGGACGACAGAGGATGAGATGGCTGGATGGCATCACTGACTCAATGGACGTGAATCTCAATGAACTCCGGGAGTTGGTGATGGACAGGGAGGCCTGGCGTGCTGCGATTCATGGGGTCGCAAAGAGTCAGACACGACTAAGCGACTGATGTGTGTGTGTGTGATGCTATAAAATTAGGAAAAGGAACTTTCTAATAAACCACTGGTTTGTGGAAAAAAATGAATGACTGAATGCACTTTGGAAGGCAACAGTCTAATGTTCTGATATGCAATATATACATCCAGGTAAGACAGGCTGAAAAAGATACTTCTCATAAATTCCTGTCTTCTTAGATCTGGGCAGATCGACAGCAAAATACAATGCTGCCAATACCGGGAAAACTGATATTCAGCCTGTAAATGAAATAGATTTTAGTTTGGAAACAAATGAATACATTAAAATAAATTCTGGATGATTTTGTTAAAGCCCTCTTAGAAGAATGAACCCATACAGAACTTGGGCTGTGAAATATTTTCTTTCTTGTTTTTAAGTTCTCAGTAAACGTTGAGCCTGTTTCTACTCTAACAATTCCTTTATGTATTATTTATTAATGCTGACTTTTTTTTCTTTTCTTTCTTTCTTTTTTTTTTTTTACTTGACTGACAGGGTAGTAGATTTAGGGCTTTCTGGAGTTTATGTAGATTCGTTTATTTACTTGAGAAAGGAATTTAACTCCAGCCCTCTGGGCTCTCTGTGCACCCTGGGAAAACGACACACCGCAGGGTCCCTCACGACTCTGTGCTGCTGTGGGGCCTGGATTTTTTCACCGGCAGCAGTATTCTTTGCCACAGTGAGGCTGGCCTGAGATCTGCAATCAGCCTTGAGCAGCCTCCCTCGGGTCTAAAACCACGGCCTGGATGAAATTCTCTCTAAAGCCCCTTTGAGCACTTTCTGATTGCCTCTGTTGCTCACCATCCAACATTTATAATTTATTTACTCATTCACCTGTTATTTGGTTATGTGCCAAGGCTGGCTGCTGGGGCCAGAGCACGGAGCAAAGGGACAAAGTTCCTTTTCTCATGGAGCTTCTGTTCTCATTTGGGAAGAGCGACAATAAGCGAATAAATAACTTAATTGTATAGCACTTTAGAATGTGAATGTTATACACTATAGGAGTGAAATATGTACATATTAGGATATATACATATTAGAAAAGAATAGAATATGTAAGAGGATATTACATAACATATGATGGTTTACAGGTAACACTGAATATGATAAGAAACTGTAATTATATTTAATAGTGTATTAGAAGCTGAGACACAACAGGCAGTAATGAGGATTTACCACATGAATAATAATTTCACCTCCAGCTAAACTTTTGATGTGATCCCTGTGTTAAGTCCTAGAGGCAGTGATGGAAGAGATATGTCCCTAAATATGAAAGCATCCTAGCAGTACTGGGGAGATACAGAAGGAATACATGACTCAAAGGCAACATGATAAGACTGAGCTGGCAGATGCGCAGCATGGGTAGCAACAAGGAGGGAGAAGCAGCAAGCTGCCTAAGGGATTTATAACTTGGGGACCTACAAAAAGCGTAAATTGGAGCTTTCCAGGTATGAAAGAAGAGAAAGGCATTCCAGGGAGAAGGGATGTGCAGTGGCATGGAGGCGTCCTAAAGCCTGGCAGGTTGGGGGGATAACTAGAACTTCAGCGTGGTCTGAGTTGGAGGTAGGTGGTGACCAAGTGGACCACGTTTAAAACCATCCAGGCTAAGACCCGGTGCTCTTGTTTCTAACACTGTTCAGCACAAAATGGTTTCCAGGTGCAGCGTGGGCATGGGTATTTCATCTCCTTTGGGTTGCTCTTGGCTTTCTCTTTTTGAACTCTTGCATTCTCATTCTGCAAGCTGGATTTTGAGGTGTAGTAATATTACATTCATAGAGTTAAAAAAATTGATGTTTTACAGCTCTGTGGCTGTTGCTCTTGGTGTGAGGATATTGTCTTTGAGCAGAAGCAGATGGATGAAGCCTTCAGAGGCCCCGTGCCACAGAGTGGCCCTGTGGTGAGACTCTGCCAGCTGTAGTAAAAAACTGCTTTTATTGCCACCGAGTTGCTGCTGACCCTCAGAGCGTAACCAGAGGGTTCGCAAAGGCACAGGATTTGCATAGAGGTTCACACAGGAGAGATGGGGATCAACACATCATGAATATAATCATGAAGGAGTGATTAATGCAATAAATCATCTGGCTGTCTGGTCTACCTTTACAGGAGGCTTGAAGAACCAGCCACCCGGTAGATTACATTTTTTCACTTTAACAAATCCAGGTGTTTTGACATCACAAACACAGTGTATAATCGACTTGGGCGTTTTCAACAATGCAAGATTTCTCATCCTGCTGTCACTGAACAATTAAATCTGGGAGCGCACACACCACCTCCCTTTTCTTTAGCTGGAAGAATCTTGTTTGGATGATGGCTTCTATTTATAGAGCACTGCTTATATTTGAACAACCATTTTCCTTCACTCTCTTTTAGTCAACAAATTCAGCTGTAGACCTGCTGTTTGAAGTGCCTCTGAAATTTGAACTCCAGGAGACTTAGTTGATGATTTCATGTATTTTTTTACAAGCTTGGAGCAGGAGAAGAAAGCAGTGAACTCACCCCTTCCTAGTGAAGATAAATGGGGACATGGGTATTGGCTGTTTTGCAACGAACCCTTCTTCAGTTATGAGATGGCAAGTTGGGAATGAGATTTGCCATTGAGGGCTCTGGAGTTCCTTGGACAAGATGTTGGACCTGCACAGAGGTGGACCAGGAACTGATGTCATCAGGAGTGAGGTGACCGTTTGCACAGTTGGGGGCTGTGGCATCTGTGTTGTGAAGTCACACTGTTCTATTCTCTCCAAATATTCCATTTCTGTATGTGTTGGGAGGCCCCCAGCTGCCACACAAAACACGGGATAAAGATCCCAGTAAGGTATGTTTGGTTTTATTTAAAACTTCAGCCACACAGAAAACTGTCAGTTATGTTATTTCACAGCATCACAGCAAAATGTATCACATATTTCACCATAATAGCTATAAAAAGCTTCATGGGAAGAGGGAGTCCAGACTATTTGAAATAACATTTAATCATCTTTCAAGATTTATCTGGTTGTTAAAATGTCTTGGACTCCAACTTCCAGAAAAGTCACTTGAGTCAGATAATTGAAATGGGTTTGATGTTCTAAGAAATATGTAATTGACTTTCTGGATTAATCTCTGTTGAGCAAGCAGAATGTGTAATTATGTGGTCAGTGTTTAGTCCTGGCCACCTCTGAATTTAAAAGGCTCTCTTAAGGGAAACAAACTCTTACAGAAGTAGGAGTTTTTTCATCACTCAGTCGTGTCCAACTCTTTGTGACCCCATGGACTATAGCCCACCAGGTTCCTCTGTCCATGCGATTTCCCAGGCAAGGATATTGGAGTGGATTGCCATTTCCTTCTCCAGGGGATCTTCCTGACCCAGGGATAAGATCCGTGTCTCCTGTGTCTCCTGCATTGGCAGGCAGATTCTTTACCACTAGTGCCGCCCGGGAAGCCTGGAAGTAAGAGAGTTTTATTTAAAGCACTTAAATATATGGCGTGGAACCCTGGGGGAGTGGGTAAATATATTCACTTCAATTAGATTTTTGGTAAAAGATGACACACAATGTACATTTATTAGCTTTATACCTGGGGCCATCAAACTACCAAGAACAAATGAAAAGATCTAGAAGAGTTCAGAAAACTCAGATATTCATATCAACTCAAGAGTGAAGGAACAGGAAAGCATAGGCTGCCCCTAATGATGTAGTTCAGTTTCCTCCGTGTTAGAGTCGTTTCTTGGTTATCAGTATCAATGAGGAGACACAAAGTTTTTAATCTTTTCAGTAAAATGAATTGATTATGAAGCAAAGGGGTATAAGATGGGGTGAGTACTGTCAAAGCATTTAATTCCATTTCTTTGACCCACGTTTTTAATGAATATATTATGAAGTTTTGTGCTACAGTGGATTCCATATACACAGCATCTACTGACTTTCCCTAATAATCCAGAGTAAAAGGCTAAGCCACAATTTTCTCTGTTTAAGGTGACTGGGGCAAGCTTCTTTTAGACCACCCCTCAAATCTAGGATAGCTCAAGCATATGGACTTTACACATCCTCTCCCCTCAACCTATCTGAAAGCACTAGAGAGCTACCAAGGCAGCTGGAACTTGAGAATCCAGATCCTGCTGTGAAGGGAAGTTAATGAAGTAAAGCCAACACTTTATAAAGCTTTTACTCTCAAGGCAGAGTAAGAGTATAAGGGCACAGGGACAAGAGGCTAAGAATCTGAGTAGAAAGTGCTGCTATGAGACCAGGAAGCTGAGCAGAGCTTTCAACAGTCTCATGGGCTGACAAGGCCACTGAAATTCAGGGTGTCCAAGATGGAAAAGCCTTTGTAAAAAGTATCCATATTTCAGTTAGAATTCCAGAGAGGCTGTACCTAAGAGTAAGAGAAACCATGATAGCCCTCACTCAAGACTGAAACTCAAAGATGATCTAACTCAATCCTAGACCAATTTAAAGTCATCCTTTTCTACTTTTGTTGGTTTACAGAAAGCAAAAATGATAAAGTTAAGGAATAGTGTACATTGATGTTATCCTGACATCTTGCTTCAGATATTTTATTTAGAGGAAAAAGTAAATTTCTAAGGTGATAAATAAAATAGTTCCTTGACTAATAAACTTACAAATGAAGAGCAGTGAGTCAAAATGAACACACTGGTAGAGATTTACATTTCTTGTGATTTACCTGCAATACCAACATACAAAAATCTTTAAAAAATTAATTTATTTATTTTAATTGGAGGCTAATTACTTTACAATATTGTAGTGGTTTTTGCTATACACTGACACGAATCAGCCATGGGTGCACATGTGTCCCCCATCCTGAACCCCTCTCCCACCTCCTTACTCATTCCATCCCTCTGGGTTGTCCCAGTGCACCAGCTTTGAGTGCCCTGTTTCATGCACTGAACTTGGACTGGTCATCTGTTTCACATGTGGTAATATACATGTTTCAATGCTATTCTCTCAAATCATCCCACCCTCGCCTTCTCCCACAGAGTCCAAAAGTCTGTTCTTTATATCTGTGTCTCTTTTGCTGGCTCGCATATAGGGTCATCATTACCATCTTTCTAAATTCCATATATATGTGTTAATATACTGTATTAGTGTATTTCTCTCTGACTTACTTCATTCTGTATAATAGGCTCAAGTTTCATCCACCTCATTAGAGCTGATTCAAATGCATTCTTTTTAACAGCTGAGTAATATTCCATTGTGTATATGTACCACAGCTTTCTTATCCATTCATCTGCCAATGGACATCTAGGTTGCATCCATGTCCTGGCTATCGTAAACAGTGCTGCGATAAACATTGGGGTACACATGTCTCTTTCAGTTCTGGTTTCTTTGGTATATATGCCCAGCAGTGGGATTGCTGGGTCATAAGGCAGTTCTATTTCCAGTTTTTTAAGCAATCTCCCCCACTGTTCTCCATAGTGGCTGTACTAGTTTGCATTCCCACCAACAGTGTAAGAGGGTTCCCTTTTCTCCACATCCTCTCCAGCATTTATTGCTTGTAGACTTTTTGATAGCAGCCATTCTGACCGGTGTGAGATGGTACCTCATTGTGGTTTTGATTTGCATTTCTCTGATAATGAGTGATGTTGAGCATCTTTTCATGTGTTTGTTAGCCATCTATATGTCTTCTTTGGAGAAATGTCTGTTTAGTTCTTTGGCCTATTTTTTGATTGGGTCATTTATTTTTCTGGTATTGAGCTGCATGAACTGCTTGTATATTTTTTGAGATTAATTCTTTGTCAGTTGCTTCATTTGCTATTATTTTCTCCCATTCTGAAGGCTGTCTTTTCACCTTGCTTATAGTTTCTTTCGTTGTGCAGAAGCTTTTAAGTTTAATTAGGTTCCATTTGTTTATTTTTGCTTTTATTTCCATTACTCTGGGTGGTGGGTCATAGAGGATCCTGCTGTGATTTATGTCAGAGAGTGTTTTGCCTATGTTTTCCTCTAGAACTTTTACAGTTTCTGGTCTTACATTTAGATTTTTAATCCATCTTGAGTTTATTTTTGTGTATGGTATTAGAAAGTGTTCTAGTTTCATTCTTTTACAGATGGTTGACCAGTTTTCCCAGCACCACTTGTTAAAGAGATGTCTTTTCTCCATTGTATACTCTTGCCTCCTTTGTCAAAGATAAGGTGTCCATAGGTGTGTGAATTTATCTCTGGGCTTTCTATTTTGTTCCATTGATCTATATTTCTGTCCTTGTGCCAGTAACATACTGTCTTGATGACTGTAGCTTTGTAGTGTAGTCTGAAGTCAGGCAGGTTGATTCCTCCAGTTTCTTTCTTCTTTCTCAGACTGCTTTGGCTATTTGAGGTTTTTTGTATTTCCATACAAATTTTTGAAATTATTTGTTCTAGTTTGGTGAAAAACACTGTTGGTAGCTTGATAGGGATGGCACTGAATCTATAGATTGCTTTGGAGTATCTATAGATACTCATTTTCACTATATTGATTCTTCTGATCCACAAACATGGTATATTTTCCATCTATTTGTGTCATCTTTGATTTCTTTCATCAGTGTTTTAGTTTTCTATATATAAGTCTTTTGTTTCTTTAGGTAGATTTATTCCTAAGTATTTTATTCTTTTCATCACAATGGTGAATGGAACTGTTTCCTTAATTTCTCTTTCTGCTTTCTCATTGTTAGTGTATAGGAATGCAAGGGATTTCTGTGTACATTGATGTTATCCTGACATCTTGCTTCAGATATTTCATTTAGAGGAAAAAAAGTAAAGTTCTAATGTGATAAATAAAATGGCTCCTTGATTAACAAACTTACAAATGAAGAGGCAGTGAGTCAAAATGAACACACTGGTAGAGATTTAAATTTCTTGTGATTTACCTGCAATACCAACATACAAAAATCTTAAACTGCCTCAAAACAATGATGTGGGTGACATGATTACAAGTGTCATCAGTTTAAAGATTGGTCTTTATACAAGAACATTTGACACTGCAGAGCTATATATATATCTATATGATAGAAACTTGATACAGATGTTCTTATATATAACCACAATTTTTCAATTTCACATGAGTTTTCCAATAATGTAGTAAAGGTGAAAAAATATTTCTAAACTCTCAACAATACAGAGCAAGCTTCTATCAATGCTGCTAGAGAAAAGATTAGACTTATTGTTCCCCTTCTGAAGAAAATGTCTTTACATAATTATTACATAAAGAAGAGACCACAGAGTTTTCAGTTAAACATGTAAGAGGAAAAAGTATTATGGGGTGAATTAGGCAGCTAATTAATAAATAATTAGTACAATATTTTTATTATGAAAACCAGTATTGCAAAGAAAAGATAAGACTCCTGAAGCATCGAAGTCCTTCAAGGCCCGACACTGACTTTTGTGAATGCAGACTAGACCCCAGTACCTTCTTGGTCACTTAATGCAAGTATCTGCTGGTGACTCAGTTTCAACTTGCTGACTCCCAGCTTACACTGTTTATCTTTACCCTTTTATGAAAACTGGATCATTTACCCATCTCTCAGTTTCCAGAAAAACGGGGCCTTTTAAGTTTTTTTTACACCATTTTTATTACAGGCATTGTACTATTATAGTTTGAACATTAAAATATTTACTTTAAAAAGAATTCATCAAGTAGGTAAAAAAAAATTCCTAAGTTATTAAGTCTTCATTACCAATTTCCATTTTAAGGTAAAACTTGAAAATCAATTGATAGAATAAATGAATGAAAACATTTTAAAATGTTATAATTATTTGCAAATACATTCTTTGAAAATCAATAGTGATTTAATTAATCCCCCAATCCTGGGGTTTATGTGAAAATATTTGTTGAAAATATGTGTTGAACATTAACTATGCTATAAGGAACAAATAACACATTTTTTTCTTAAAAAAAATTTAGAGAGAAATGGACAAGTCCTTTTGCTCTAAATTGGACTGAGATTCTCAACCATAATTCAGACTGTGGGTTTGGAGAGTTTATCTGTATTCCCTAAAGTCATTTCCAAATACCTAATCTAGAAAAGCCACAGCTAACAAGTAAACATTAACAGTTAAAGCCATGTGTAAAAACTATTAGGAAAACTCACAGAAGACTCTCCATAGGGAGACTAGTGCTTCTAACCCAAATTTTCATGAAAATCAATGACTAAAATTGATTTCATATATCAGTAACAATTTACAGCACTTGGTTCCTCACACCCAAGGACAGTGTTCTCAAGTTAAAATTATCTTCAGGAAACATTCAGCAGGTACTGGATTGTTGAGTGACAACTGGGAATGCAACAGAAAATAAAAGAGGTGTGGGCTTCACTTTTCAGCAAGCTTACAGTCAAAGTGAATACTCACAGGGGAACAAATGATCTCAGTATGCACTATTCGCTGTTTAAAATAACTTTAAAAATACAACATCTCCTTCCTCAGTACCAACCTCTATATTATCAGGGGCTGCAACCTGCCAACTAAAGACAGCTGGCGTTGTTTCTCAATATCCCTTACAGATAAAGAAGGCTAAGGAGACTCAAGTAGATGTCATTTGACTTTCTGGGGAAGTTCTTTAGAGGATGTTTTACTTAGGTGATAGGTTCTCCTTTGCCTTTCTCATTTCCTGCTTCTTTTTATCTGTTACATGCACATGATGGCTGGCACTGCAGTGACCCTACTGTACCATGATGCAGCTTTGGGGAAGGCAGAGAAGAAAGGTTAAGAGGAACACAGTAAATTGACAATATCATGGTCTTGCCATGTTGGCCTGGCACTGTTGACCCAGAGACTTTCATGTGAGAGAAACTATACCTCTATCTCATTTAACACCACACTATTTGCAGTCTGTAATTTTTGGCCAGCTGAAACTCCTCTTTTAAACAGATAAAAAAATTCATTTTTCTGGAGATGAAAGATCATATAAAGTAGAAATTTAAAAAAAGACAACAATCATCTATTAATATTTCCATGAATTTCCTAAGAAATGTCCTTGTATATGAAGAAACTTACATAAAACAACATCTTCTTGGACAGGTTTCTAGATACTTTCAACCTTGAATGACCACCGTTTCCATTCTGGGATGACTGAGCCCTGACCTTTATCTCTAAAAATTATTTCAGCTTCAGGATCACAGGTCCCTGTTACTTTCTTTTCTGAGTTCATCCTGTTTGACTTCTTTCACACCCAAGACCATCTTTGGACTGAGTCTCCATCCCTTCTCCACCTAACAGGCTTCTCTCAGATGTCTTTGCTTTTTCCCACAGTGATGAGTTTTACAGTTTCTGCCCTCTCTTCTTCAGAATTACTTCTCCCTTAATCATGGGAGGGTCTTAATCACGTATTTTGAAGTGTTTGAGCAGGTTTGTAGATCACTTTAAAGGAAAATAGCAGCTTTTCAACATGGAGGGAAGACAGCCCTTTAGATAAGAATTTTGGTTGGCCTTCTGAATTTTAGAAATGATGTCATTTATCACACCATCATCTTGCTCACTGCTGCCATCTTCCTCACCACCACCTTCCTCACCATCTTCCTCATGACTGCCTTTACCCCACTCTCCTCTCTGCCACTTTGTAAATTACCACCACATCCTCACCACCAACACTCTAGAGAAGTCGAGGTCACAAGAAGTAGTGCTTGTCACCATCAGCTCATTTAACATTCACAAGAACTCAGTGAGGTGGGCTTTATGATCAGCCCCACTAACAGGTGACAAAATGAGAACATGGATGGTGAACGTGCTGAGATCACATGGCTTATAGGTGGGCTTTGAATCCCCTTCTGGTCTAGAGCTCACCCCATCACATCTCTTTCACTGCCTCTAGTGTTCTGGCGTCCACAGTGTATGAACCCCCCACTCAATGACAAAGAACAGCAGCCTTCCTGGAACACGCTAGATAATTTAGTTGTGAATTTGATTTGCCCAGCATTGGCAAAGACTCTTTTGGACATCTAACGTCTAAGAGAGAGAATGTGAAGTACTAGCTTCCCAGTTTTCTCGTTTTGTTACTTGTGTCTCCATACAAGTTGTGATGTCAGCTCTGCCCCGTGGGAATCTCAAGCTCATTATCCAATGTCCATTTGAAGAGAGTTCTGTGCTTTTGCCAATATTCACAGGTGAATACATTATGCTACTCAAGGTCTCTTACTTTACTTCAGATCTATGTTAAATCTTTCCTTAAATTCAGTGGTATTAACAACAATATCAACAACAAGAGCCTCTTACAGTATTTAGCCCATAGCTAGGAACACAAGCTGAGCTCAGTTCAGCCTCCACTGATATAACTAATTAACATCACCCTTTTGGTAACATGGATAGGTTTTCTTATTTCAGATTGGGGTTATCCAATTTCTAGTGTCATTACTATGTCTATACTGACCATTTCACAGTGTCTTGAGTTATTCTTTTTAAAGAGGTTCCTGAGAAATTTTACAGATCAACCAATATCTCCCATTGAATATCTTAGGAACACCAGCTCAATGAGACATGATGAGGTGGTCCAGGAAAAATTATCCCCAGGCCAAATGAGCCTGAGAAAGCTTACAGACCATACCTACCCCTTGGAGAACACAAAGCATTGTAAAAGTGCCCAGAAGCCCTGTAGTAAAAGAAACCCTGCATACCATTCCTCTCAGTGCTCTCCAGATTTCTCTGACCCTGAAATCTCCCTCCACCTCCCCCTCTACAATGATACAACTTGTGGAACGAATTTCTTGGAGCATAGTTTGAGAAACATGGGAATAATATGCAATCTATTTTAGCAGTTACAGAAGCAGTGTTGTGGGAGCGATAGAATGGACCACATCAGCTATGTAGACTTTGCTGTTTTGAGGTTAGACCCCTGAGTGTCCAAGATGCCACTGGGCGAGGGGGAAATTTCCATCTCCTGGATGAGTCAGGCAGGGCTGCTGATGTGCAGAGGTCACTGGGGAGCCAGGGGGCTGGGAAGGGTCATTGGGGGTGGCCCTGGGACATGTGAGAGAGGGGTGCACAGTTGCCAGTCCAGACCTGGGTGTCTTCTCTGAGTGCCTGGGAGGGGAGGAAACATCAACAGTGGGCAAGGAAGTGCAGTGTTGGGGCTGAGAGCATGGTTCACAGGGCGTGGTGCTCACATCCCACTTCTGCTACATGTTCTGCCCAAGACCTTGGAGACCCAGATTCTCTGAGCTTTTAATAAGCTCTCTGATTGCTTAAAAAATGTGGCTCATGAAGCCAACCTCACACGATCAATTGAGACAATGGATCACAGGTGGAGAGCCCTGAGGTGGTGGTGGTGGATATACAGGAAAGGTTTGGCAAACGGGGGGCTGCCATGACTGATGCTATGCTCTTGGTCAATAAGAGGGGTGTTAAGTCCTTGGCTCTGGTCCTGACCCCCAAAGAAACCAAGACCATCACATTGCCTTCTGAGGTATGGTGCCAATGACTTCTTAGTCTGGACACATACTCAGCAGCTGGATCCGGTCTTGCATACTCAGCCTGTCTGCAAACACTATTCCGTTGGAATAGATGGGAAACAACAACCGCGATCCACAATCATAAAAGCACAGGAGCCGCAAATAAATAACGGCTCTCCCAGACGAGCTAACTTGGTTGTTATTTATAAGCTCCTGGGCCGCCCAGTTATTGCCAAGAAAATCTGCTTTACCTTCTTGCTGCTGTTCCGTCTGGCCCCTCAATCTGTACTTGCTGAAAAAATAGTTATTGTTATGCTAAAACCACAATAGGACTCGCATAATTCAGCACTAAATAACACCGATAAAACTATGAAAGTGGCACTTTGGCATTAAAAGTTATTTTCTTATGGACTTTAACAAGATTCAATGCTTTTGAATCATAATGCTCTGGTATTTTCCACTTAAAAAAAAAAGATAAAAATGTAGAAAACTATTCTGGCAAAACACCATCTTCTCTCCACAAAGGAGAGCTTTGATGTTGCAAACAGGGAGCCAGCAGGGCTGTGGTTCACGGAATCAATGTTAATCAGCAATCACGGCCATGACCGCGAGGGGTGCTCAGCAGGGGTTTACCTCTTTCTTGGTGAACTTTGGTGAGTGATCGTTTTTGTCATCGATCATGATTGTCGCTGTGGCCGTGCCTGTTAATCCAACATCCAGTCCTGCCATGTCTTGAGCCTCAATGATCAGTTCATACTTGGGATTTTCCAGCGTCTACGAGGCAAAAACACAACAGAGAGGATGGCATTTAGACTGGAGTCGCTGCTTGGGACAGGTGGCCGGCCTGTGCTTGGCTGGAGCGGTGTGCTCCCTCCCTCAGGGCAGGCGCCTGGAAGGGCAGCACCCCACCTTGGGCAGCAGTCTCAGCTGTGGTGGACAGATGTACCTTTGGAGTCTCTCCCAGCAGGACAGTCCTTATGCATGGACTGGAGTTGGCTGTGGGGATGGAATCTATTTTCTGTCCTTGTTTAAGGGGGCATGTGATATATTCCAGAATGTTCAAAGTCCAGGGTTTGGGTACACATTGCACATTTGATGTTTATATCCATTATATGTCATTTCACAGTGGCCTCATGGAACTGATCTGGAAATGAGGCTAAATCTGATGATGAGATTAGGGCAAAGATAACAGCCTTAGGAACTGAACAATCTGGACCAGGCATCAGATTACTCTGCTTTTCAGAAACCAGTGTCAGTCTTTTCAACGAGCATGTTAAGTTGCATTTATTGTTCCCATTTTACAAGTGAGAAAGCACCAACTGAGGTTTAGAGTTGTTTATACTGCACTTCCTTCATAGCACTGTGAGTTGTTTTAGTCTTTTATGTCATGTGAAATTTGAAAGATGTTTTTTAATCCAGTCGAGATCTGATAAATTTAACACAAAAGCAATACCACACTGCTATCCCTCAATACATATATTTTTCATTTGAATATTTGACAGATATTTTGCTATTATGTTTAAACACTCTCAGTTGATTCAGGGCTCAGCGGGGAGTTGGGTGTGATCAGCTCCAATAGGAAGAGTGCCTGAGATGTGGGACTATGCTGGCTCCTGACTGCAACTCTCCCCTGGATTCTGTAACACACCCTGGGGTTTATTCAGGAGGTTCTTCTTGGCCCTGAAGTCAGCCAGAATCGATTCTGGGGTTGCTTGCAATTAAAGGAAACTGTGGTGAAGACTTTTACTTGTTTACCCAATCCTATTTCTTTTGACTGCGGGGCGGCTTCCCAGGGGGTGCTAGTGGTAAAGAACCTGGCTGCCGATGCCGGAGATGTAAGACACTTGGGTTCGATCCCTGAGTCAGAAAGATCCCCTGGAGAAGGAAATGGAAACCCACTCCAGTATTTTTGCCTGGAGAATCCCACGGACAGACAAGCTTGGCGGGCTATGGTCCACAGGGTTGCAGTGAAAAAGACAAGATTGAAGAGACTTAGCACGCACATGCAGCTGGACCTTACGAACTGTGTGACCGATTCTGGACAATGGAATGTGGACAGAAGAGATGGACTAATCTGGCCCCTAAAGCGCCCGCATAATCCTCTGTGTTTTCTATTCCCCAGAAGGAAGAAGCCCGGATCTCCACGTGACTATGGCACAGAGACCCTTCACTGACACGCTGTAGGCTGGGATGTGAACAAGAGACAAGCCTTTGCTCAGGGTTAAGGGCAGTTTATGACAGTGCTTGTCCTCCCCTGACTAATTTGAAGGCTATGTTTCCCATTTGGCCTTATTTTGATGCCCATTTACCATCTCCCCAAGTGGATGACAAAGTTTTCAAGGGCAAGGACCATGCCTTTGACCCCGACACCCAGCCGGTACGCAGCACACAAGCTGGCCAACTCACTTTCATTATTGATAATGATGATATACTACTGTTTCCCTGAACTAAATTATATCTCAAAGGTCTGAGCATATCCAAACCAGAGCCATTTACTCTCAGGGAATGGCTCATCCTTTGGGGAACTCTAGCTCAAGGAGATAGGATTTTATTTGGACCAAGAGAAGCACTGTGTCAAAACTGGGAGAATTAAATTGGCTGCTTTGATTTTATTTTAAGCTATCTGATCTGTAAGACATATCTGAGAGGCAAGCTGCTCTCCTGGTTTGAATTCTGCAGTCATGCATTTCTATTGCATTTGCCATCTCCTCCTGGGTGTTGATTCGATACCAGTTAATATATAACCTAGAAACAAAAGGAAGATGGTGTGTCTGCAAGAAAAAGCCTCGGGTGTATCTCCACAGCCATGGGCTGAGTTCACCAATCACACTGATTTGAAAACCAAACATTTTATCTTGAAAAAAAAAAAAAAGAATCAAACTGTGTCATTAAACATGGCATATAATCAATCACCGGACCCTTGATGTTTTATACAGCTACCTCGACTGCCATACGAGTGAGCATTTAACGGAACATTTATCACTAATAACAAGCATAATGGTAGCTGTGGGGGCAAATCAACGAGGAACTGTTACATGGAGGAAGGATTGGCCATTAACCCACCCGGTGCCCCCTCCTTCTCTTGCTTCAACTTGAGCCGCCCTCTGCACCTCCTTTCATACTTTGTCCAGACTGGATTTTCTTCTACTATACCCTACTTTTTCTTACTTTTGACTTTTCTTCCCCCTCTTTCTCCTCTCGGTGAATTCATGCTCATTTTCGATGGTCATTCTTCATTGTATTGATGCTCTATGAAGGCAGGGATCTCATTGCATAATGGGGAGCTGTCACTTAGGGAGGAACAGTCAGCATTTGGCCAGTGACTGTTACCTTGGCTCCACCTCTTAGAAGCTGAGTGGACCTGGTCAAGTTGCTTATGTTCTCCTTATCTGAGTCTCCTCACCTGTTCAAATGGGGAGAATAATAAGACTTCTAGGATAGGTGAGGATGAAAACAGATAATATAAAGTGCTGAGCACGGAGCCTGGAGTGTGTACATGGATGCTGTTATTATGCAGTAGAATCTTTGGAAAGTCTTCTAAGGATGTGGCAAGAAGCTGAGGGAGGCCTACAAGACCAGCTAGAAGGAATGGAGGGCTGCCAACAAGCACTGCATGGGCCTGGAGTGGATCTTTCCCCAGGCATACCTGGTGAGACTGAAATTCTGGACTAATACGTGGATGGCTGCTTTGTGAGAGTCCAGAAAGCAGAAGACACAGCTAAGCCACATCCAGACTCCTGAACACAGAAACTGGGATAGTAAGTATCCATTGTTCTAAGTTACTACATTTTGGAGTAATTTGTTATGCTGCAATAAATAACAGTTTTTCTCCAGCAGTAGGAAATCAAGCCTGAATATACATTGGAAGGACTGATGCTGAAGCTAAGCTCCAATACTTTGGCCACCTGATGTGAAGAGCTGACTCACTGGAAAATATTCTGATACTGGGAAAAATTGAAGGCAGGAGGAGAAGGGGATGAGGGAGGATGAGATGGTTGGATATTATCGCTGACTCAATGGACATGAGTTTGAGCAAACTCTGGGAGATGGTGAAGGACAGGGAAGCCGGGTGTGCTGCAGTCCATTGGGTTACAAAGAGTTGGACATAACTTAGCGACTGAACAATAACAAAAATCACAGTCTGTAATATTCTTGTTTATTGATTACTTGTTTATTGGCCATGTTGACTCTGATCACTTGAGTTCCATGAGGCAGGGACCTTGGCTTATTTAAAGTTTTATCTCCCAGCTGCTAATTCAGTGCCTGGCACATTGTTGTTGCGTACTAATTAATCAATTATAGTTGCATTTTTATAAAACAATGAATTACAAAGAGTGGTGTGCCCATAAAAGTTTAGCAGCATATGCTCCTGACTTGCAGATTTTACACAGTAGACTTTTGTTTTGGTGGTTTAAATACTCTTAACCATGACTGCTTTCAAGCTACCAACATGACGTCATTGAATGCATAGCTGGAAAGTGAAATACACAATAGGTTCCTATGAGCTGGTAAGACTTGGTTCCAGCTTATAAACAGTGCTTGAAGGGTCAAGGAAATCTGTAGGAGTCTTTTTCAATAGATCCCTTTGCTGTCTAACATTAAAGGTATTGTTAATGAGAAATATTAACATGAGATTTATAGCAAGGATATAGTGCAGTTCATTAACTTATTTACTCATTGGTTTTGCCCGGAGAAGCTGAGCAAAGCAAGACTCCTTGCAGTATGGCACCTGAACAGAGACTGCATTCTTCTCCAGGTTAGCTGCGCCTGACACCTGGTCTATAACTATTGCAGACAGATGGCTGAGCGCATTATATGGAGCAGAATGAGTTGCTGTCTGTCTGGGGTTTGATTTACCCACTATGGCTATGTAAGATGGGGGCCAGGTAGTCCATAAATCCGGCAGGACCGTACATCCCTTTGTGAACGCTGCCCTCTTCTCACCGCAGGTGGGGAGGGACATTCTCCACCTTCCTAGCCAACAGGGTGAGTCGGGTTTGACTTGTGTTTGTCTTTAGCCGCCTTTCACTGTGTTGCTTGATGCTAATGTGAACATTCATGTACGTGGCTGTCACCTGCTGTTTTCTTGCTGGCTGGGGTCTGGTGGGTAGGGAGAAGGCAGAGCTCATTTCCCCAGATTTACTGGTTGCTGACAGAGCCAGCAGGGTGGGGAAGCAGCAGGGGATGTAAACACTGCCTCTTAGACACATGCAGCTGGAATAACCTAAGCGATTTCGGGTTGAGGGACACCAAAATCAAATAAAACATTTCCAGGTGAAGTGGACCTCTTCTGATGTTACTGATGAGTTACAGTAAATAAAATGCTAAAGGCATTCATAAGATACCTGGAAAATCACCCCCTTCAGACTCACGGCAGCAAATGTTTGACATTCAGGTTGATCCACAGAAACATTTATATAGTGTCTACTAGGTTCCAATAACTGGTGAATGATGATACAGACCCTGCTTTCAGTGCATTTTTAGATAAATAAACAAAAAGCAAGTATGTAAGTATGATGAGTTAAGTGTTATGGAAGTGTAGCAATTAAGGTCTGTGAGAAGGGAGCCAGGATGTGGGGTGCTCAGAAAGGCTGTATGAAGGTTATTTAATTTACCAAATATTTATTAAGTACTTGGAGAAGGAAATGGCAACCCACTCCAGTACTCTTGCCTGGAAAATTCCATGAATGGAGGAGTCTGATAAGCTACAGTCCATGGGGTTGCAAAGAGTCGGACATGACTGAGCGACTTCTCTTTCTCTTTCTATTAAATACTGAGCACATATTAGGCACTGTGCTAGAGAGTAGCAACAAGGGAGACAAATCTTGTGCTAGGAAATTCCGAGGTGATGTCAGTAGATTTCAGGAGAATGAGATGGGAGTAGGAAGAGAGCTGTGGTTATTGCAAAGGAAAGGCCACTTAGCCCAGACACCAGTGGGGAGGAAGGGACGGCCCTGAAGAGGAGAGTCTCCTACTGTGGGATTAGGAATGGGTTCATGACGTGGAAGTGAATTTCTGTGGAAGAAGATGAGAGACTATTAATCCTAAAACACTCTTAAATTCAACCGTTTAATAAGGATTGAAGGCTGATTCTGAATCTGTTCAGGACACCCTGGGAACAAGAAGTATAAAGTATATTCTCTACTTTCAAGGAAGCCACAGCTTGGTTGAAGGTAACACATGCGAACTAGCTCCACAAGGCAACAGGCAGGGTGTGCGGAATGTGTGGTCCGAGGTTCAGATGTGAACGTTGCAGCTGGGAGGGGTACTGCGGTTTTTACGTGGCTTCAGGTCAATGCAGGCTGGAGCTGGGCTTTGAAGGAGGCTGTGAGGGCAGAGAATTCAAAGAGGGAAGAGGACCTTGAGAACCAGCATGGAGGTCCAGCTAACACAGGGCCATTGGCGTGGCTGGAGTCAAGGTCTGTGACGCAAAGAGACATGAACTATTGTTTCTTGAAAGGATCTCAGACATCACCTGGTCTATCCCACCTTCAAGGAACTCCCAGTCTGAGGGAACAGAGTTCGGGAATGTCCAAAAACATACAGCTAGTTTGGGGTGGATCTGAGCATGTGCAAGTACAGACCCCTAAAAGTTTAAGTAAAAGAAAATATTATTAAAGTGTTCTTTCTCTATGGTTTTTATATATTTTTCTGTTTACTATATTATATATATAGTATACTCTCTCTCTCTCTCTCTCTCTATATATATATATATATATATATATACAGTGTTCACTATATTAGCCTGTTTTTTCTAATCTTTTGGTCCTGAATTGCCATGGCAACATTATGCCTGGTATATAGCAGGTGCTTAAGAGAGACTGTCTCCATTGGTGCTTCTGGAACTTGCTTTGCTTGTATCAGAAGCTCCTGGGGGCTGCATTAAAACACAGATTTTCAGCCCACTTATGGTGCTTACAATTCAGGAGGTCTAGATTGGGGCCCAAGGATGTACCTTTCCAGAAAGCTTCTAGGAAATGCTGTTGCTGCTGACCTGAGGCCCACGCTTAGATTAGCATCGTTCTGAATGAACACCTGATGAAATGCAGGTCAACATGTACCCTTATTTCAACTTAAAACTCACTTGTTTATGATGTAATTTAAACAAAAGATAGAAACTGAAGTTTCTTTCTCTGTGCAAAATATTCCTTTTTTTTTTTCCCTTTCTAGAAAAAAATGTACTCCACGTGAGACACTAAACAGCACCACGGTTGCTCCTCGAGCCTGCTTTGTCTTCCAGAGCAGAAGGCGATACAGCAACAGAAGGAGAGAGACAGGTTTGAAGAGGCAGATGGCACGATGCTGGACTTACAGATGGAGAGATGGAGGAGTGGGCCATGGGCTAAGGAATGCAGGGGCCTCCAGAAGGTGGGAGAGCCAAGGTGATACATTTTTACCCAGAGCTCCCGGAAGGAATCAGGGCCCCCGACACCTTAATTTCACCCAAGTGAAACTCACTTTGGACTTTCAACTTCCAGAACTGTGAGATAATAAATGTGTGCTGTCTGAGCCACAGACTTTGTGGTCTTGCTACGGCAGCCACAGGGAATGGATGTGGCTTCTCTGAGGTTGCTTGTCAGGCATGCTGGGGAGCCGAGGTGCTGCCTCCCACCCCACCCTGTGGTGCTCGTTGTCGCCAGCTGCCATCTTCATTTCACTCCCAGCTGCCCCCTTCCTCAGGACTGCCCACCTTCCCAGAATAGCATTCGCTATCTTTCCTCTGGGAAATATTTCCATTTCAGTCCTTTGAAGCGTAATGTCAACCAGACCTTTCCTACAAAGTCTGTCTAGTAAGAAGAGGAGATGAATTTCCTCCCATCTATAAAGGGGTAAATACTGGATCAGTTTATTGGAGAACCTTCTCTTCAAAGTATATGGTTTTCAGTATGTCGGTTACTTACTGAGAATTCATGACAGCCCTCAATGGAGGCAAGGACCCTGCCTCTAACTTACTCCTGTCCTGCTGGGGACAACATCTGGTCCTCTGAGACACACATGTTCCAGGACACTGCCTTTACGTGGCCACTGGGTTATACTGCTTGAAAATAAACTGAGCTAATTGTAACCACTATGGGGAAAAGTCACACAGCCAGCCCAGTGCCCGGCACTCTCTGTTAATATATGATGGATGAGTAAATCAAAGGGTGGTGATGTGGACTGCCACTCAGAAAGCGTGGCTTCAGGGATGCTCTTCTAGGTTGCAGAGATTAGAGGCCCAAGGCGGGGCCTGGGCAAGGTTGGTCAGGCTGAGCCGGTCTCTAGAAGGCTGACTGTGCAGATGCGGGGCAAGGTGATGAGGCTCTGGCTTTCTGGGGCAAGCAGGGGAAGTCCTGCCCTGTTGGAGAGGAAGCCACACTGAGGGAGGCTTGGCTGGCTCTGATACTGGAGGACTGGGCTCCCCCACCTCGTGGCAGGCGCCCCAGGGCAGGTCCCCAGCCTGGGCTCAGCTCCTGGCCTGTCACACACCCTGACTGTATGAGCTGGAATGGGGACCGACAAAGGTGGGACAACCCGGTCCTCAGCAGAGAGGTTTGGACAGGAACGACCTTTCAGAGAAAGAGGACCAGAGGCTGTCGCTCAGAGGAGCCTCAGCAAGCCCATCTGGGGGCTGCCTCGGGTGACCCTGGGGGGTCGTATCTGCCACAATATAAAATCGGGAGACCAGTGTTCCTGTCACCCGCCAAGTGCTCTCCAAAAGCAAATAGCTTTTCTTGGGTTTCAATTTATTACCATCTAAAATGTCATTCTCTGTATGGGTAATAAAAGATAATACGTTTTATGGTGGCTCCTTATGTTAAGGTTTTACAAAATCTGTTATTAAATGATCTGCATAGAATCTAAATGAATCTTACTAGGTTACAAGGCAGAGCAAGGCGGTGTTTTTCCTTTCCTCTCCCCCAGAGCAAGTGCAGCTAGGAGGGCAGCACTCTCTGCATGTTTCCTAATCACACAGCGGAAGGTAATGTTTTTAAGGTCAGACTAAAAATCGTGTTCTGCTGCGTAATCGGCTTCACAAAGTTATATACTGGTCAAAACATCCAGAAAATTCAATTACTGACTCCCAATGACAAAAGCACATGAGCCCACCAGGATGTTTCTAAAATTAGGTTCTAAATGCCTACGACTTGGAGCGATTGCAGTGTTACCACCTTTGCCTGCTCTTGCTCCTCTGCGTGTGAACAGCCTTTCGCCCATTAATTTCAGGTGCTTAATCAGCATCAGCTCCCCTGCATAGAAAAGCGCAGTCTAAGTGGCCTTTGTCGAGCTCGATCCATCTGGTTTCTTAGAGCCTGCTCCCATGCAGGTGTGATCTCTTAATCAACTCTGCCATCCAGGATTACTGTTGATCAGCATTATGTGTTTTCTCTGAAGTCGAATGCATTTTTATGCAAAGCTTACTTGGGCTTAGAGTTCTATTGCTGTAACCATCCTAGGTAGCTTTAGAAACAAAGGACCCCTCTGAGAGAGTAATGAGTCAGCTACCGACACCCACCCACTCCACCTGCTGCTAAGTCGCGTCAGTCATGTCTGACTCTGCGACCCCATGGACTGCAGCCCACCAGGCTCCTCTGTCCCTGGGAGTCTCCAGGCAAGAGTACTCGAGTGGGTTGCCATTGCCTTCTCCACTCCACCTGGGGACAGGAAAGCAATTCAAGATAGTGCTTTTGTGCTGTCATTGGGGTATACTCTTTGAAAACAGGTTGAACTAATTCTAAATCATCTGAGGAAAGACCACGCAAGACGGATTCCAGTTACGCCACTGCTGTTGTTCCCAAAGCAAACTCACATACCAGGCAGAAAAGGCAAGGAGGGCAACCCGGCCGCAGACTCTTCTGGAGGCTCTGCTGCCATGTTCATGCCTGGCACAGGAGTCCTGCTTTCTTCCTCCTGCACCACTTGGGCGGGACCACCTGGTGCACTGTGATCTCCTGCCCATTGGCACGAGGCAGCCCTTTTGTCATCTTGGCTCCATCATTCATTTTGGCCTGGAAATTGTCTTGGCTCTGCTGACAAAAGCTCAGCCTATTAACACTCTTCAATGCTAGTCGCACTGGGAACAAGGCGTTAGATGTTATGACTTAACATTTGGTCTTCCCCTTTGCTGGCCCAGCCCCACAGACAGACAGAATGTTGATAAAGACAAGTTTTGTTCTCCTCACAAATGATAAAACCCACCAACATGCCCTTGGAAAGCTCCTTTCTATTTTATTTTTAAAAACTAACAATAAATAGAGTTTTCTGCTTTCCTTTCGCTCCTCTCCAGAGCCTGTTTCAAAGTGGCAGAGAATTGAGGTCTGCCGCCAATAGAGCTGTGGCAGAGGGCATCTGGGTGCCTCAGCTCCGCTCCCAGTGGGGTCAGACCTCAGCTCTGTGCCTGGTGCACCCTCCCGGCTCTAACCCTCAACCACAGACGGCCCTCTTGGCTCTGGGCCACCGGTGCTCATTCCTTGCCAGCCCAGCTGGGTTCTGCTCACCCTCTGTCATTACAATAATCATGGCCATGTCCCTTGAGCATGTGTTATGGGCTGGAAATGGTGCCTAACCTTTCAAGGGATTCTTCTAACACTCTACGAGGTGGCTAAGCCCAGCTCCTCCTGTGTCAGTGAGGATTCTGATCCCAAGGACACACAGCCCTCACCTGGCGGAGCTGGGACGGGAACACATGCTCTGTGTCCACTGCCTACACCCCTAGCTGCTGCGCTCTGCGGTCCTCCTTTGGCTCACAGCCTCTCCTGGTAGCCCCTGAACTCCACATGGGACCCCTTTCCCGGCTATTCACACCAGCCTGGGATGGGCTGGGCTTGAAAGGATTGGAACTTTTCTCAGATGGGTCACCAGGTATGGGCAGCTCTGCGAACACTTTCCACCGAGTCTCTAAGTGTCTGCCTTCTTAGAGACCCCAGGATTCCCACAATTCAGTGTTCCCTACCCCATTATTGATTCTGACAGCTCCAATTACCACCTGTCTCTCTTATGTCCAAATCTCTCCTAATTCCCAGATACACATTTCTAACTGCTCGCTTGACATTTCCGCCTGAACATTCCACAGGCACTGCAGACATAGCATCGCAAAGCAAACCCAGATCCTTCCCACCAAGCACACTCCTTCCCTGTCCTGGTTCATGGTGTCCCCTCCATTCAGGCTGCCACGAAGGACCCTGTCATGACTCACGTTGACTGCTGTTTCCTGAGATGGCAGAATATAAACTTTGGAGTAATTTGGGAAGGGGTCATAGGGTGCAGAAAAGATAGAAAGAGGCCCTGGGTTAGCACATCATGCCATTGAGGGAAGAAAGACCACCCTGGCCAGCCCAGTACATGGTGCCCCAGAAGCTGTAACCATTGACTGGGGTGGGGGATATATTTATTTATTTATTTATAGCTGTTTAAAAGTCTCTCTCTTTATCTATCTATATACATACACACACACACACATACAGGCACACACATACACACGATGTTTACAATGGTGAGGTCAGTACAATGGGATTACGGATACATATTCTTTTTTCCCCCTGTCTTGCGTTATCTATATACTATATTTTCCCTACTAGAAAAATGTATGGCTGGGGTTACAAGGCAATACCTTACATTTTAAAAGTCACAGTTTTAAAAACAGAAAATCAATGAAATAAAAACAAAACCTCTTCAAAGTGATGCTTATGACATTAGATCTATACCCTTGGAATATATTTTTTGTCTGTTTTAAATTCTATTTTGGACACAGTGGAGAAAAACGTATGAAGCCAAGAGCTGTGTAAAAACCAGAAAACACTGGTATAAAGTGGACAAGCATCGGCTGAGTGTTGCCCTGCCAAAGCAGCCTGAGCTGCCCACGATGCGGGCTGTGTCCCCCCACCTCAGAGCCCAGCATCCTGACTCCCTGCCGCTCTCCTTTCACTTGCATCTCAGCAAGCCTGCCCCTGGTCCCCAAGGCTGCAGGCAAGGGACCTGAGACCCAGAGAGGGCTCACTCACTTATTCCTCAAATGCTGCCTGAGGGCCACCTGGGGGTCAGGTGTTTCTTCAGCTGGTGGGCATAGAGCCACAGACAGAAGTCAAAAGACCTCCTCCTCATGGAGCTTATCTTCTAAATGAGGAGACAGATTGTAACAAAACCAATAGAGATGGATACTATGAAAAATATTACATAAGAAGGGGGAATGGAGAATTCTGAAGTGAGGGCAGAGGCTTAGTTTTAAGGAAGGTGAATTGAGAAAGTCATGTCTGATCAAAGCCACGAGGAGATCAAGGAAGAACGAGAAGATACCCTGGGGAAGAGCCACTCAGACAGATGAGTCAGCAAGTGCAAAGGTCCTGGGACACATGGGGTGGATATTTAAATCTGAAATAGCGACAAAGCACTGAAAGTATTTCTTGAGGCCTGACTTCTGGTGTTGTTGCTGCTCTGCTCTGTTCATGTTCAGGGCAGTGAGCACCTGTTGAAACCAGGGGCAAACAGCATGCAGCTCTGGGTACATGACTTGACTATAGGCTTCATGAGGGCAGAGGCAACACCTGCCTTTCAAACACCCTGTACTCATTCGTTGGCTGAACAAATGAATCTAGTTGTGATTTTTACAAAAGAGAAAACAATTTTCATCATTTCACAAAAATTAAAAAGCATATTTCCTTCAATGCCAGCTGAAATCCAATCTGCCCAAATTTCATTATAGATAGAAAAATCAAAGGCTAGAATTTTAACCACATAAAAGCATCTTAAAAATAAACAGAATATGTGACACCCTCTATGTGGAATGCACTTTCTTCCTTTTATGAACACTGACTCCCACAAACAGAGATCTGTCACCTAACAGGGATCTGCAGTGTTGCTATTCAGCCCAGCAACGAATGCAAACATTTGGCAGTTTTCAAACTTCTTATTATAGTCGACTCCAATACCGTGGGACTTTTAATACTGCTGCTGCTGCTAAGTCGCTTCAGTTGTGTCCGACTCTAAGAAAGCACAAAAGAAACAGTGAAGTGATGAAATAGACAGAAATGAGAGTGGGGTGGTGTACCGATCTTAGATGGAGGACCTTCCCAGATTCAATTTAATCAATTACCAAATCGATCAATTCCACCTCCTAAAATTGTTCACATCCAGCCTCTTCTTTCCATTCCATTGCTTCTCTAGTTCAAGGCACAAAAAAAATAAGCCTCTTTTGCTTCCTCACCACCTCATTTCCACGGCAGTTACCTCTCCAATGCTCGGCCCTGAGCACTCTGCCGCTCTGCCTTGCACCCCCTCCATGGCTCCCTGCGGCTACCAGGATCCTGTCTAAGCTCTGTGGATTGGCCCCTGCAGGCGTGCCCCCCTCGACTCGCATTTCCTACCACGATTCTCCTCACTGGTTATCCACTGGCAATACTTCATCACTGGCCAAGCTTTCTTAACCTGGCCAGGTGATCTCCTCTCTGCCTCTGCCTCCCATTGCTTGGAACCTCCACCCACTGTCCCCCTGGGAGGCATCTATGTGTCAGCTAAGTCTCAGCTCCCAGCTTGTTCCTCTGTGAAGCCTGCCCAGATTCTGCCACATCCACTTGGGAGTCTACTCCTCCGTGCTCACACTGTGCCTTATTCCCGTGCATTTGGCTCCCTGCTGGCCTGTGAGCTTCTCGAGGGCTGTGACTCTGTGCCCAGCAGCATAGTTCTTGGATGTGATAGATGCTCAGTGAATACTTGTGATTGGGGAGAATGACTGAGTGTGATGTCTGCCTGAGGAAAGTCTGAATCTTGACGAGTCACAGTGCCCTGGACCAGCCAGCATCCACCTCTTGCTGGGGTCATAACAACAAGGGGTGAGAGAGACAGAGTGGCCTTCAGAATCAGGGAGAGAGGTGGCCCCGAGCCACCCCTGACTACCTGTGTGGACCTGGACAAATCACTCAACTTTCTCAGTGCTTCCAGTGTCCCCTCTGAAAATGGAAATGCCATTGTCTACCTTGAAAGCAAGAGGATGCCTGCAAAATTAGCACAGCATGAAGGGAAGACTGCAAACTGGCTGCACGTGCTGACCTTAGACCAATCACTCACGAAGCTTCAGTTTTGTCATTTGTAAAAGAAGGGGAATAATAGTATACACCCCAGTGTCGTTGGGAGGACTAGATGGAACGATACACGCAACACCCAACAGTGAGCATTTGTCGAGCGTTCACCGTTGCTATGATGGCACCCAGGATGCTCTCATTGGACAGCTTCTCACTCTGAATGGTGCCAGGCGTTTACCAAGCTGTGAGCTGCTGGGAGCCAGGGATCACTCATGTCTCTTCATCGTTACATCCGAGACCCCTGCCCACTGCCAGGCATATAGCAGATGCTCATTAAATACAAGCGGACCAGTGCCTGCCCAACCATCTACCGCCCCTCCTCTCTCCACATAGAACCCATCCCTGAGGACTCGCTCAAGCATCTCCTAGCATCCTGAAGGTAGTCCCTGCTTCCTGGTGTAGGACTTCCGCTCCTGAAACCAGCAATATTTGCGTTTCTCTCACGCTTTCCTATTTGCCTGTAACATAGTTCAGCCTGGAACCTACAGTGGTTATTTACATTTTAAGCAGTCTGGAAGATGAGTGTGCCCCTGTAGCCATGTAAAGTTCTCAATCAGCCGGCACTCACTGCTGGTCTGAACCCTCGAGCCCTCAGTCCCAGCACAGTTTTGTTGTTGCTTAGTCCTCACTTGTGTCTGACTTTTTCAAGACCACATGGACTGTATTCCACCAGGCTCCTCTGTCCATGGGGTTCTCCAGACAAGAATACTGGAGTGGGTTGCCATTTCCTTTTGCAGGGGATCTTCCTGATTCAGGGATCAAACCCGCATCTCCTGCATTGCAGGTGATCCACTAGGAAAACCCCAGCATATTTTACTATCAAGTAAAAGGCCCCATGGGTCTCAGGAATGGATTTCATGGGGTCTGAGAAAATCAAGAATGGCTGGACATTCTTCCCCATCTAGTAATGGCTGGCCAGGGATATTTTCACAGATATACCGTTTTAAACCTCATCATAATACTGTGAGGAAAAAAAAACTTACTCAAATCCACCCAGCATAGCTCTCTGCAGTATTGAAGACTGCTGCTGTTTAAGCCAGAGGCACCCACATTAAAAATAAATGCTTAGTCAGAGAATATTTAATGGCATAGAAAATAGTTTCTATTACATTGTTGAGAGGAAAAAGCAGTTTACAAAACTGTATGAATATGGAGATCCCATTATTATGAAAACTGGACTTATCTCTGCACAATTTTTAAACAGGGCAGGACAATTATATACAGCAAGATATTAGCAGTACTTATCTTTGACTGGTGTGGTTGTACAATTTTTATTTCATTCTTTGTATTCTTTTCTAATTTTTTATTTAGTGGTCAGAAAAAGAGCAAGTTATGCTACCAGAACTGAAGTGCAAGGTTAAGGTGATCCTGGACGCATCTGTGTGCTTTTGGTGGGGGCGGATCATAGGCTGTGCGGCTCTGGACGTGGCCTCTTGGCACTCTCTCCTCCACACCTCCTGGGCACCATGCAAACCCAGGAGACCCAAGGCCCAGGCTGTGCTCAGAAGCGGACAACCATTTCCTTGAACCCAGAAGTGATGGCCATTAGCAATTCTAACAGGGGCATCTGCGGCCCTCCTGTTATAATAGAAAAAGTGTACTAAGTAAAGAACACAGGCCTCTCATCGCCCTCTAAATGTCAGTGTGCAGCCTGCACATTTATATCTCAGCAAACACGCAGGCTTCTCCAGAGAGCCCGACCAGACAGCTGGCTGGGGTGTGAACCAAGAATTGGTCTGATGTTAACCGGCCCTGAGGTGTGACATGGGGTCCTTTAAAGGCTGTGCTGGGAAACTTCTCTTTTCCCAGCTTTGCCGCCTTTAAGGCAGTCATCCATAAATCATGAGGAGGGTCTGGGCAGCAAGCTCGGGGGTTGGAGCTGTTTAACTCTTTCCTGCCCCAGTGCATCCACTATCCACACGATACTCTACCTGTGAGTGCACCACAAGGCCTAATGTTTGCATGCAAGTGGAAACTTGCAGCCCAAACAACAGGATGATTCTAAATACCCAGGTATTTTGAGAAAGAGAAATGAGCAGTCAAACACAGGAGCACTTGGTTGTTTTATCCACAAATGCCACCTAAATATCAGGGTTAGTCATTTTGTCATTTAAAATACAATGAAGAGGACATTATCAACGTGAGAAGACAATCTACAGAATGGGAGAAGATACTTGCAAATATAACAGGGCCACTAGCAATTCTAACAGGGGCATCTGCAGCCCTCTAGTTACAATAGAAAGAGCATACTAAGAACACAGAACTTGCGTTCAAGCTGGAATCAAGATTGCCAGAAGAAATATCAATAACCTCAGATATGCAGATGACACCACCCTTATGGCAGAAAGTGAAGAGGAACTAAAGAGTCTCTTGATAAAGGTGAAAGAGGAGAGTGAAAAAGCTGGCTTAAATCTCAACATTCAAAAAACAAAGATCATGGCATCTAGTCTCATCACTTCATGGCAAACAGGTGGGGAACAATGGAAACAGTGACAGACTTTATTTTCTTGGGCTCCAAAATCACTACAGATGGTGACTGCAGCCATGAAATTAAAAGATGCTTGCTCCTTGGAAGAAAAGCTATGACAAACCTAGACAGTATTTTAAAAAGCAGAGACATTACTTTACTGACAAAGGTCCATCTAGTCGAAGCTATGGTTTTTCCAGTAGTCATGAATGGATGTGAGAGGTGGACCATAAAGAAGGCTGAGTGCTGAGGAATTGATGCTTTTGAACTGTGGTGTTGGAGAAGACTCTTGAGAGTCCCTTGGACTGCAATTAGATCCAACCCGTCCATCCTAAGGGAGATCAGTCCTGGGTGTTCATTGGAGGGACTGATGTTGAAGTTGAAACTCCAATACTGATGCGGAGAACTGACTCATTTGAAAAGACCTTGATGCTGGGAAAGATTGAGGGCAGGAGGGGAGGGGGACAGCAGAGGATGAGATGGTTGGATGGCATTACTGACTCGATGGACATTAGTTTGAGCAGGCTCCAGGAGATGGTGAAGGACAGTGAAGGACTGTGAAGGACTGGTGTGCTGCAGCTCATGGGGTTGCAGAGTCGGACACGACTGAGAGAATGAACAACAACTTGCAAATCATCTATCTGATAAGAGTTTACAATTCAAAATACATAAAAAATGTTTAGAAATTAACAACAGAAGATATACAACCCAATTACATTTAGGCAAAAGACTTGAATACATATTTCTGCAAATAAGATGTACAGTTGGCCAATAAGCATGTAAAAAGATGCTCAATATCAATCGCCATTAGGAAAGTGCAAGTCGAAAAATCACAGTGAGGTGCCACGTCATCCCCCCCGCCCCCCCGCCCAGGGGGATTTTAATAAAAAAGAGCAAAATAAGCACTGGCGGACTTATGAAGAAATTGGAACCCTGTACTGTACTGGTGGGAGTGAAAAATGGTTCAGCCATTGAGGAAAAGTTTGGTGGTTCCTCAAAAAAGGTAAACATAGAATTACCATGTGACCCAGCAATTCCTCTCCTGGGTACACAACTCAAAAGTACAGAAAATAGGTTCTCAAACAAATACACATGAATGTTCATGGCAATGCTATTTCGACTAGCCAAGAAGTAAAGAAAACCCGAATGTCCATCAATCAGTTCAGTTCAGTCACTCAGTCGTGTCTGACTCTTTGCGACCCCATGAATTGCAGCATGCCAGGCCTCCCTGTTCATCACCAACTCCTGGAGTTCACTCAGACTCACGTCCATCGAGTCAGTGATGCCATCCAGCCATCTCATCCTCTGTCGTCCCCTTTTCCTCCTGCCCCCAATCCCTCCCAGCATCAGAGTCTTTTCCAATGAGTCAACTCTTCTCATGGGGTGGCCAAAGTACTGGAGTTTCAGCTTTAGCATCATTCCTTCCAAAGAAATCCCAGGGCTGATGTCCTTCAGAATGGACTGGTTGGATCTCCTTGCAGTCCAAGGGACTCTCACGAGTCTTCTCCAACACCACAGTTCAAAAGTATCAATTCTTCGGTGCTCAGCCTTCTTCACAGTCCAATTCTCACATCCATACATGACCACAGGAAAAGTCCAAGCTGGTTTTAGAAAAGGCAGAGGAACCAGAGATCAAATTGCCAACATCCACTGGATCATGGAAAAAGCAAGAGAGTTCCAGAAAAACATCTATTTCTGCTTTACTAAGCCAAAGCCTTTGACTGTGTGGATCACAATAAACTGTGGGAAATTCTGAAAGAGATGGGAATACCAGACCACCTGATCTGCCTCTTGAGAAATCTGTATGCAGGTCAGGAAGCAACAGTTAGAACTGGACATGGAACAACAGACTGGTTCCAAACAGGAAAAGGAGTACGTCAAGGCTGTATATTGTCACCCTGCTTATTTAACTTACATGCAGAGTACATCATGAGAAATGCTGGACTGGAGGAAACACAAGCTGGAATCAAGATTGCCGGGAGAAATATCAATAACCTCAGATATGCAGATGACACCACCCTTACGGCAGAAAGTGAAGAGGAACTAAAAAGCCTCTTGATGAAAGTGAAAGTGGAGAGTGAAAAAGTTGGCTTAAAGCTCAACATTCAGAAAACGAAGATCATGGGATCTGGTCCCATCACTTCATGGGAAATAGATGGGGAAACAGTGGAAACAGTGTCAGACTTTATTTTGGGGGGCTCCAAAATCACTGCAGATGGTGATTGCAGCCATGAAATTAAAAGACACTTACTCCTTGGAAGGAAAGTTATGACCAACCTAGACAGCATATTCAAAAGCAGAGACATTACTTTGTCAACAAAGGTCCGTCAAGTCAAGGCTATGGTTTTTCCTGTGGTCATGTATGGATGTGAGAGTTGGACTGTGAAGAAGGCTGAGCAATATGGATAAACAAAATGTGGTAATTCACATGGAATACTATTTGGCCATTAAAAAGAATGAAATATTGATATATGCTACCACATGAATGAACCTTGAAAACGTTATGCTAAGTGAAAGAAGTTAGATACAAAATATCTAGCTTCTCACATTGATGTTTCCAGTTATAAGTACTGTCCAGAATAGATAAGTCCAGAGAGACAGAATGTAGATTGCTGGCCATCAGGAGTTGGTGGGGAAAGGAGATTGGGAAGAGATTCTTGAATGGATCTTAGGTTTCCTATGGGGATGATAAGAATGTTTCAGAATTAGATAAAAGCAGTTGCACAATCCTATGAATGTACTCAGCGCTACTTAATTGTTCACTTGGGGGGAAAAACCAACTTTTATGTTATAGCATCTCAATAAAAAGATAGGATAAAATGCCTACTCTGAGCTACTTGCTGGGACTACAAAAGTGAGTAAAACAGTCATGGACCTGCTCTTATGTAAACTCTAGTTCTTTGTGGGCAGATACTTTTGCTAAGCTCTACCTATGAGATAAGGAAGAGGGCCAGGGTGCTAGGAAAGCCCCACCAGGAAGGGTGTAAGCTTCTCTCAAAGACCAGGAACCCCTCTCAAGGAACTGATGGTTGCACCACAATCTGAAGAGAGATTAGGAGATAATGAAGGTAAGGGGATGGCATGGGAAGGATGTTCTAGGTCTAGACTGGCTCGTGCAAAGGCCCTGTGATGGCAGTGGGTGAGGCAGGGAGACACCTGTGCAGTTTGAGGGTGGAGGAGGAGGGAGGTGTGGTGTGAAGAGGGGCCGGACAGAGCTGCCTAGACCACGCCAGCCTTGCAGACCCATGGAAGGGCTTGGGTCTGTCTCCAGCAAGAAACAGGACTCACACGGGAGTATTTTAAGGAGAGGCTCACAAGATAAGGGATCATACTGACTGTAGTGTGGGACACTATCTTTTTTTCTTTTGCTAACAGCTTTATTGAGATGTAATTCACATAATACAAATTGCTCATTTAAAGTGTACAATTCAATAGTTTTTAGTATATTTACAGAGCTGAGAAACTATTATCACATTCGATTTTAGAACGTTTCGTCACTCTGGAGGGAAATCCCATACCTGTTATCATCCCTTGGGTTAGTTTCCTGAGACTGCTGTAAAACAGCACCACAAACTTGGGTCTTACAGCAACAGACACTGACTGTCTCACAGTGTCTCATCCCTTTTTATGGACACATAACGTTCCACTGTAAGGATCGGCCACATTATAATTGTCCATTTATCAATAGAAGGACAGTTGGCTTGCCTCTACTTTGTGGCCATTATGAATAATGCCGCTATGAGGATTCATGTACATATTTTCATGTAAACCTAGGCTTTCATTTCTCCTATGTTAGTACTCAGGAATGGAATTTCTAGGTCATATTATCTGTGTTTTTTTGTGTGTGTGTAGGCATAGAAATTGATCACTTTAAAAGTTACTCTTCATGGAGTAAGAAGAGTAAGTTTTAACTTACTAGAGTTAAAACTGGTGTTCATGGACACCCCAGGGATGAATTCAGGAGACCTCCTGACCCAGAAAGTGTTTGTGAAGTTATGGTTCCTTTACATTGTTTCCTGGGGAGATGTTCTATCAGACTCTTTTCAGCTTGGCATGACTTGGTCATGATTTGGGAAGAGAGGGAACTTATGTGTCAAGACTCACTATGAATCGGTAAGTGCAATGTCCAGCCTGCAGCTGAGAACACTGGGGGTGGGAGGCTGACAAAGCTCACATTCTGTAGTTGGTAAGCAGTGAGTGAGGTCAAGATTTGAATGTCAGTCTGGCCTCTGGGCTTCCCAAGTGTCACCAGTGGTAAAAACAAAATAAAAAACCCACCTGCTGGTGCAGGAAACATAAGAGATGCAAGTTTGATCCCTGGGTCTGGACGATCCCCTGGAGGAGGGCATGGAGCCCACTCCAGTATTCTCGCCTGGAGAATCCCACGGACAGAGGAGCCTGGCGGGCTACAGTCCATGGGGTCACAGAGACTCGGACATGACTGAGTGGTTGAGCACACATGTACGCACTGACCTCGGAGCAGCTGTACGCAGTCAGCCTCCTCCAGGCTGTGGGATCTGGCTCCTGGCCTGAAGTCCCAGCTGCTGTTTCTCACCAGGAGCTTGGAGGCACAGGCCTCCAAAAGAGATCATTGCAGCGAGAGCCTGTTGGGTCCTCTCTACTTGGAGCTCAGCAGTAATCAGATTGTAGACTTTGGATGCAAACTCAAATGTGTGAGTGTGGCTTCTAAGCCCTGAAAACTGGGTGTCTGTGTGTCTGACACGTCAAGGGTGCACTCCGAGAGGAAGGGCAACAGCAGCAGCGGCGTCACCACAGTGAGAACACCCGCTGCCATTCCTGGAGCGTCTTCTTTGATCTAGGCACTTGTACCTTTTATCAGAGTCTTCATGACAGCACTGCTGGCTCTGTACCAGCAGTGTTCCCATTTCAAAATCGGAAAATCAAGGGGTATAGGGCTCAAACGAATTTCCTGGGAAAGCTCTAGCTCGAAGACACTCTTGTACCAGGAGACTGGGCAGAAGGTCTCTGGGGATCCCAGTCTCTTCCCTAAACCCAGGACACCAGTTCAATCAAAGCTGGGGCAAGCTGGTTTGGGCTTCTCTATCCCAGGGTTCAGCGCTGAGAAATACCCAGACACATGGGCAGTTACTCAGTCAGCATGAGTACAGCTGGCATCTAGTGGGTCCTCGATACATGTTTATCAACTACATGAATGAGCTGATTAGTCAAGCCTGGTCACTTTGCCCTTAAGGAATCTGCTATCCTGTTAAAAAAAAAAAAAAAACAGCCTCATTTACAAATCTTGAAATTCTTTCTGCCTTTATAGTTATTTAATCGTTTCAGGAATGTTAGATAGATTTCTATTTATTTGGAAAATCAGATTTTTTTTTAAAGGCAACTCTGTACCAGGAGCAGGGTTCGGAGGTTGCACCTGCACTCAAAAGGCAAGGATGTCATGACTGATTAGTGATGCTTCCCCGGAGGACAGGATGGGGAGCAAAAGCTTGGCCATCACAATAGCCAGTCTCCTTCCCCAGGTGGTTTTCTGACCCTCTACAAGTTTATTGGTCATCTCCATGCTGACAGATCGCTGGCCTGGTTCTCTTGCTGAACCATTGCAGGCTCTGATCCACTAAATTCTCACCACACTGAGCTGAACCACGCCCACAGGCACTAAATCCTATTTTAGGGTCCAAGCTATTTAAGAAATACATATGTTGGCTCCAGTTCATTTGACGGAAGCTGTGTATCCAGCTCCTAGACACACTTCAACCTTCTCCTTTACTTCTCCAAACTCAATGATTCAAGGTCCTTTCAGTGTCTAAATCTTTTTTATTCTTCAAATTTCTCAGCAGCCCAGCAATGTGTCACTGCATTGTGCAGTCATAAAAATAATATTAATGTTACATGGTGCGAGACGACGCTCATACCACATTCTGTGGATGAAAAATATTGAGTGTGTCAACATGTTCAAGGCCTAAAAAGAGAGCTTCATCATTCTACCCACAGTCTCTGTAAGTTCTGTATACATTTCAATTCTTTATGTGTGGAACTTAATGAGTTTGGATTCTTTGCCTCATTGGTTACAGCAATGGGAAATAAAACAAGGGAAAAGGCATAACTTTCCCACGTTCAAACTTTAAATGTATCAAATCTTTAAAACAAACTAAACAGAAATGATCACTAAAATTTATAGGAGAAGTGACATATGATTTGAATTTCCAAAATACATTTTGGGTTTGTTACAAGTTCTTCCAAGTCAGGAATGCCATGTTTGGCTATCACACACATTCAATAACTTCTCCACTGCCCGAGTCCTAGAAGAATTGAGGAGTAACACAAAGAAACTGGTGAGCTAAGACTGTTGTTGTTTAGTCGCTAAGTCGTGTCTGACTCTGCGACCCCATGGACTGTAGCCCACCAGGCTCCTCTGTCCATGGGATTCTTCAGGCAAGAATACTGGAGTGGTTAAGCCATTCCCTTCTCCAGGGGATCTTCCTGACCCGAGGATTGAACCCACATCTCCTGTTTGGCAGGTGGCTTCTTTACCACTGAGCCACCTGGGAAGCAATATTCAATTCAGTGTAACAGGTACTTATTGAGGTCCTATGACGTGCCAGGACCCATGCTCAGCATTGGGGACTTAAGAGATGAATCAGACACTGATACTGTATCCATCCAGGTGAGATGAGATGGTTCAGGAGGAAGAGTAGGAGGGAAATGAAAGAAAATTTTAAGAAATGGAATGAAAAAGACCCAGCTATTAGGGTGATGACGTTGGTTATGACAAGAAACACATTCATTGCTTATTGAAGACAGGTGAGGGGTGGGAACTGTCTGAACATTATCCTATTTGACCGTCTCTGCAACCTGTGACAGACATCACCACCACACACACACACCCATTTTAAAAATGAGAAAACTGAGGCACAGAAACATTATATGGCTTCTCCAAGGTATTCCAGAACCTAGTAACAGAGCCAGGATCAGCCCTCAGGCAGAACAGCTTCTCAGCTCCATAGCCAGTGCGCACATTTGATGTGACAAGCAGGGGTCGGGGGTGGGGGTGGGAGAGGAACATTTTGCCTGGGCACCTAAGATGATGGAGTTAAGATCAACTGTGAAATCAGGATGAAAAGGAAAAGTCGGTTTGGAGGACCAGAGGGCAGCCAATTTAAGGATGAGTTAAACTAGACAAGAAAGAGGAAGAGAGAATAGACTTTACCCCTGCTTCTCCTTCACAGCAAACTCCCGGTGGTGGACTCCTGGGACGATGCCAGCCTCAAGTTAGGGAGAGTTGGCCCCACTGTTTCTTGGTCACCTGGCAGGTAGAGACACAGGGTCGCTGCTACCCTGTAGAACTAATTCAGGACCCGTTGACTCCCCGTCAGGATCATCCTTTCAAATTTGCTTAAATTGGGGTTATTAGTCTAATTCAATGTTCCGATCATTTAGTCGATAGATACTGCTTTAAGGGCCAGAATTTTTTTTAAAAAGGGAATAAAAGCTTGGACTGATTCGGAGCTAAGGAAATGAAGATGGTTCAAGCCTCCTCCATGGCAACTGTCAATTTTGCTTTTGTCCCTCCTAGTCCGAGTCAGTATGAACTGCTGGGGAATGATAATTTTGTCTTTTTATTCTCTTTCAGGTAATACACTGAGATTTCTTGGTAGCATTATGATATTAAAGGATCCATACTGGGTGATGATTTCCGCTGGGAGTTACTTCCAAACATTTTGGTAATTACACAAAGTGAAAAGGACTATTATGTTTGTGGAAATACACATGTGTTCACAGGATATCGTTTGGCTTGCTTTGGTAGGTGTCGTTCCTTCACGCTGGCAAAAGATGGAGCTTCTCATCCTTTGAATGTGCAGCATGGGTTGCAAGTCCCCAAGCTGGGACCAAATGGCTATAAGGAAAGGACAAAAGGGAACTTTCTGAAATTCTCAGAGGGCTTGGTCTTCCAGCCATCATTACCAGTCATCTCGGACCGTTGCCCTCATTACTTCTCACAGCAGCTTCTCAGGAAGGGCAAGCCTCTCCCCTCACCACAGCAGGAATCCGGCATTCCTCGGCATGGTCCCCACCACCTGACATGATCCAAGCTCAGGAAGTGTCCGCTTAAGAGGCAAGTGGGGGCGTCATCTCATGGGGTGGCACAGAGACACCCCTGAGAGTAACAGGAGGCGGCGGGGGTTTGAGGGGATGGGTAGGGAGACATGTGGCCCTTCTGCCCACTCTCAGGGTAGCATGTGGCTGCTGAGGGCATGGAGACGCACCTGTGAGGCAGGACCCACATGAGTGAAATCAGCGGTGTGAGTCAGGCCCTTGTCCGCCCTGGTTTCCTTTGCTTTGCTTTCTGGCCACAAGATGAAATCTCTCCCCATGCACTGGTACATTTTATAAGAAAACACAGGTCACACAGAACCACAGGCCTGAGTCTGAGAAAGGGAATGGTCGATAGATTTAAAGCCACCGGCTCTGCAGAGCAGCAGAGCGGCAGCAGGCTGGACCCCCAGATGTCGCTGAGAACACTGGAGTCCATGTGCCCAGAGAACAGAGCCTGTTACCTTGGGGAGGAATGATCAGGGATTAGGCGGATGTTTCTCCCTTGAATCTGATGAAAATTGGGAATGAGACTTTGGAAAAAGTAGAACAAAAGTTGATTTGCTGCACATATTATTTCATTCATCTGTATATCATTTATAGAAAATAATACATATATAATAAAGTATATTTTATTATATGTAATATAACATATATAAAATAATAAAAATATATAGAGTATCATTTATAGAAAACAAGACCATCCAGTTAACAGCCCACAGTCCCTTGCAACCTGCCTAAAGTGAGTCCCTGGGGAGGGGGACACACCAGTTTATCAGAGATGGCCCTAAGCAGACTGGCTTACGGGGGCCGTCAGCAACCGACAGACTACGGCCCTGCAGCTGGTGCCATGGTGGAGCTGTGTGGGCATGGGGATTCGACAGGGAGGAGCTGGGAAGACTTGGCGGGGCATGTAGGCTGGGCCTGAAAGGATGAGGAGGAGTTCCTTGGGTGGGCGAGGGGAGGAAGGGAACACAGACTGAAGGGACAGCATGCGCAAGGCAGCGAGCAGGGAAAGGCCGTGTGTGTTTGTGGAATAATGCTCCACTTAGCCGGACTCTGACGTCAGAAAGAGGGAAAGGAGAGGAGACTGGCAGGGTGACTTGAAGACTTGGAGCTGATGCACTAGGCAAGGTAGAGCCATCGGTATTTTTAAGCAGGTGAGGATACTTTAGAAAAGGGGAATGTCCTGGAGGCGGTAGGAGGATGCTGGAGTTGGGAAACAGTTGTGAGATCCTGCAGCAGTCCAGGAAGGAGAGGCGAGGGACAGAAAGAGGACAGAGGCTTTGACCGTGCAGAGCAGAGAATGTCTCAGAGAGTGGGTCGTGAGGAGCTTCCGGGGATGCACTGGGTGTGAGGTAGGAGAGGGAGCTGAGCATCCTTTATAACTGCTTGAAAAGGCACCGATTGAAACAGATGCCGTCTCCTTAAGTTTGACTGTCATGTGTCAGTAGGATGCATTCCTTTCTCCTGTGTCTTCTTGACCTTTGGTGTCTATTAGCAACAAGGGATTCATCCATCCATTCATTGCTAGTGCCCTAGGCTGAGTCCAAACCCTTCCCCAGGCAGAAGTTGGTCAGGTTTGCTTCTGCTGTATTCATCCCACCCTCCAAAACAATAAAGCCAAAGCACATTGAACTGTATCAGCTAAGCTCAGAACAGGAAAGGAGACTCGTTGATAACTCCATGACATGTGCACACACTCATTATGCTCAGAAACCTCACAGATGAAGTGCAAACAAGTAATCATTGGGTTTGGAAAGACCCAGGATGAAGGATCAGATTTGGGTTCTGTTGCTCCTCCTAGGAGATTAGGGAATCTTCTCTCTACCACTCTCCAGTTCATCTTTGCAAGAAATTAATATTCTTAAAGGCCAAACTTGTGGCTTCATTTTTCATCTTGACAGCTTCTGAAATGCAGATAGATTTTGCATCAGATCAGCTTTTTTCCCCTTTGTTTTGGGGTGAGTTTCATTTTGTTCCACAAGCACCTGTGTGCAGACCAGTGAAATGCCTGTGAAATGAGCTTGTGAGGACAAGGGGATTTGATTGCAATGTGAAGCTCTGCTAACTGGACACTGGGGGAGCCTGTAGCCTGCTGTGAGCTGGATTTGTCCCCCTGGGTGATGGGCATCCTTCTGTGCAGAATGGGGCAAATTGTTGTGTTGGATGCAGCTGGAGGCAACAGGATTTAAGGATCAGAACTTGTGTATAGACATTTTCTGTTAAAAAATTTAAACAGTGCACATTTCTACTTTATAAATTTCCACTGTACCAGCTCTGCCACCTACTAGCTAAGCCTCTGCCAGCCACTCTTCCTGTGTTTTGGTTTCCCCATCTGCACCTTGTATTATAAGTTCAGATGTTTTCTAGACATGCCCTGAATTAAAGGGGCATTTAAAAAAAATCTCTGATTTAGTGCCCCATGACTTTTTTGGTTCCCCGTAATGTGGCAAGCCCTGGGAATAGAAAGTTCGATCGATACGGCATTTCCTTCAAAAGACTCACAAGCTATTAGTGAAGCAGGGGAGTGAATCAATAAGTTTAGAGAGCATGGTGATGAGAGCTGTGCTCAAGATGGAGTGGGCATAGAGAGAGCACCGAGGAGGGGCAACTCCGCCAGCCTGGGAAGTCAGAGGTCACCTGGAACCTGGTCAGACACAGGGAAGCAGAATCTGAGTTTTGAAGGATAAGCAGGGGTTGGTTGGATGGCAAATGAGGAAGCTCCCCAACACCTGGCACTCCAGGTGAAGGTGGGACAACAGCACAGAGCCTATGATTTCACATGAAGGGAAGGGCAGGTGGTAAGTCCCCGAGGGATGGAGTAGACACAGGGAAGTGGGCAGTGGAGAGATCAGAGATGTGGGCAAGGGTATTGTGGGATGAGAGACAAGGGAATGGGGACATTTGGAGGTCTAAGTTTCCTCCTCTGGGATCTTACTTCTGGAACTGATATACAAGGAGCCAGACAGGTGAGAAATGATGAATGTGATAATTCTGAGCAGGTGATTGATTACTCTGAGAGAAGAGCTTTATTATAAAATGAACTGGAGATTGGGACATTGCCGGACCTCTATCCTGCTTCATCAGGCAGGAGTATAAGGGCAAGTCTCAAGCCCAGCCTGGGGCTTGCTCAGAACCCAGAAGCAGGAGCTGTGTCTGGATGGAGAATATGAAAGGGAAAGAATGAAGAATGGAGCTGGAACACCGATGTTGAGTTGCAGGGGTCAGATCTAACAGTAAACATGGCCTGAAGGAGGTTCCAGACCCACAAGCATTTCGTGACTCATTTTCCTGTAAGAAGAATGAGTAAGGGTTGTTCACAGAGGGGCAGAAGTTCTCATCCCAGCAGGACACGCCTGCCCTATATGGGAGACATTCTCTATGCATTGAAGAACAAGGCAAAGAAAGAGGAAGAACAGCTTCTCCCTTCTTGGCAAAGTGTGGGTGCTGGGAGAAATGCCCACCTTTTGCTGTGAGCAGAGGTGTCAGCCATCAGTTAGGCATTCGGCATTTCTACCAGATATGGGAGTGGCACTGGGGACCTGTCAGGCCAGTAGAGTCACACCTTGAGGACATCCAAGCAGGGAGCAACTTTACAGTTCAAGTCAAGAGGAGGCTGAGCTCAATTCACTAGCCTTGCAGAGCTTCTCATGGCTGCTATGAAACTCATCCAAGGCCTAGCCTTAAACAGCATGTAACAGAAATAATGAAAAAGTTACAGAATGAGAACTGGACACTGAAAGAATAAAAATCAGGCAAGGTATACATGAAAATGAAAACTAATAAAGACAGAGAAGAATAAAGCAGATAAAAGAGGGAAGAGGAGGAAGAATGGCCAGAGGGCCCCAAGCAGCTGGAAGGAATGTCGGAAAGGAGGGGAAGGTCCGTTGCCTTCACCGCCGCATGAAGACTGTCTCTCAGATGTCTCCCTGCCTCGGCCTTCCTCTCAGGGAGCTCCCGAATACTCACTGAAGCAGAGAACAGGAGATGAATTAAATGTCACCAGATATCCTGAAAACACAGAATCATTAGTGACAAAGGAAGCATTCTTGAGGAGAGAAGGGGCCCTGTAATCAGTTCCCCAGAAAAGCTCTACAACAAGTGAAAAAGAGCAATGGCACAGGGATGGGAATCCCAGGGGTGGACCTCCCAACTCTGAGGCCAGGACTGTGAGGGCTGATAAAGCAGTGTGTCTGAAACAGAGCTGAGGGCTGGGAGAGCTCCACTGCCTGGTGTCCACCAGGCATCTGGGGCCAGGGTTCTTTGAGGAGCTCAGCTTTAGCCGGAAACCAAGCAGTAAGCCTTGAGCCAGGTTTGACCTGTTTCTCTAGAGGTGACATGTCCAAGAAGGACCACTGGACCTGAAGGGTGTTGATGAACTGCAAACATGCAAAAATACCCAGACATTTGACAGGTTCAGGGCATGAGAGTGATACAGAGCAGAGACCCAAAGACACTGAGAAGTAACAGGCAAAACAAGAGATTCCCTTTGCCATGGTGGCCCTATGCTGCTTTCCATCTCTACCTGAGACCACTTCTCGCTGGGAAGAACAGTTCCCAGCATTTACGATGGGACTCTGAGGGAACTGTGATAGGGTGAGCATGAGACTCACAGATATACATAAGAAACTAGTGATTACCAGAGGGCAGGGGCAAGCGGAAGGGGCAACACAGGGGGAGGGGGTTAAGAGGCAGAGACTGGAAAGTATAAATCAAACTACAAGCATATACTGTAAAACACAGGGGACACAGCGAATATTTTATAATAACCATTAATGGAGTATACCCTTTGAAAAGCATGGATTACTATATTGTACATCTGTAATTTATATAATATTATATATCAACTATATTTCAATTGGGGTTCCCTAATGGCTCAACGGTAACGAATCAGCCTGCAATGCAGGAGACCCAGATTCAATCCCTAGGTTGGGAAGATCCCCTGGGGAAGGGCGTGGCTACCCACCCCAGTATTTTTGCCTGTAGAATCCCATGGACACAGGAGCCTGCCAGGTTACAGTCCATAGGGTCGCAAAGAGTTGGATATGACTGAAGTGACTGAGCATGCATACATAGGAACGTCAATGAAAAAAAAAATATTGTGGGATAAAAAAGAATTCCAATGGCCGCTTCAGATCAGAACTCTAGTGCTGAACTATCTCTTCAGCACCTAGAGCTCCACTGTCAACAGAGCTTCCGTGTAAAACAATAGAATAGACCCTTTACAAGGCTGGGCTTCTTAATGCCATTTTGCTTTCCTTTGAGATCAAAAGTATGGAAAGCACTTGGGCACCACTGTGAGCTCTCCAGGGTGCTGACCATGTTCTTCAGACAGATTTCGGCTCTCTAGGATCCTGGCTCCTACAGCATGGCAGCTCTCCTGGATTCCAAAGTGTCACTTTAACTATTTTTATCATGCCTTTCCCCACCTTTTGGATGGGAAAGACTCCAATACTTGAGCCACTTGATGTGAAGAGATGACTCATTTGAAAAGACCCTGATGCTGGGAAAGATTGAAGGCGGGAGAAGAAAGGGACAACAGAGGATGAGACGGTTGGATGGCATCACTGACTCAACGGATATGAGTTTGAGTAAACTCCCAGAGTTGGTGATGGACAGGGAGGCCTGGCGTGCTGCAATCCACGGGGTTGCAGAGTTGGACACGACTGAGCGGCTGAACTGAACCCTTTGGATATCTGAATCCCCGTCTTAGCTTGGTGCTCTGCCTTCAAACGGTTTAGTCAGAAGCAGAGCAACGGTCTCTTTTAAATAACTATAAAACTGTTTTTACTGAGCCGTGAAGCATTGTTATAGTTGAAGACACCATCGCAGCAATCACCAGGCACCATTTACTCAGCACATACTTGCACTATTAAGAAGTTTAGCTGCATTCTCTCTCGAATTTCATCATCACCTTGTATTATCAGGTATTATCACCATTTTGCAAATGAGAAAATGGAGGCTCACTGAGGTTAAACTATTTTGCTTCAGATACACTGTAGAAAAGCAATAAACATGTGCGGTGCTTAGAACAATGCCAATTAACTAGTAAAAACACAATAAATGTTAGTTGCTGGTAGTTTTTCTTTTTATACTGTGTTGCTATTGACTTAAATATTGAGCCCCCCACAGAGAGGGATGAAAATATACTCTGATAGCTCTCCCTTTCTTCCTCCAAATATCTTTTGAAGGAGTGACAGACAAACTCGAATGGATTTTTTTTCCAAGAGAAGAGAAAAAGAATTATCAATCAAACATGATCTATTGGTTTGGGAGTCACAGAGAGTTTGAGAGGAGACTTAAAAGGAATAGACTCTTAACTGTAGCATGAGCTTATGGATGATTATACTTCACAGCTGTTCCAATGTGCTCTTCCCCTTCTGGATTAATCTGCTCAACCCTCAGCCCTTGGAGGGAGCGACCCTACAAACGTGTATCCTTGCCCCAAGGGGCACAGCTCCCTGGGCTGGAGATGGACACACCCCAAAGGGGAACCAACTTGTAATTAAGGCTGAACCAAACATAGTTCCTTTTGGGAATTTGGAATTGAGATTCTGAGGGACGGGATATGTTTGTTGCAAGGCAAGAAGACGTTGACATAGAGAAAGCCAGCCAAGTTACAATACTGGCCAAGCTCACAGGAGGAAGGCCCAGGGACTCCTGTTGCTGAGGTCCCTGGAACAGTCCCGAATCCTCCCATACCTGAGGTCTGGTGAACTGTCTTTCTCTGGAGACCTGGAAAACCACTTGGTATTTTTATTCTCTCAGTTGATGGATTGGGTTTCTACTCCCTCCAAGCAAACGAATCTTTGCCAAAACCTATGGTCATCCTATTGGAGAAGGCAATGGCACTCCACTCCAGTACTCTTGCCTGGAAAATCCCATGGACAGAGGAGTCTGGTAGGCTGCAGTCCAGGGGGTCTCGAAGAGTCGGACACAACTGAGCGACTTCACTTTCACTTTTCATTTTCATGCATTGGAGAAGGAAATGGCAACCCACTCCAGTGTTCTTGCCTGGAGAATCCCAGGGACGGGGGAGCCTGGTGGGCGGCTGTCTATGGGGTCGCACAGAGTCGGACACGACTGAAGTGACTTAGCAGCAGCAGCAGAACAAGTGAAGAGGTGTTCCCTCATGCTCCTGGAGAGGGCTTCTCTGCGGCTTCCAGCATGGCCTATTTATGAGATGCTGAGCCCACGTGGGAGGCAAGCATATGGTTCTCTACTGTGTTGGACACTGACCCCTCTGAGCTGTTGCTGTAGACACTGACATTACTGCAGGCGCTGGACTCCAGACACCTACATGTGGAACATGACTGGAGACCTCATTTTCTCACTTAGCACATGGGTGATTATTTAAAGATTACCCTGCCCAGAGCGATTCTCTGTTGCTCTCATTAAATCATATCAAGGGCCCACATCACTCACTTTAAGCACTACGTATTTCAACAAAGTTGAAATGATGCCAACTAAATTTACTCAACTACAAATGCTCAATAAAGGCGATTTGGCTTTGGAAAAAAAAAGAGGTTTCACTTGGGTTTGTAAATGTGACACGCAGCCTCAGCTTACTCTCCAATGGGATGCCGATTTAAAATGTAAATTACTTAAATTGCCCCAGACCTGTGCCCACGTTTCTTATTCTAAGGCAGTGACACATACATTACAAATACATTATTCATGTGTTAGGTACCCATTATACACACATCGATGCTGCCAAAGGCATAACCAGTCAGGAAAGAGGCTATTGCATATTACAGACAAATCTAGATACTCTCAAATCCCCCCCCTTTCTTGCCTTCAAGCTCTGTTTGAAAGGAAATATCCTTCACAGATATTACCTATGTCCCCGACTCCCACAGATGCGTGTGCTCCTTGGAGGGGTCTGTTTGAAAGCATTGGCTCTGCTAACTGCTGCAGGCTGTTAGTATATCCAGATACAATCTTGTGACCCTCACCTATGACCTTCCAATACTCTGCTAGACAGTGTGGGTTCACTCTGATATCCTAAAGGGCTTGCAGAAAGCAAACATGATGACTCAGAACGCTCATCCCTTCAATAAGAGGTGATTTATTATGCTCACCTAGAAGGATTCTTCTCGCTGTGTGAACTCTCACGTGCCTCAGGAAGAAATGACTCCTGCAGACTGTGAGAGCATCAGTAGGCAGACGCCAGGACATACCTTTTGCTAAAAAGTTCCCTGGCATCAGCTGGTACTTTGTCCATCTGCCAATTGCTCAAATATGGAGTGAGCTGTGGGGAGTCCCATGCCAAGCTTGCCCCCCTGCTGGATAAATTGCTGAAGTCAGGGCCAAGTGGTTTTCTTGATGGCTGTTAGGATATCCAGATTCAAAGCGGTTTTCTTGAAGTTGTGGAAGTATGGTGCTCTCCATGTCCCTTGATTTGTAAGAAATGCTCAGAATGGGAGAGGCAGGAGAGTGTGCTGATGATGGACTCAAGCCCTGGATTCAGATTGTGGCTGAGCCACGTATGGCTCTATGACTCCTTCAGTGGGAGTGTAATTGACCTACCGCATTATGTTAGGTCCAGCCTCACACATAGTGATTCGGTATTTCTGTACATTATAAAAATGATCATCAAGATAAGTCTTACCACCTGTCATCATACAAAGTTATTACAATATTATCGACTATATTCCCTACATTGTACACTTCATCCCTGTGACTCAATTGTTTTGTAATGGAAGCTAGTCTCTCACGCTCTCCCTAAATCTCCCTACTTCACTCATCTTCCCATCTCCCTCCCCTCTGGCAACTGCTTGTTTGTTTTCTGTATTTGTGAGTCTGTTTCTGTTTGGTTATGTCTTTCCGTTTGTTTTACTTTTTGGATTGCACATCTAAGTGATACCATATGGTACTTGTCTTTCTTGGTCTGATATTTCATGTAGCATAATCCCCTCCAGGTCCATCTACATGGTCACAAATGGCAAGATTTTATTCTTTTTAATGACTGAATAATATTCCACTGTGTATGTATATATGTACGTATGTACACACATACGCACACACACATTCTTTGTCCATTCACCTTTTGATGGACACTTAGGCTGTTTCCATATCTTGGCTATTGTAAATAACATTGCAAGGAACACAGGGGTGCGGGTATCTTTTTGAGTTTGCATTTTTGTTTTCTTTAGAAAATTACCCAGAGGACGAACTTTTTTTCTTTCTCCACATTCCTTAGGATTATATAATAATAATGTATCCTGCCTAAGGACAGTCTTTGGATTCAACCTTCTGTTATCTTAAAATGTAAATTATGGGAGTAGGTCTGATGAGGTCTTTACAACCTCCAGACATTCTTTGGATTATATAACCTCATTGTTAACACTAGCAAGTGGGTACTCTTTCTGCCCCCTTCTGATGCCTATGTCAGAAGCTTTCTCTATCTCCTTTATACTTTAATAAACCTTTATTACACAAAAGCTCTGAGCGATCAAGCCTCGTCTCTGGCCCCGGATTGAATTCTTCTCCTCCTGGGGCCAAGAATCCCGGTGTATTTGCGTGATTCAACAACAAACTTTCAAAAGGAGAAGAAAGAAAATGGTCTTTGTTCAGATGCTATGATTATATTCTGAGAAAATTCAAAATTTTTTTTAGATATTCTTTAACAGGTTTGGGCTTCTCTGGTGGCTCAGAGAGTAAAGAATCTGCCTGCAATGCTGGAGGCACAGGTTCAGTCCCTAGGTTGGGAAGATCCCCTGGGGAAGGCAATGGCTACCCACTTCAGTATTCTTGCCTGGAGAATCCCATGGACAGAGGAGCGTGGCAGGCTAGAGTCCATGGGGTCACAAAGAGTTGGACACGATTGAGCGACTAATTTTTCTTTTTTAAAACAGGTTAGAAATGTTTTCTTCTATTCCTGATTTCCTAATACCATTGTGAAATAAAATTAATATTTTATGACAAGACAAGAAAAATTTAAACATGAAAAATTCTTGTCTGCCCTTTGGCCCCCTCTTCCCACATACTGTGCATTGTGTATCTGTGTTATACATGGACCAGCCTTCCCCTTCATGGAATACCAGTTCAACCATAAAGATCAGCATTCTCCCAGCACCAACAAGATAACTCCTTAAAAGATAACATTCTTTCTTGATCTTGTATAGGGCCACATGACCTGCCATGATGACACTTAGATCTGGTTACCATGTAAATTGTCAATAATATGTCATTGATGAACATCCCTCTGTCTCAAAAAATTTATATAACTCTTCCTTGACTTCTAACAGGTCTCAGAGTTTTCTGAGATGCTCTTCCTGGGCTATAATCCTCAAATTGACTTGAATAAAGTTTTTCATTTCTTTCTCAAAAAAAAAAAAAAAAAAAAGAAAATTACCCAGAAATGGAATTGCTGGACTGTACAGCATTTCTATTTTTAAATTTTGGAGGAGCCTCAATACCTCCACAGTGGTTATAGCAATTTACATCCCCACCAACAGGGCACAAGGGTTCCTGTTTCTTCACACCCTTGCCAACACTTATTTGCTATCTTTTTGGATAATGGCCATTTGACAAGTGTGAGACAGTACCACACTGCGGTTTTGATGTGCATTTCTCTGATGATTAGTGATGTTGAACATCTTTTCATGTGTCTGGTGGCCATTTGAGCGTCTTTTTTGTGGGTCCTCTGCACAATTTATTAATTGGGTTGTTTGGTGTTTTTTTTTTCTGACGTTGTGTTGTATGCGTTCTTTTCATACTTTGGATATTGATCAGTTATCGTTAAGTGGATGCTGCAACTTGTCAAAAGCTCTTTCTGAATATACTGAGGTGACTGTATGATTTTTATTCCTCAGTTTGTTAATGTGGTGTATCATGCAGACTGATTTGTGGACAGAAGCACCCAGGTGTCCTGGAGGCTCATCTCTCCAGTGCAGGACTCCTGGGCTGGGGAGCCAAATGTGGGGCTCAGAGCCCATGCTCTTTCAGGAGAACCTCTGCAGTTGTGATCATCTTCTCTTCTGTGGGTCACTTACCTGGCAGTGTGGGCTCAACTATACCATGTCTCTACCCCTCCTACCCATCTCATGGCGATTCCTTCTTTATACTTTTAGTTGTGGAAAATCTTTTCTTCTAGTTTTCAGGTCATTCTTATCAATAGTTGATCTGTAAATAGCTGTAATTTTGGTGTGCTTGTGGAAGGAGGTGAACTCAGGGTTTTTCCACCCCACCATTTTAGTCACCCACAATGACTATGCAACTTTGGACAATTTATTTGACCCCTCCAAGCTTCGATTTTATTGTTTTTATTTGGATGAGAGGGTGCATGCAAAGCACTTTGCCTCCTGCTTGGTACACAGTAAGTGCTCAATATATGTCTGTTCATGGTCGTGATGACTGTAGCGAGCTTCTTTATCTCAAGGTACCTCTTCCCTAGTCTTTGTTTCCTCCTCTCCTTTCCTTACAGTAATTCTGAGGAATCTCCCTTTCCATTTAAAACCAGGAGGAAGGATTTTGAAAGCTAGCTTACTTTAAAGCCCAGGAAGTCTTTATCACAATAATAATTAAAAATTATAATTTATCTGACTTGATGCCAGACTCAAATTGTCTCCAAACCCCTCATAATGGTTAACTTTGAACAGTGCTTCAGGCAGAAAGAAAATGAAAAACCGAAACTTTTGTACTGCACCTACATAATTTTTTCCATTACATCTCTTTGTAATTACATTTAAAATTAATATTGTCCACAGGTCGAATTACTGAGGCTGGTAGGGAAAACAGTTAAAACATTTCAGGTGCTAATCTTGCTTCTCCAGGCTTTGGCTCTGCCTGCCTCTGGTAAGCCCATGGTTCCAAAATTATTTTTCATTGAAGAAACATAAAGAGATGATACAAACAGTAGAATATCTGTGCACGGGTATTTTATGTAAAGTGCTTAGAATGGCAAATATTTTACTTTCTGGGGTTGGGAGCTGAGAGGACATGCAGGGTTAGCCAGCCTGCTATATTCTGCTTAAAATCGGTGATAAGAACACCTGTTCTGATGGACGTGGGAACAACATCCCTAAAGTAGACTGCTGTTCTCAAAATGTCAGAAAAGTTTCAAGTAGACTTGGGCTTATCAATGGGTTTTTTACACCTATGTAAGCTTCTAACATCATCTTTTACCTATGCATCTGGAAATCACTCTTCTAAAAGCACAGGATTCAGCCAGCTATGAGTGCTCACGCAAATCTTTGGCTTTTGCAATGAACGTGGAATCAGAGAGATTACCACTTTTAAATCTAAGCACCAGCAAAGTTTGAAATCCATGTGAAAAGATGTGTTCTAGGATAGCGCTTCTCAAATTTTGATGTGGGTGTGAATCACCTGGAGGATCCTGTCAAAGTGCAGATTGTGACTCACTTCTGAGATGATGAATTACTGCCAATCCTCCAGGTACTCTCCACCCTGCTGCCCACAGACTCCACTTTGAATGACAGGGTTCTAGGATACACGTGGGTCTGCTCCTGGGCTTGAGCTCCCTGTGCACCACGGTGGCCTTCCACCTTGCAGAGGGACTAGCGCCTGTGCCGCAGTGAATGACTGCTCCTCCTTCAGGCTGCCTGACTACTTGGGATGGCAAAGGGCCCGAGTCGCACTGATTACAAGACGGCCACGAAGGGCTGCACTCAGGAGACCTTGACTTGTCCTTGCACCCAATAGCTCAGGTTTGCAGGGTCCTGCCCTCTTGGGACATGAACGTTCTCAGGAAGAAGTGCCCCCTCTCATGAGAGCTAGTCTGACATTTTCCTCCTCTACTTTCCCATCACCTTCTTATCTCTTCTTCCATCACCATTTAAAGCCCCCTCTAACGCCTCCATTAAAATTTTGTTCTTATCTCTTCTTCAGTCTCATTTTTGTTTGACTTGCTGTGCCCTGCCATTGAGTTTAGCTTTTTTACTCTCCTTGGGTTTTTACCTTTTTCCCCAGTGTTCACAGCTTCCTTTCTTCTCTACCCAAGACTTTCACATATTATTTCTACACTCAGGTTTAGAAAGATCTGGGAAGCAAGAGTCAAATGGGAGTGGCACTGTTACACTGCTGCTGCTGCTAAGTCACTTCAGTCGTGTCCGACTCTGTGCGACCCCAGAGATGGCAGCCCACCAGGCTCCCCCATCCCTGGGAGTCTCCAGGCAAGAACACTGGAGTGGCCTGCCATTTCCTTCTCCAATGCATGAAAGTGAGAAGTGAAAGTGAAGTCACTCAGTTGTGTCTGACTCCTAGCGATCCCACGGACTGCAGCCCACCAGGCTTCTCCGTCCATGGGATTTTCCAGGCAAGAGTACTGGAGTGGGGTGCCATTGCCTTCTCTGTATCTAAATCTATAACCTCCTAAAATGATCACACCCTTTTACCCAGTCCTTCCACTCCTAGGCATTTATTAAGAAAACAGGCATAGACACAGAAAAGATAACCTGTACCAGATGTCCACTGCAGAATTGTTTATAACAGCAAAAAATTGTCTAAACTGGTGGTTAAGCAAATGACGGTATATCAAAACTACAGATATTATTTTGGCATTAAAGGTGAAAACACTCATCAAAGTGAAGTGAAGTAAGACAATGACACCAATGCACATATTAAAATTTCAATGTTATTAAGATATGTAAGTAAAAAACTAACAAGAAACGTGCCCAGTTAGTAACAGTAATAGTTTCCTTTGGTTGATGGAATTATAGATGTTATTTTTATAACTTTTATATTTCCTATGTTTTCCACACTAGAACTGTTTTATTTAAAAAATCTTAATATTTAGGAAAATACCTTAAATACAAAAATGGTTTACTTTATAAATTTAGATAACAGATCCCACTCACAGATAATGTAACTATTTGAATATTAGGGCAGCTTTGTACTCACATTAGAGTTTCCACTGAATATTGTAGAATACTAAAGCGAATAGCTGTAATAAATGTTCCCTCAGCAAAACTGTTTACACACAATCATAGGCTTTCAGACAAGGAACTGGGATATCATCTGCCTGCATCTTTTCCCTAAATATAGTAATGGCTTTTGCCAAATTCTCACATTCTTTCTCTAGTGACAAATTCATTTAAGATGCAATTCCTCAACTGGCTAGCAAACTAGCTTGACTATTTTTGGCATAATTACAGATAATTAGGCAGCGTCTCAGAGTAATGTGACTTTCCACCACTGTAAAGAAAGTAATTTGCACTTTCAGCGTGAGTCTCTTCTGTCTCTGCATTCTGCAGTATCAACATTTTGCCTTTCCCCTATTAGTTAATGCCTGACTCGGGGGGCTGAGGACTGCGCCAGGGTGGTGTCTTGAGAAGGAGTTATTATGAGAGGATCAAGCAATTAGAACATCCTTTGCAGTAACAGAGTTCCAGCAGTTGTTGGATAGGCTACACACTTGAGAGACATTTCCTTGACCATATGACTTCAACATTTCCTGGTGAGATAATGCCTTTAGACACAGGCAACTGTGCCTTTCTCTGTACAAAGAGTCCCCAAGGAAATGAGTCCAGCCAGGTCCCATGGTTCCCTTCTAGATTACAGTCAGTGTACCCACAACCCCAGAACTTCCACTCAATTCTCGGATGATGTCATGTCATTTATCCCATAGAGGAGGCTCATGGAGCTGTCAAATTATTTTTCTAGAATTCTCTTGGAATTAATTTATTATCTATCCAATCATTCTTCCATTCCTATGTCATACATTTAACCTGCCCATCTGTAAACTCACTTATCTACCCGTTCATCCACCTATCCATTTGCCCATCCACCTATCCATCCATATTTTTTCTTTTTTGACTAACATTAAGTCATTATGCACCAGGAATGATATTAGTCACTGGTGAAGACTTTATGGCTCCCTGACTTGATGTCCTCATAGTCTAGGAGGTGAGACGGGTACACAGATGCTGCGAAGCGATGAAAAATGAAAGAACAGAAAAGGAGTTGATATGATTTCACCAAGGGAGTGGTCTTTGTTTTAGTTGCTAAGTCATGTCCGACTCTTTGCAACCCCATGGACTGTAGCCCACCAGCCTCCTCTGTCCATGGGATTTCCCAGGCAAGAATACTGGAGTACTGAAGTGGGTTGCTGTTTACTTTTCTAGGGGATCTTCCCAACCCAGGGATCGAATCCATGTCTCTTGCATTGGCAATGGAGGGATCAGAAAAGGGTCCCTGGATGATGTCTTAAAGAATGAGAACATTTTGCCAGGTAGAGGAGAGAAGGATGCAAGTCCAGGCTGAATGAATATACGAGCAAAGACACAGAAACATGAAGATACAAGGAAGATATGTGGGAAGGTAAGAAACAGCACCAGGAGTGTGCACTGAAATGAGGAGGCCTTGAGGCTGGGGAATTCATAAGAAGGCAGTTGTAACTGTACAATAGCATCTCTCATGGTCAAAACCATTTGTTCATTTGATTGGTTTAAAGCAAGGTTGAGACATGATATAATTGATGTTAAAAGGAGTAATGGGCAGGTATGAGGCATAGACTTGAGGTGGATTCATTCACCAGCAAGTGGGAGGGACAAGGGGGCACATAAGAGATGTTTTCCTGGAGTAGAAGGTTGAATGAACAGGACCTGCTTGGGCAGGGAGAAGGAGAAATTTAAGGCAACTCAAAACTTTCTGACTTGGGAGTTGGGTTTACCATCAGTGGAAATGGAGAATCCCGGAAATGAAATAGGCTAAGCATGGTCACTTCCGTCTCATTCACTATTTCACTAATTTATGGGATGTTCAGTGACTGTCCACTATGCGCCAGCCACAAAGGCTACATCGGTGAACAAGATGGACATGGCTCTGTCCCATGGAACTTCCTGCCTCATTTTCACAAGTAAAACATAGCTATTCCTCCATCAGAAGGACTGCTATCTTCCTTCTTCCTGATGGGCCCACAGCTGGAATCCCCAGGAACTTCTCCCCAGACCAGTCTGCATGCCTGGGCCAGCTCCTCCATTAAGGGCAGAACTTGCCAACTGATGAACTGCTTGGCAATTGACCTCCTATCAGTCAATCCTCTGTCACTAAGATGCTGCTGTCAGCAGTGTTCAATCACCAGATGTCACTGATGGCTCCCTGCTGCACGTGATTGTGAAACTGCATCACTCCTCAGATAAGGATTAAGTCATCCAAGCAGATGCTCGGAGGCTTTGCCAAGAGTGCTGACAACTTGACAGCTTCCATCCTTCCCTGCCCCTGGGATGAAAGAGGTTCTTTAGGGGACACGATGTTTCTAGTTTTCCCTGGCTTGAAGCTCCTGCTAGACAGCTGACCAAGAGATGTGACAGGTGCTGTGTGTCTCAGTCAAACACTCGGGTTTCAGCGATACTGGAGCCCAGTGTGCTTGGCTGTTGGCAGAACACATTTCCTGGAAGAGCATTCTGTGTTCTAAGGTTGTGAATCCTGCAAAGTCAGAACAATGAGCTGTGACCTTCATTCTAGAAACGGAGTCCCCAGTCTCCAGGATCTAAAGCCTGATCATCTGAGGTGGAGCTGATGTAATAATAGAAACAAAGTGCCCGATAAGTGTAATGCACTTGAATCATCCCCAAACCACCCCCCCCTACTCAGTCCGTGGAAAAATTGTCTTCCAGGAAACTGGCCCCTGGCACCAAAAAGGTTGGAGACCACTGCTCTAGAAGGCAAGAGTGTTTCCAACCTGGGGCAGCTGGTGCTAATTAATTGGTATTTTCTGCTTGGTCAGCTAAGTCTCCATTTGGTACAAATGACCCTGATCATATCAGCAAGCCAGCAGGGAAGACAGACACACAGAGTTAAAACCAACCTTAGATGTTTCCCTCTCTTTCCCTTGGTGCCTCCAACAGTGACAGATGCTTTGGTGATGGGAACAAGCTTTCAGAGCCCTCCTCCTTCCACTTCTCTAAAGGATTATGGAGAACGCCTCTTTCTTCAGTTGATGGGTTTAGCTTTGCCTTTTTCTTACTGGAAATTCAGTGTGGTAGTTGTTTCACTAACTTGATTTCTCGTGCTGTGCAGACTTTTGTGTTTGTTTCTGAGTGTGGACGAGTGTGATGTGAGGGGTAAAGCTGTAGTCACAGTGCTGTGGAGGGGGTGGTACTCCATGCTGGGATAGCATCACCAGCCAGACTGGGGACCCCAGAGGGAGACACTTGAGGGCACAAGCTGCCAGAGCATATGGCAACTGCCATGCAGAGGGCTGCCTGGGGGTTCATGTTATTCTCCTGTGTTCCCCACCATGAGGCTGCTCAGCTTGCACACAACTTCATCCATTCAAAATGATGACATAGCACTTACCTCTGAAATGCCTTTTTTTGTATGCCTATTTTCAAATACGTGCTCTGCACAAAGTGAGAGGGATGGGGTGAAGGAGGGATGGAGAGTCTGCAGAGGGGGGCTGTTCCTGGGACTGACTTTTGGGCGTGCCCGCAGGCTCTCACAGCTTAGACCCGAGGACTCCATCACCCTGTGTCGGCGTCTGTGTCCTTTCCTCCAAGGTGCTGTCCTGAGAGCTTAGAGAGCAGTTAACAGCATGTGAACAGAGGGCAAGCTTGACTTTCCCGGGTCACTCGGCCTCTTCCTGCTCCTGCAAGCTCTCAGAGTGGTTCTTGGTCTGCCAGCTGCTGACAAGCACTCAGCCAGATGGGAAAGGGAACTATGCAGATGGGGGCGTGCTGAGGGAGGCGAATCTCACTCTTCCTTAGTTTCCTTAAGGAGAAAAATGATGCACGAGGAGGCAAATAAAATCCTCTGATGAAGATGCTATTGAAGTGCTTGTTACCCTTGTCTGTTTGCTACAACAATGGTAGTAAAGCCCTTAGAATGAAAGGGCTGGGGGTTTTTCTTCAAGGCAGAAGGAAAGAGTGAATGGACATTGGAGGGTAGAGCTTGGGGAGGTAGGGCTCAGGAGTAGGGTCACTCAGGAGTAGGACAGGCACCAACAGGGTGGAGAGGCTGCTTTCCTAGAACCGGTGAACAGTTGGAAAGAAAATAAGCTCTCTCCATGCTTGGATGTTTCCAAAATGCCTCAAAAACCCACTCATGGTCTTTACTCACCCCACACTCCCCCATAAAAAACTGGGTCTTCAAGGTCTCCAGTTCTCAGAGAATGGCATGACCCTTCACCTTGTAGACAAGATCTGAGAGTCATCTAAAGCAGAGTATCTCAGTCTCAACACTCTTGACACTTGGGACCAGGTAAGTCTTTGCTGTTGGGGATGGGGCTGTCCTGTGCATGGTGGGATATTCAGCAGCATCCCTGGTGGCCTATTAGGTGCCAATAGCACACCCTCAGGGCTTCCCAGGTGGCTCAGCGGTAAAGAATCTGCCGCCAATGCAGGAGATACAGGAGATGCATACAGGAGATGTGGGTTCGATCCCTGGGTCTGGAAGATCCCCTGGAGGAAGAAATGGCAACCCACTCCAGTATTCTTGCCTGGGGAATCCCATGGACAGAGGAGCCTAGCGGGCTACAGTTTTTGGGGTCTCAAAAAGTCGGACGTGAATGAGCGACTAAACAAGAAGAAGCACACCCTTCCCCCAAACTCTGTGCTTTGCTCCCCACTAGATGCTACCACGGAAGTCTCCAGACATTGCCAGATATCCCCACATCGTCCCTCGTTTAGAACCACCGATCTGAAGCAAACCACCGTCAGGTTCTGCCTAGTTTATCTTCTAGGTCTGCCTACCTCTCCCCACCCTGCACCCCCATCACTGCGTTTAAGTGGTGGTTACCTCCCACCTGGACACCTGCTCAGCAAGTCTTCTTAAGCCCCCCCTGCCTCCTCCAACCCACTTTCCAGACAGCAGCCCAGTTGATGATTCCAGAGTCAACTCTGCTCATATGATCTTCCCATACAAAACCTATGGCGGCTTTCCCATTCTCTAAGGATATGGATGAAGATTCCTAACAGAGGTTAAAGAATCCAGCCATATGTGGAGAAAAGGGAACACTCCTACACTGTTGGTGGGAATGTAAACTGGTGCAGCCATTATGAAGAACAGTCTGGAGGTTCCTCAAAAAACTAAAACTAGAACTACCATATGATCCTGCAATCCCACTCTTGGGGATATGTAAGAAAACAGTGAAAACTCTAATGCAAAAAGATGTGTGCATCCCAGTGTTCCTGGCAGCACTGTTTACAATAGCCAAGACATGGAAACAGCTTAAATGTCCATCGACAGAGGAATAAAGAAGCTATGGTATATATACAGTGGAATACTATTCATCCATAAAAACAATGAAATAATGCCATTTGTAGCCACGTGGATGGACTTAAAGATCACACCAAGTGAAGTAAGTCAGACAGAAAAACAGAAATGTCACACAACATCACCTTAGATATGTGGAATCTAAAAATAATGATACAAATGTAATTATTTATAAAACAGACTCACAGATATAGAAAACAAACTTATGAATACAAAAGGGGAAAGAAGCCAGAGGGATAAATTGGGGATTTGGGATTAACAGACACACACTACTGTATATAAAATAGATGAACCTCAAGGACCTACTATTAGCACAGGGAACTATATTCAGTATCTTGTAATGATCGATAGTGGAAAAGAATCTGAAAGAGACAACACACCCATGACTGAGTCACATTTCTGTACCCCTGACACACTGTAAATCAATTAAAAAAAGAAAAAGAAAAGAACCTAGCATGGCCTGCTTCGCCGCTTGCCTCACACCATTCTCCTCCCGCCATCAGCTCCTGCTGCCCGTGAAAGGTCCTTCCTGCCCCACGTTCCCTCCAGCTACACATCCTTCTTCCTGCTTCACCCACTTTGGTCTTTGGGATCAAGATTCCAAAATTACTTCTCTGGGGTCTCAAGCTTCCCAGACCCCTCCATGTCAAGGATCCTAGTTAGACACTCTTAAAGCAAAGCACATCGTTCCTTCTCAGCTTTCATTACGGTTCATAACTCCACACTGCTCTGTGCCTCATCTGATTGAAGCTTCCCTCTCTCACTAGACTCTGAGTTCCGTGAGTTGCACGGACCATGTAGGTAGGACCATGCTTCAGCCTACCTCTGGCACCTAGCACAGTGCCTGGCACATAAACCTTTGCTGAAGGGATGGAAATATGTGGAGGTGGCCTGATAGGTTAAAATCTAAGCCAGTGGTGGTCCCTGAACTTGAAACCAGGGCTTTTCAGGACCAGAAATGTTCCTTCCATTCACTACTGTTGTTTTACCTTCATGCATTTCTTCATTTCACAAGTCTTCCCTGAGAACCTACTATGTGCCAGATGCAGACTAATTATTTCAGACCAGATAGGCTTGGCCACGGTGATGCAGTGTGTCCCCGTCTAGCAGTAGAGACAGACATCGACCCAGCAGCAACAGCCCTGGGAGGACGGTGGAAGGGGCAGTGCGGATACGCACAAGGCTGGTGTGTGCTCTGAGGCCATGGAATGGAAGCCACCACAGCTTCTCCTCCACGTCATTGCTTTTTCAGACGAAGCAGAAGAGGACAGCTTTATTGCTTTGCCAGGCCAACGGAGACACTCCAGGCTTCTGCCTCAAAACACTATGTGTCTGACCACGTCATTGCTTCCTACTTTAACTATCCAGGAAGTGGGAGTTGAGTTTCTTTGAGAAAAGACAGGGAGGAATAGTAGAAAACAGGAGTCAACCTAGATGTCATTGATTCGCAGAAATGGCACCAATCTGAAGACGTTATTTGGCATTTATATTGTTGTTCACTCAGTCGTGTCCAGCTCTTTGTGACCCCATGGACTGCAGCACACCAGGCTTCTCTGTCCTTCACCATCTCCATGAGTCAAATTCATGTCCATTGGGTTGCTGATGCTCCAACCATCTCATCTCATGGCATTTATATTGCACTCCCTAAACGGATTTCCAAATGTTTGTTTTCAGAATGCCTTGAACTCAGAGAAATAAGGCACAGTAGCATTTCTTCTTACTTGGTTAAAAAAAAAAAAAAATCAGTGGCATGGCCAACAGATGAATAACTGGTACAGTTGGAAATAAAGCTTTAAGTTAAGTTAGGTCAGTTGAGCGGTCATCTGTGGCCACTTGCTACCTGCAGATTCACTGTGAGGTGATGAGGATGCCAAGGTTCTGGGGCTACTAAGACAAAGAAAACAAAAGTCTTGTCCTCTGGGAGTTTACAGCTTCCAAGAGGAAAGGAGCCACACGCATCTCTGCATGGATGTAAAACTGTTATTGTGGGAGTATAAGTGGTTCTGTCTCATTATTCAGGCATCAGTCCAAACCTCACCTCCAAGAGACTTTCTTTGATCACCTTGACCTTACCCTCTTAGCCAGTTACCTCCTCTCTCGTTGCTTCACATTAATTTCCTCATAGCACCTGTCTTTTTCTGAATTACATAGTCGTTTATGTTTTATTTATACTGATTCCCCAGCTAGAATGTAAGCTCGACACTATCTGGCTCCCCTCCACACTCTAGAGCCTAAAACAGCATCTTAGGTGGTTGGCACTGAATGAATGAGTGGATGGATGGATGGATGGATAGGTAGATGAATATTCCGAGGGAAGGCCAGTCAATCCTCCCTTGGGAGGTTGAAGCTGCACAAGAGAGGTGGTATTTGAACTGGATCTTGAAGTAGGAGTTCCTTGGGTGGATGAGAAGGGGATCATTAGACATAAATATTTTCACATTTGGAGATGGCGGGAAGAGGGAAGGTAGACTCGAAATGATGGTGGGACAGGAAGCATGGCAGGTAGTGAAAGGGTGTGAAGGCCACACTCCCAGAAAGGAGACTTCCCCTTCTCGGGATGCTGCAGATAATGAGACTTTTTAAGCACAAGAAAGGTGGGGCCAGATCTCTAATCCACAAATCTTCCTCCAGTGGCCCCAAAAAATGAGGCTGGTTACTGAGAAAATTAATGAATCTTTCCCAGGAGAGAGGAACAGAATTTGTAAGCATCTAATTGAGGACATCCACAAAACAATTTTTTTTTTTGGGGTCTTTGCTGACATCAGAAATCCTTTAAAATCCCCCAGCTCCTACTGTAAAGTTGTCTTAGGCAGTGAGCATGTTGAACCGTGCGTGGAAGGTTTCCACATCTTCCCTCCCAGGGTCATCAGGGATTTAACACTGAACAACTTAGAAGAAGGGCCAAGAAGCTAAAGGACTAATTAAGTCCCGATTGGGTAAAGAACATGGGTTTCTAACAGTGAGTTGGTGAGGTATTTTTAAGTACTCCCGGAGGGAGGTGAACAGAATAAAAGCTTCATCATTAAGTATCTTTCCAGTAAATGGAGTCTCCTCGTTAGTTAGAAGAAAGCCTCATCAACTAAGAGTTATATATCATATTCCAAATTTCTCTTTCTTAATGTCTATAAACGTAATGGCTGGTAAGTGTGAGCAGACCTAATATATATATATATATATATATATATATATATATATATATATATATAAAGCTCATACTGTGGCCGGGCACTGTCAACGGTATTTCATATTCTTTAATTCTAGTGGACATCCTTTGAGCTATTATTTGTCCTCATTTTGCAGGTGAGGAGACAGAGGTGAAGGGTCAAATCCATTGCCCAAGACCATGCAGCCAGTAAGTAGCAGAGCAGGGACGTTAATCCAGGTTCAAACACAGACTATAACAGGGATCAAAACTACAGACGCTGGAGTCTGACAGCCTGGGCTGTGGGGGCTGACTACTCAACGCCATGTGAGGTTGGGTTGGCCACTCAGCCTCAGAGCTGGGCTTCTTTGTCAGGAATGTGGGCTCACGAGGTCCCTGCTTCAGAGGCATGTTGTGAGTAGAGGCACTGGTGCCCCAGGTTCACCGAGAGGATGGGCGCCAAGCACTCTGCACGGAGCCTGACGCCTGGAGACCACCAGATACAGTTCATTGTCCACACTGCAGGAGTGGCTGAAATGTCTCTGTTTTAATCCTGGAGTGGTCTAACTCCACTGCAAAAAAACAGATGCTAAATGACACAGCCACACTCTCCCTGGTCCTCCTGCCACTGGCCACACCAAACCTTGCTCGTGAGACGCTCCCAAAATCAAAGTCTGCCCACTGGGGCAACTTCATGTCCACTCTACTTTTCTTGGGTCAGGGTTTTTCTACCTTGGTATTCTGAATTTTGGAGTCAGCTAGTTCTTTGTAGTCGCGGTTGTCCTGTACGCTGTAGGGTGCTCAGCGGCATCCCTGGCCTCTTCCCACTAGGTGCTGGCAGCTCTCCCATTATTGCGACAACCAAAAATGTCCCCAGACATCGCCAGATACTCTCTGGTGGCACAATCACCCCCTAGTTAGGAACTGCTGGCTCAGGTGAAAATTCACAGTGATTTATGAAGCTGAAGACCAAACTAGAGGTTTCTAGGATTCAAAGAGGTAGATTGTCCCTTACTCAAACAGTTCATAGCACTTACTAAATTGAGATGAATTCTCACTGGGGAGCCAAGGCAGGGCAATCAACAAATTAGCATAGATGGGAGTTCATCAAACTCCTGCTACCAGTCCACAGCATTTCCTAGATTGCTAATTTCCTGTTAAAGGAGCCATGCCATTTAATAAGCATTCTGTCATGGCTCCATAAGGTGGAATGGAAGCGTGGGGACCCAGTGAAGGTCTCTTTCACATTTTTAATGAGAAGCAACAGCTATGTTCACACACTCAACATTTATTGAGTGCCTGCTATATGAAATATCACATATTAAGCCTGTAACAGCATTGGGAAAAGGTTGAAGTCTTTTATGCCAAACTGCCTCATGGAAGGAATACTAATTGATTTTCCTAATCGTTACTGAAAACCTACTATGTGCCAAGCCATAATCTAGGCTCTGGGTAGAACGTGCTGAGAGAAAAGGATATTTACTGTTCCTGAGCTCTTGAGACCTAGAGTCAAGCCATGGGTCTCAGTGCAGTGTCCTTTGACCAGCAGCACCAGCCTTATTTGCTGTCATGGACTGAACTGTGTCTTTCCCAAAAGACATGTCAAAGCCTTAACCCCACTACTTCAGAATGTGACTTTGTTTGGGAATAGGGTCTCCACAGAGGTAAACAAGATAAAATGTGGTCAGTCACGTGTGTTCAGTACGATGGGTCTCTCGATGTAAAGGGGAAATTAGGAGACACACATTATCTGCAGGGGGAGGGCCCTGTGAGGATACACGGGGGAAGTGCCCTGTGGAGACGGAGGATGAGGAGAAGCTGCCACAGTCCAGGGAACACCAGGGGCTGCAGGGAGAGCAGGAGGTAGAGAGGTAAGGAAGGCACCTTCCCTGACCCACGGAGAGCGGACCCCCAACAACGATTTGCTCTTAGACCTGCAGCCTCCAGAACTGCAATAGAAGACATTCCTGTTGTTTTAAGCCACTTAGTTTTTGGTACTTTATCACGGCAGTCCTAGGAAGCTAATGCACCTGAAAACGTGGTGGAAATGCAAATTCTTGGTCCCCACCCCAGATCAGAGGCACTGTGCTGTGTATGGAGATCTGGCAATCTGTGTCTTAACAAGGCCTCCTGGGGCTGCTGATGCATGCTGGAGTGCGGGAACTACTGATGTAGAGCAGTGGTTCTCAAGCCTGGCTGCATGTTAGATTTACCAGCGTGGCCTTAAAACAAGAACAGTGTCTTAGAAATTCTGACAGGAATTCTGATAGGATGATTCTAATGTGCACCCAGGCTAAGAATGGCTGGTCTAGAGTGATGTCTCTCAAGTGTGAGTGTGCAGCTCTCAGCAGGAATGGCATCACCCAGGAGTTTTGGAAAATGCAGATCCAGATCCAGTTGGGTTGGCGTGGGGCCTGAGACCTGCATTTCTAATGTGGTCTGGGTGGATATCTTGTTGGTCCAGGGCTTAAGAAGTAAGGGTCGTGTAGCACAAACACTAAAGTTGATGGTAGTAACAGCTAATGCCTATTCATTGAGCGTCTTCCAAATGCCAATCATTGTGCCAGGGAATGGAATACACTGACTGAGGAGAAAGACACAGCCTGAATACTGTGAGGCCTGCATTCTGTCTAGGGTTTTGCCTTCCCACAGGAAAGGACCTTACTGAGCCTGTGAGGAGCCCTGATAAGGTGGAGCTGAGTCTCACATCAGGCAGAGCAGGGCTAATGGCTGTTACAGATAAACCACAACTTCTCAACAGCTTAGCCAATAAACATGAACATACTCTGGTATGCTCTGGTATGTCAGGGAGGATTCTGGCATCCAGGTCCTTCCTTCTTGGACTAGGCCCCCCTTTCAGTCCCTGGAGCGCTGCTCCCGGTTCAGTTGGTGGGTGGTGACACAGGGTGAGGAGGCCTCGGAGTGGTCTAATGACTTCCACCAAATTCCACTGTCTCTGATCCATGGCCCTGCCCAATTTCAAGGACGTTGGGAAATTCAATCTAGCCATGGCCAGAGGAAAAGGAAATGGGTTTGGTGAATACACTGTCTCTATCACAATCTGGAAAAATGAATCAAGTTGGTAAGATGAAGAAAGGGAGAAAGTAGTCTGAGAGTGAGGTACCAAGAGCGTATAATGAATATTTGGTAAGTATTCAAATAAGCTAATCAAATGTCCATAGTTTCTCGGGTTACTATCTTCCTTACAAAAACAATTATGGTAATCTACTTAGGTCTTTGATGCTTCAATACTGTGCCATGTTAAAACATTTCTATGGGACTTGAGTAGACATTTCTCCAAAGAAGATGTACAAATGGCCAATAAAAACATGAAAAGGTGCTGAAAATCACTAATCATTAGGGAAACTCAAATCAAAACTACTCTAAGATACCATCTCACATCCATTAGGATGCTTACTATTAAAAAGGATGTGGAGACATTGGAATCTTGTACCCTATTAATGGGAGTGTAAAATGGTACAGCTGCTCTGAAAAACCATAGGGTGGTTCCTCAAAATATTAAAAATAGGATTTCCATATGATCCAGCAATCCTACTTCTGGGTACCCCAAAGATTTGAAATCAGGGTCTTGAAGAGAGATTTATACATCTAAGCTCATAGAAGCATTATTCACAATTGCTAAAATGTGGCAGTGACCGAAGTGTCCACTGACAGATGAATGGATAAACAAAATGTGGTCTATACATATAATGTACGATTCAGTTCAGTTCAGTTGCTCAGTCGTGTCAGACCCTGTGACCCCACAAACCGCAGCACACCAGGCCTCCCTGTCCTTCACTACCTCCCGGAGCCTACTCAAACTCACGTCCATTGAGTCAGTGATGCCATCCAATCATCTCATCCTCTGTCATCCCCTTTCTTCCCACCCTCAATCTTTCCCAGCATCAGGGTCTTTTCAAATGAGTCAGTTCTTTGCATCAGGTGGCCAAAGTACTGGAGTTTCAGCTTCAGCATCAGCACTTCCAATGAATACTCAGGATTGATTTCCTTTAGGATGGACTGTTGGGATCTCCTTGCTGTCCAAGAGACTCTCAAGAGTCTTCTCCAACACCATGGTTCAAAAGCATCAGTTCTTTGGCGCTCAGCTTTCTTTATAGTCCAACTCTCACATTCATACATGACCACTGGAAAAACCATAGCCTTGACTAGACAGATCTTTGTTGGCAAAGTAATGTCTATGCTTTTTAATATGCTGTCTAGGTTGGTCATAACTTTTCTTCCAAGGAGCAAGTGTCTTTTAATTTCATGGCTGCAGTCACCATCTGCAGTGATTTTGGAGCCCCCCCCCCCCCCCCAAATAAAGTTGGCCACTGTTTCCACTGTTTTCTCATTTATTTGCCATGAAGCGATGGGACCAGATGCCATGATCTTAGTTTTCTGAATGTTGAGCTTTAAGCCAACTTTTTCACTGTCCTCTTTCACTTTCATCAAGAGGGTCTTTAGTTCTTCTGCTTTCTGCCATAAGGGTGGTGTCATCTGCATATCTGAGGTTATTGATATTTCTCCCAGCAATCTTGATTCCAGCTTGTGCTTCATCCAGTCCAGTATTTCTCATGATGAACTCTGCATTTAAGTTAAATAAGCAGGGTGACAAAATACAGCCTTGATGTACTCCTTTCCCGATTTGGGACCAGTCTGTTGTTCCATGTCCAGTTCTAACTGTTGTTTCTTGACCTGCATACAGACTTCTCAGGAGGCAGGTCAGGTAGCCTGGTATTCCCATCTCTTTAAGAATTTTCCACAGTTTGTTGTGGTCTACCAGTCAAAGCCTTTGACATAGTCAATAAAGTCAAATGGACTATTATTCAGTCTTAAAAAGGAAGTGAATTCTGCAACATGCAGAATATGCAACATGGATAAAACTTGAGGACATTACAGTGAAATAAACCAGTCACAAAATTACACATACTGTATGATTCCACTTAAATGTAGTACTTAGAGTAATCAAAATCATATAGGCAGAAAGTAAAATGACTCCCAGGGGCTGGAGGGGGAGGAGAATGAGGAATGATTGTTTAGTGGGTATAGAGTTTCGGTTTTGTAAGATGAAGAGAGTTATGGAGATGGATGTTGGAGATGGTTTCACAGTGCTAAGGATGTCTTCAATACCACTGAACTGTACACTCTAAAATAGCTAAGATGGCTAATTTTATGTTACGTGTCTTTTGCCACAGTAAAAACGTTGAAAAAAGTGTCTAAGAAAGAGTGTTGACACATTCTTAACAGTACTGAACAGACAGGTGGGCGAGATGTGTCTGAACTTACTCCCATTGTCCTGGGTCACTGGACATCAACACAGGCTGCAGGCTGGAGCTGATGGCTGGGCTTAGAGTCTGAGATGAGCCTGGCATATGCGTGGGGGAATGACGAGCGGGAGGGACAACGAGGACCTCAGGCAGGAGACGTCAAGGGGCAGCCAAGGCGGTATCTGCATCTCTCCACAGTGCCCTGCACAGTCCCCTTTACTGTACAAGTTGGTGTCCTGATCTGACCATAATGCAAAATATTTTTAAGGTCTTTCCCGGGACAAGCTGCCTGAATATCCGAGAGACTCAGAGAAAGAGAATTCTATCTAAGGTCAACGAATGAGCTGCAAAATGATGAGTCACAGCTGGGCTATCATGGAATTGTATGGACAATGCTCAGATTGCCCCAAACTTCTCTGCGATATTCCTAAAAACTGATGCCCAGTGTTTGACTGTCTGAGCTGAAATCTTTTTCTGTAAAACCCATCCCTCTTGGGTCCTGCACAAAGACGACAATTTCAGTCTGTCACATGATGCTGGGCAAACAATTTCACCTCTCCAGGCAGCGATTTCATCATCTATAAGGTGGGAATAATTACAGGCCCTCTCCTGTATGAAGCTCTTGTAAGTACAAAATGAGTACATGATACACAGAAAGTGATCTGAAAAATACCACCTACAATGATCACTATGACTCTTCACGAACCTTTACAAAACAGTTCCATGCTTGCCGCTGTGTCTTCTCCCCTGTTAGATTTCTCCTCTTTCAATTCTTCAGGTTTCTCCTCTTGCAGAGATCCAAGCCTTTTGCTTTCATCTGGACCATCATTTCCCAAACTGCATTCTAAGGCTAATAGATCTTCAAGACATTAATAGTAGTTCCTTGAAAAACAAAGCTTGGGAAACACTTTGTATACCAGATGCCTCCCTTAAAGGTTTATAATGTATCTTGGGATAATAAAGGTTCTGAAAAGGCCCAAGCATAGACAGTTGTTTATATGGGTTCGTGTGTGTGCCTTGTGTGTGGAAATGTTAAGCTGATATGATATTTGTGATAGTCAATTAGTCATCATCTGATTTAAAACAATTCCATACAGTCTTCAATCAACAGCTCCAATCCAGTTAAACCTGGAAATACTTGCATGTGGATCATCCTAGTTGAATATGTCTTTGAAAACATATATGTTCTGTTGGACAAGTTTCCTTTCTAACCTTGCTCATCTGCTGATGTGATAACTGTGCCTTTCTTTCTGTGCCTAAATCCAAATCACTGATAAAATAATCCCATGACAGTGCTAAATCGACACCAATCCACCAATCTACTTTTTTCCTCTATGGAACCACCACATTTTCTGCCACCCATCCACAAGGACATCCTATTATCTGAGGATTGCATTCCTTCTTTAAATTATTCTCTCAAGTTTCACTCTACAGTTTGACTATAAATTTGGACTCAATTGTCTGGGTGAAATCTCATAAAAGTCCTTTCAATTGAGACTGTATTTTTTTCCTCCACTAGATCAACAGATTGTTGGCCTGTCTTAACTGGTCATTTCAGTCTCGAGATTCTGACTGATTGTCTATGGAGATGAGTAGAGTGTAAACGCTTTGGGCGACACTGATGACTAATGCTTGGGAAACTGTGTGAACCAAAATAAATCTGGAAAGAAATAACCTAAAGTTACCCAGAAACAAATGCATTTGTGCACAGTCCAAGCAATAAGAGCCAAAGCTTCCCCAGTCTCCTCCTAATCTTTACAAACTATTCTCTCCTGAGCCACTTGGCACATTTCCATTATGGCCTTCTGAATATGTATAGACACAGCAGGTAATTTAAGATTGCTGCAAGTGTCTGACAAAAACATAGTGCGTGTTCAACTTATTTAGGAAACATCTTAATGACAAGCAAAGCAGTTTATAGAGGACATATTTTTATAGCACAGTAACATCAACATTTATTATTTGGGCCATAACTGGGAAAGAAAACAGACTTCCCCCATTTAGACAACAAAATTAAATTCCTAGGAAGGCAATAGAGAAATAGGCACAATCTTGAATATAGTTATAGGATAAAATAATATTCTTTTAGAAATATGGTGGAAAACATGGAAAGAATAGTATAATGGCCTGATCAAATATTCCCAAGATATAATTTTGCAGTACAATTCTTTCCAAGGGGCTAAAATTAGATATTATAAAAATTCAAGGTAATCAATCTACTGTAGACATTTTCCCCCAAGAATGCTACTATACTGGGTAATCATTATATGTACTTATTATTTGCAACTCATTTTCCCCAAAGAATTAATAATATCTAAGGAGATTTTTCTTTAGGGTTACAAAGGTTCTGAAAAGTCTTGCAGGATTAGCAACTTTATTTAGGTTAGGCAGGATATGGGCAAATGGTTTCTTTTCCTTTTCTCTCCATCTTATTTATATTCCAATTCCTAAGAATTAAACAATTGTATATTTCCAAATTCAGTTTCTGACACACTATATATTTAGGTATTATAAATACAAACCTCTTGGTTTGTAATTTAAAGTTCTACACAGGGAACGCTACTAAAATAAATATAGGCAGACAACTGACTGGTAGATGAGCCAATAACCTGGAGTAGGAAAAGGCAACGCATTCCAGTGTTCTTGCCTGGAAAATCCCACAGACAGAGGAGCCTGTGAGCTACAGTCCATGGGGTCACAAGGAGTCAGACACGACTTAGTGACCAAACCACTGCCATCACTGTCTCCAGTAGCTTGAGAAAGTCATGTGAAATCTGGTTTTGTCTACTTGCTCAACAAACACAACCACACACCTGCTGTGTGGATAGAGCACACTGTTGGGCCTTCTGAGACCTATCAGATGAAATGCTCACTCCACACCCACAGTTTCTCCATATTTCAATTTGACTTCAATTAAGATGTCACTTTTGTAAGTCCTTCTTGTTACTCGAATCCCTACTGTTGCCACTCCAAAATACATTTTTCCTCAATACTCTTTTTGTCAGCAAACGAGCCAAGCTCCCGCCTTACTGAGATCGTGACTTTACTCTGTTGGAGCTACCTCCACTTCCCCCTCCCCATCTCAAGTTCTACTTGCCCCAGTCAAGAACTGCTGGTGTCATCCTTGCCACTTATCCCTTCTGCACCTGTCATAGTCAATCCCTCACAAGTGCTGCTGAGCTCTTCCCTAGACAGCCCTCAGAGTTGCACCCTTCTCTGACTCCACCATCAGATTAGCACATGCCTCTTATTTGGGACAATATATTAATAGTAGTCTCGTGGTTGGCATGTTTCTTACCTCTATCTCTGCTTAATACTCAAACTAGAGTGATATTTCCAAAGTGCATCTCTGAATGTGTCCCCCTACCACTTATAAATAATCTAATGCCAGGCTTATCTGCACCCAGGCTCCTGCTCCTCTCTACGCTCCATCCCATGGGCCATGCTTCAGTCTTTCATACCCAGCATGCTCACACTGGCCACAGGAACTTTGCTTATACTCTCTCTTTCCTGGAATGTTCTTTGTACCCCTTCTTGCTTGGTTAACACTACCTTATTCTCTTGATTCACCCCACATACCATTTCCACAAAAAGGCCTCCCATGACTTCCTTGTCAGGCCAATCTATACTGCTATTGACTCTCCAGGAACCATGACCATCTCTCTCTTAACATGTGTCATTTTGGTTGGTATCATTATTGACTAATGTTGGCCTCTCCTACTAGATAGTAAGCTACATGAAAACAACACATGTTTAGATTTTGTTCATTTTTTTCCTGCATAGCAACCAGTATAGTTTTGGCTCATAGTATATGCCCAGAAGATATTTATGGAATAGATTTCTTGATTCATAATGCCAAGGAGATCCATGGCTATTCACGGATTTTGTGCAAGTGCTTTCCTGGGTGAATTCCTTTTACTGACCACTCTAAAGAAAGTGAGCCAAAGCTTGAATGATTATTTCTTTTTAGTTGCTCCAAGCACTTTGTATGCCAAGTACTCTCCTAAACTTTGCTTGCATACAGTCATTTAATCCTCAAGAGACGGATGCTATCATATCTCCATAGTATGGATGGGAAAACTGAGGCCTATGTATTAATTAACCTGTCCAGGATTATGGAGGCAGTTCAGCATCACATTCTTAGCACAATGCACCATACCACAGGCTAAGGGCTCAATAAATACTTGTAGAATGAATGACTGACCGAGCAGATGAAATAGCAAAGCTGGTCTAACAAAAGCCGCAGCTCCCTAACAGTTTTTATTTTGCCCACTTCTCCTGGTGCTTGCTGTCGTGCACACACACCTCCACCTTGGCCACTTCTCACTAGAACTATCAATGTCTCCCTCACTTTCCTTCCTGCATCTGCTATTCCCTCTGTCTACCTCAGTCACGTGCTGTGTGGTCAGAGTGACTTTCATAATGCAGCCAGACCCATCACTCCCCTTCCTGAGATTCCTTCCTGGTTCTCATTGTCCTTCGGACACTGACCCAGGTGCCCATTTGGCTGACAAGGACCACGGTGGGTGTCCCGCAGGTGACAACCTCCATCCTGTCCTGGGGGCTTTGTAAGTGCTGATCCTCTGCTCGGAGTACCCTTTACCCTCTGCTCTCCCAGTTAATTCCTACTGGGTCTCCAGGCCTCAGTGCTTCTGGAGTACTGAATAACAACCCCAACAGTATCCAGGTCCCAATCCCTGGGACCCGGGAATGTATCTTAGATGGCAAATGTGATTTTCTTAAGGGCTGTGACCACATCTGTATTCCACTGGAGGCATCACTTTCTTCACATTGTCCTATGCTATCATCCTTCACATTGACATTTTGGTCTTTAATGAACTTGTGTGAAGGGGAAGCGCTCAATCACTATTGATAAAATCATGGATTTGATGAGCCAGTCAGGTATATATATGTATTTGCTAATTCATCTTTAAGTAATTCAACTATGTGCATACATGTGTTCCTTGCAACACTAGTCACACCCGTCAAAAGGTAGACACAGCCTGAAGAACGGATGAATGAATACACAAAGTGTGGTTCATCCATACCGTGGAAAATTTGTCAGCCATAAAAAGGAAAGGAGGACTGCTTCTTGCTACTACATGGGTGAACCTTGAAGACACTGAGCTCAGGGAGAGATGCCAGTCACAAAACTACATACTGCGTGATTCCACTGATAGAATGGTCCAGGAGTTACACCCACAGAGACAGAAAGGTGGTGGATGGGCCCCAGGGGCTGGCTCTGGCTGGGAGGAACAGTCATGTAAAGATTCTTAGGTGTCCCTTCCGCGTGATGGGAAAATTCTGGAACTAGATATAGGCGGTTGATGCACAACACTGTCGATGCACTGAATGTTCCTGAATTGTTCATTTTAAAGTGATTGATTTTATGTCATGTGAATTGTACCTCGATCAAAAAATAAGTACACCACTCTTTTTCAACGGAGTAACACTTCCGTCACAGCTTCCATAGCTGAGGAAGCAGCGTGCCCCGCCTGCTACCCCTCCTCATCCTGGGGTGCTTTTCTCAATGCACATGAGCTACTACACATGCTGAAAGGCCTGCCAACGTTACCTAGAAACACCAAGAGGAAAGCCTGCCATTCTGTCTGTTGGCTTCAGGCAGGAGGAGGTGCAGGAGCTCTGATCTCGTCCCTGGGGGTGTCTCGTGAGAAGGCTTTGCCTCGGGGAGTCAGTGTTTATCTTCGCTCGGCCGTGAGATGGGGAGCGGCAGTGGACTGCTTTTCTGAGCACGTTTAAGTGCGGTGAACACGGCAGGAAGTGGGATGCCCTGTGGAGGGGATGTCCTCCGCGTGCCCCGCTCCAGCACCACCCCCACGGCTGTCGCCTGCTGATCTCCTGGCATAAGGGAGGGTCCAGGCAGAGCCTTCTGCTCCCTCTCCCTAAAGGAGCAGACTCCAGGACAGGCAGTCCTGGGGGCGGGCAGAGCAGAAGGATGATGGCAGTCCTTTCAGACACACCTGCATCTTTTGCATGCGGGCAGTTGCAGTCAGCTTCCCTTCTAGACAACTCCGTCTGGGGGGTTTTTGTGTTAGAAACAGCTGGTGGCGGAAGGCCTGGAGACTAACCAGCCACGCTGCTCAGATGCAGGTGAGGCTGCTGGCTCTGCCCTGGGCACGCTGCAATCCCATCTGCCGGCGGGGTTGGCACCAAGTGTGGCTCCGGAGATTCACATGGCTCAGTGGGACTGAACCTCTCCTGCCAAGGAGAGCAGAGGAGGATTGCGCAAATCCCCGCCAGCTCGAAGACAGATGATCAACCAGTCATCGTGTCATTGTGAATCCACGCCCCCACCTCCCCCCCGCCCTCACCCCCGCCGGCTGCGGGCACTGGTGGTGTTGCAGAGAGAGTGGTGGATTACAGCGACGGGTGAATGCAGAGCTTCTGGTCTGTTGGGAAAACAAAGGACCATGTGTTCACTCTGAAGCTCTCTGTGTCTAGTCAAGACTGTGGCAGGTTAAAAGAGACTGCGGAAGTTGGTTGGAGGAGGGGCTGCAGGGGAAGGCGGGTGCCGAGTGGTAGAGGAAGTAGGTCGACAACGTGTGTCCTGACAGCCCATCACCGACTTCACACAGATCACATTTGCGGGTCATATAGCATCAGGGTCCTCAAGGAGAGAGTCACAGCTGAGCGAGGACACGAAGCTCAAGGTGGGCTCTTTATTCTGAGGTCCTCATTCGAGGATAACAAAGCGACTTCAGACACTCAGCTGGAAATACCAACCAAAGGTTTAAGAAAGGTCCCGATATGAGACCCATAAAAGTTGGCGCAAGGTCGGCTTGATGGTGACTCCATAAAATTCTCGCAAGGGAACCCTGCAGAGCCTGATTTTATAGTCCACTGTTTGATGGTATTTCTCAACTGAGAGCTTCACTGTCTTATGCTTTAGTTGAAAGTATTTAACCTATTACAAATTAGCATGAATAGCACCGAGCTGAACACCCCCAAAATGCTCATCTCAAATATATGAACCTCTTCAGGAGCAAGTGGGCAGAGCTGTGGGGTGGATGAAGGACAGGTGGTGATGTTCACAGAAGCTTCTCCCTGCTGCTGAGCAGCTGTATCACACGCCCCCTGCTGGCAACTCTAGGGAGGCCACTGGATTCTTTCTTGCCCTCTTTAAAATGGCCTTGACCCGCCCTTGGCTCCTAGGTTAGCTAGGACTGAATTTTCAACTTTCTCTTTATAAGTGATTTTAGTAATGTTATCTTATTACTAATACAGCATTAAAATAAATCTAAGAAAAACATTAGCTACAATTCCATAATAACCTAACTGAATAAATGTTTCATTTATTGACATTCCTTTTAATCTTTTTTTCAATATGCATATTCTTGTATTTCCTTATATGTAGTCATTTTATAGATAAATCTGGAGCATTATGTCATGAGTCACTGTCCTTTTTTTTGTTTTTAAAATATTTTAGATTTAAAATTTGTATTTGATTATTTATTTTCACCTAGGCAAATGAGTTTCATTATTATTGTTGTTGAAGTACAGTTGACTTGTATGTTTGGTTTTTTAAATCTCCATATCCATTTCTACTACTCAAAGATAACAGTAGTAGATATCACCCACGCCTTTCACTGCCCTTACAGAATCCTACAAAAACCTATACAAGGGCTTTTCATGATTTTTACAAAAAAATGGTATGTACATTTCTCTGCTCAAGCCATAAGCAGTTCTGGGCCAGTAAATCAGAGATATTAAGGTTATTTCTTAATCCAATTCATAGTTCCTAGAATGAATGTAACAGTGCACTGTGGATGAACATTTAACCTTGGATTTTTTTGCACCTGAAGAAAACAACATTTCAGCAACAGCCTTGGGTATCTGTCCTCAAGTACTGAGGTTTTATATTTTTTGGATGGCTTCCCAAAGTAGGATTTTGGGGGGAGAAGCAACGCCTATTCATCATTTCAGTGTAAACAGCAAGAGTAGCTTGTAAGTGACACAGCAAGGATACGGATCCAAGTACACTGACCTCCAGAGCCTACAATCCCGGCCATTAACACTATGTGACCTCTCTAACCACCGAGATGTCCAGCCAGAGAGTTGAACTTCTCAAAGGAGCAAGCCTGCCTAGATGTGCAATGTTCAAAGAAAGGCAGAGGGATTCACGTGGAGGGGCTCGGGTGGAATGACCTCCATCTTTTCTTCTAATCTGTGATTTTCACATTCCATAAAACAAATTCACTGTATTGCAGTCTGGTGGGCCAAGCAATTTAGATATAACCAGCCTGTTAGTAACTAAGGATGGACATTCTTGGGACATTTCTCAAGGTGACTCCTGCTAGTTCGACAATTACACAGCCACAATTCCTCAGATACAATGAATAACAAAAGGAACTTGGAGAAACTCACTTTGATCAGTCTCTATCTAAAACCAAAGCTGAACCATAAATGGACTATTCAGAAATCAGGATGAGGACAGTAGCACATGCAGCACAGTCATTTTTTTTCATTGAGTAGCATTTTTTAATATTGTTAAGTACAATTATATCTATGCACCAGTTGGGATATCTAGAAATAGATCTTATATTTACAGCAGTAAATCCCTTCTGAAACAAAATTCATGCCCACATATGTATGAATGTAAGTGCTGTCACAAAGGCTTCCTAGAATAGCCCGTTAGAGGCTTTTATTTTTGTAGCACCTTGAAAATGAGCCTCGCAGGAGCTGATGCTTCACTCGAAGCCCCACAGAAGGGTAACAGGCCCATTCAGACAGCCTGACTGCAATAGGAGACATTTCCCTACGGAGAAGACATTAATGGAAAAATCATTTCACGTTTGCATTTTTAATTTTGCAATTTAAAATCTCTCTACATACACTTTCCCCTTTAAAATGTGATTAACCCAAATTTCCCCATCTTTATTATGGCAAAGAGACGGTTATAGTATTCCTTTTGGAATAGCAGCAGAGGCATTATTTAGATTTAAGGAAGAAGGCATGGATGAAACTGTTATTAAACTGAATATGTTTAGTTATCACGGCTATTAAGAGGATTATTAAGGAGTTCATGTGAGTTTTGAGTATGCAGACAGAAGTAAATATGTGTATGTGTGTGGTGGGGAGCGTGCTCGCGGCTTCTCGTGTATGCTTTTAACTACAGGCTCTGTTGGAAGCTGAAGAGTCTTGCTCTGGCACTCTCAGTAAGCTCCCTGTGAGTCCTTGGGTAAGTCACCAAACCCATTGGAGTGGAGTCACGAAGATTTCTTCTGGTTCTCATCAATGACCCCTTCTCTGGGCTTCATGGCTTTGCAACGTTAGTATTATGTCCCACATTTAAAGATGAATAAATGATGTTCAGAGGGCTGGGGCCTTTGCCAAGTCTTCTTAGTAAAATGGAGCAAAATGGATACACGAGACTAGTGCCTCTTTGGTCTACTTACTATGCTGGTTGTAAGTCATGTCTGAAATTTCCACTGCTCTAATTGTAAAGGACTTGTAACAGTGTGGTTACACATCTTTGAATCTATTTCTGTATAAACAAACTAAATTAGTATCCACTTCTTCACCAGGCCTGGTATGAATATATTACTCATGCATATTACATGCTGATTTATTCTTCTAATAATGCATTATTCATTCTCTTAATGGCACATAATGGAAATCCACAAGAACCTCTATGAAAACCAATCTACTGAATGGTAAGGTCATGATAGATATAGTGATGTTCCCATTCTTTGGTTTCCATTTTGTTAATTCCTACAAACAAAATAATACCCAGCTTCTGTGGGTGAACTGCCTGGTAAGTCGTTAAGAGCTATGGTCTGAGGATGTTGGTTGGGAGGTGCCAATTACACTGGTGACTGTGGTTCAAGAGGCTTTCCCTTTGGACTGGGGCAGAGATAGTGACCTGTGCTCCAGGGCCTTGGTTCGGGCTCTGGCTGTGTCATCTTGCCAGGAATGGGGTGCTCCTAGGAGCTGAATGGCGTCAGACTCGAGCATTGGAACGGGGTTTGTTGTTGTTCTGGAGAAGTGCCCACAGCTGGGGACAGTGGGGAGTGTAACAGGGGCCCAGGGTGGGGGTCAGAAAGGGCTTCCTTGGGGAAGTTACTTTTCAGCTAGAACTTGAAGGGCTATTATAAGTTAGCCAGGTGAGGATGTAAATGAAGAAAGTTCTAGGCAGAGGGAACAGCACCTGCTCAGGTGAGTCCAAAAGGGGTTCAGGGCTGGTGGCAGGGATCATTTTAAAGAGATAATAGTCATAGGGTGGCTGGTTCCAGGGTGGAGTTTTAAAGTACTGAAAAAAATTATTTAAGTTGTTGGGGTTGAGTTGGGTTGAACCTGCAGGTAGGGCCAGATGGTCTCCATGGGAAGTCCCCAAAGAATGCGTGGCCCTAAGGTTGGAATCCAGGCCACCCTGACACCCTTTGTTACTACTAGAATTTGGAGAAGGTCAGACCCTGACAAGGGCCAGAGGCTGTGAAGTCAGTGCCACTCAACTGCTGATGATGACAGAACCCACGGGTGTTTACAAGCCAGAGTGCTCAGCAACTTGGCTGTACTTCTTTATTTTCATTTATTGAAGAGCATAAAACTAGACATTTATTGGCCACAGACCATTTTTTGTATTCCTGTAACTCAAAAATGGTTACATTTTAAAAAATGAAGTATTACCTGCTTCAAGTGTATAACAGAGACCAGGCCTTGTAGGCACCCTCTGAATTATTAACACTGGAGACTCTAGCTGAATATTATGCCATGGAACCTTCTTCCCCGACGTACTTTATTACATACACTTGTTTTAACTTTTGACAGCCAGTACCATGAATTGACATAAGATGGAAGTGTGTGCTCCATCGGGTAAATAATAGATGACTGAAAAAAATGGCAGTCATTTTGACGTGATCCATTAAAATGGATCTTGAAGCAACCATTATTGCCTTTCCACGAAGACTTGATGAAAACATGGAGGCTGTCACAGAGGGGAGGCAAAAGGACAGGCCAGGAAGTCAGCCCCGTAAGTGGGCAGGGAGCTAGGGCACATGTGGGCTGCCCACTCCCAGAAAATCACGTGGAGATTGACAACGCTTGCTGAGCCTTGTCTCTAGCTGGTTCAACGACCTCCCAGAGTGGAACTATTATCCTCATACGAGGTTAATAGCCAAGAGGTTGAGTTAGTTTCTCAAGGTCAGTGAGCTCAAGGTCAGAGGCAGATGCAGCACTAACCAGGCCCATCTGACGCTGAAGCCGTCTGGTACCCAAGGAAAAATCAGCAGCTGTAAGAACTACCCAGTCACGTTCTTTTTGGTAGGTGGCTGGTCTCTCCACACACACTTTAGATTGATTTCTCCAATATCCAGCTGCACAAGCCAATGATCATGTCAATATTTGTATAACTTTTACATCCCTTTACACCTGACGAGGGGCTTGGGCAGTATAGTCATCCAGTTTTCTCTGGAGACCGTGGGGTAAGCTGCCTTTACCCTGTGTTTTATTGATGTTGTTGACACGGTGAAGTTAAGGACCCTGAAGAGGGTCCCTGGATATTAATACTAATATTAGCACAAGAATTCAGGTGTTTTATTTTATGTTTTTTTAGATTATTAGCGTTTCCATTTTTATTTTGTTTTTAACTTCAGGGAGTGAAGAGTACCCTCTCTCTTGAGAGACTTCTCAGTCACACATGGGGGATGATCACTTTATAATTTAAACTATAAAGCCTTAAAGTTGGAAGGGACCTGAGATGATGAGAAATAATTACTGATTGCCATGACATAAGGAGGCACATGTAATAATTTAAAGGTAATATGTGTCAGAAAAATGCTGGTTTTCCATTAAAGTGGCCCAGCGGTGATGTGCATTTCCTACTTGGACATGTTCTCTGAATAAGTGGAGGTGTGTTGCTATAAAACATATGAAGTAAAGGTTAGAATGGATATTAGACAGATATGGCAAAAATTATGAAGGTGAAACTTTAAAAGTTGGTATTTGGGAGGTACTTCCTGTGACATACCCCCTTGCTGGGGCAGCCCATCGCCCTTCTGAGGAATTTTCCTCACTCGGATGAAGACCTTGAGCTGGGCAGAGTCACGTGGCAGAGCCCACGCCCTTCTCTAGCCGGTGCCCATCAGCACCCTCCAAGCTCTGCCCTGTCAGCTGCAAAGGGAACCAAGCCCCCCTGGCTCTACAGTTGATGATGCTACATTCCTGTGAGCATTCCATTAAACCCTTCCAGAACACTTTTACAGACTGGGAAGCCGTAATCAAAACCGGCAATCGAGCAGCAGTCACATGGGCAAAATTATATGCAAATAAGAACATGGCTCTAACGCCATCACAGAGTGGATGCAGTGTGATGACATCTAGATGTGGATTATCTTTTTTTAAAGACATCATTCAGGGTCTCCAAGACCAGTGACAGTCCGAGCATCTCCCATGGGGCAGGCCCTTTGGCCCACTTCAGTGAGCATATGTGTGACCACTGTCCACATCAAGATACAGAACAATCTGTGCCCCAGCAGGCTCTCTGCCACCCCCAACAAGGCCATGCTGGTGTTTGTTGCCGTGGGTCTTTGTTCTCGAACTTCATAGAAATGGAATTGTTCAGAATATACTCTTCTGAGTCTGGCTTCTTTTATTCAGCATGGATCACGTGAGGGTCACCTGTGCTGTGTGCCATCCTTTTTCATTACTCACTGTTTCACTTTATCTACCTATCTACCTACCAGCCACCTTTCTACTGTTAATAGACATTTCTGTTGTCTCTAGATGGGGGCCATTACAAAAAACACTGCTGAAGCTGTTTTTCTGTGTGCCTTAGATGGACATTAGCTTTCAGATCTCTTTGGGGACATTTTAAAGAGATAATTGCTAGGCTATAGTGTATACAGATATTTGGGTTTTAGTACATATCACAGAACACTTCCAAAGTGACTCAATGTATGCTCCTATCAGCAATATTCTATAATCCCAGAGACTTCCCTGGCTATCCAGTGGTTAAGACTTCGTCTTCCAATGTACGGGCTGTGGGTTCGATCCCTGGTTAGGGAGCCGGAATCCCACATGCTTAGGGGCTGAAAAACCAAAACATAAAAAGCAGAAGCAATATTGTAACAAATTCAATAAAGATTTAAAAAATGTTCCACATAAAAAAAATTAAAAGAAAAAAGGAATCCCAGTTGTTCTTCAAGTTCCAGCACTTGATGTCGTCAGTTCTTTCAGTTCAGCTTTGGTTGGCATTGGTGTCTTGCAGGTTTCCGAGCCTAAGCCCCCAGACTCTGTCTTTTTTCCTGTTGCTTGCTGTCCCGCCTCACCTGAATCCTTTTCTTGTGTATTTCAAAGTCAACATTGTCAGCTGAGGACTCACATCTCCTTTCTGACCATTTTCAAATCTTCCTCTGTCCCACCTCCAATAAATTTCCCCACAGCTCAATTCCTCGTGCATTTTTAGTTCCTCGTGTTCCCTGCCACTCACTTTGAAGGGGTGTGCCTCTGAAATGTTTCCTGTGTTGGGGTCCTTCCTCTTCCCTCTCCCGGCCACCTCTGCTCTCCTTCAGCCTCCATTTCCTCTTGCCTAGACCATTTTAACCTCAATAAAACGTTTCTTTAAACAGCCCCTTTCAAACATTTTAGAAATGGCTTTAATTAATTTCCTAGACAACTTCTCTGGCTCCTGATCAAAGGGTCTATAAACTCGTAACTGGATTAGTCTAGTAATCAAGGTATTATAGTTAAAGTGGCTAATTTTCTGTCTTTGGTAGCTCACTAAGATTCCTTCAAATGAGGAATGTAAAAATATGATATGAAATTCATTTTCATAGAGGTTTTGTGTTTTTGAAGTATTGGCTCTTTCTATATATCCAGAATATTACCGAGGCCACGTGACAGTTCTTCTGGAGGCTCCAAGCGGGGGGTTGCTTTGTGGTCATGTGTCACAGCCTGTTTCATAAAGGCCCTTGGTTAATACTGGGCTCTAATGCTGGGCCTGGGAAACCCGTATTTCTCATCAGTCTCTCTGAAGTCATCTGATTGGCTGAGACAAGACCAGACCCCTGGCTTTACTATCCCTCTCTTTGCAGAAACTGTCTTCCAACCTAACTAAAAACCCTTGGATTTCCTCCAGATTTGATGGGCTTCCAGGCCGTGATTTAAGGGCAGTGGTGAAGTTTAGTGGCTCTGGGACCTGGGATCAATGATTGCAAACTCCAATATGACTAACTTGAGGTGTGGGGCCAGTCGCCTCACAGGACTCAGTTTCTGGGTTTGTGGAGTCATAATTGTACCTGCCTCAGAAGGTCCTTGTGAAAATTAAATGAGACAACCTGTCTAAAGCCCACTTAGTGAGTGCTATCAGCAATTTGACTATTATTATTTTTAATGCTAAAATAAAGCCCCGAACTGTCCATTTCCTACATTCATCTATTACTTTGCTCCTAATCATATTACAGACTCTCGGCAATTCTCTCTCTCCTTTGTGTATTGTCTTCTGGATCCATCTTCAAACCTCTCAACCAGTCTGTCTTGTTTCCCAGACTCCAGTTGAACAAGGGTAGTTAGTAACTTCCTAGTGATAATCCACATGCTCCCTCACATTTCTCACCCGCTTTCAGTTATCCTGGGCCATGTGACTCCTTCCAGCCTATGGGAAGTGTCACTTCTGGATTGAAGCATTTAAACGCTGGTGTCTAATACCTCAGCTCTTTCCTCCTCTGCCAAATCTACCAAGAAGGTCATGTGCTCCATGTAGCACAAGTTGGCAGAGCCTCTGCCGGCCTGGTTCCCTTGATAACTGTGTGGAGCAGAGATCCCCATGATGGATGTGGAGCTTAAGCAAAAAAGAACCTTTGTTGTATTATGCCTACTAAAGCGTTAAACTTGTTACTGCACTATAACCTAGTCTAGCTCCGACTAACACACCAGCTTTGCTTTTAGACTGACAATCTGTTAATGAGCCTCTGCTCACCGGTCCACATTCCTAACTGTCCTGGAGAGATTCTCAGGTGGAACCTGGCCCACTCTCCCAGGACCCTCTGAGAGCCACCCTCTTGAGCATCTTCTCATGTTAGAACTGGTTGTGCCCAGGGACAGATCTGCTCACAGCCAATGACTATAAAGGGTTTTTCTGGAATCACCAAGAGGTTCTAGGAATTCACTTCACCTTCACCTTTCTCAGAATTACAAGACACTCGACCAGTAAAACATGATAGTCAACGTATCTAGACATCTTTCAATTCTTCAAAGATGTAAGCAATATAAATTCACTGATCCCTTTATCTGTAATATTTTTGTTCCAGTCCCTACCATTCCTTTTACTACCTTTCCTGGCTAATAAACTTCAAATCTCAAAATTAGTGCCATTTCCTCCAGGAAGCCTTCCTTGATTCCCCAGCTAAGTGAGGCTCCATCTATTGTGTGCTCCCAAATTTGCCCCAGGTAACACTCAGAGCATTTGCATTTCTTATTTAAAGTCTTCTCTGCTAAGCTATCAATTCTGTGATAGTGGCGCTGCAGCTGGCTTATTTACCACTGACTCGATGGACGTGAGTCTGAGTGAACTCTGGGAGTTGGTGATGGACAGGGAGGCCTGGCGTGCTGCGATTCATGGGGTTGCAAAGAGTCGGACACAACTGAGCGACTGAACTGAACTGAACTGATATAATGGCACCCCATTCCAGTACTCTTGCCTGGAAAATCCCATGGACAGAGGAGCCTGATAGGCTGCAGTCCATTGGGTCGCTAAGAGTCAGACACGACTGAGCGACTTCACTTTCACTTTTCACTTTCATGCATTGGAGAAGGAAATGGCACCCCACTCCAGTGTTCTTGCCTGGAGAATCCCAGGGACGGGGGAGCCTGGTGGGCTGCCGTCTATGGGGTCGCACGACTGAAGTAACTTAGCATCAGCAGCAGCATACATTCATTTCCAAATTCTGCACCTGGAAGAGAGTAGGTGCTCAAAAATTATCTACTGGTTCATAAAAAGTACCTGCCTTTATAAATAGGAGGGAGAACAATTCAGAGAGCTGCCTCCTTCAAAGTGTTCAGCCATGTTGAGTAAGCCAGCTCTGCTATTAAAATCTCATATCTAGAATGAGATGGCCCTCCTTTGAGATCACCCGTAACTCATTGTACTGTAAATAACTGTTTCCACAAGTTGCTTTCTACAAAGTTTAGTTCCATTTTGAAAATGTGAAATAAATTCAGATCCTTGGTTTCTTGACTCTGCCTCATCTATTAGCTCACTGTGGTACTGGCATGACTTTTATTGGCTAAAATTAGTAGAGTATTCACAAAGAGAAATGTCATGCAAGCATGGCTCAAGATCTCAAAATTACAGAGACTTCTCCCAACTCAGGATAAAAGAACCTTAACACGGCAATGCTCTCTAGACAGTCTTGGTGTCAAATTCTTTTGGTTTTTCATTCTTTAGTATCAGAAAGAAAATTTTCTGTGGAGCAAAGTTTCTAACCACCCCTCCGAGTCAACAAGTGACAGGAGCTATCAGAGAACACTCCTCCTGTTACACATTTTCATGGCAATGATAACAACTTGCCACATACCCCTGTAAGGACTTGAAAAACCAAGTTTTAGAATAAACCACCAGGGGCAAATTTTGAATTAATTTTCTGGGTTGTAATTGAAATAGAAGCAACTCATCTAATACAAAGAGCATGGAACAAGATAATGTTAAACCCACATATATTCGCTTTTCATTTATTTTTCCTAGGGCACGCACACATACACGACATCTCACATATACATATACACACACACACACAGTTTTTATGCTACAGAAGGGTATGTGAATACATTATAAAATTAACTTTTTCATTTATTTTATTTCTAGACAAAATGAATGCTTTGCTTGGTATATTTTTCACTCTTTCATTCACTCAACCAAATATTGTGGCTTTCGGAAAAAGAATGAGTCTTTTTTCAACCTGAGTATAAAACCCCAGTTCTCATATTTTGGTAATATCTTCTGTTTTGACATCTAAGAAGTTCTAAGTATTTGAGAAAATTTGCATTGCTTTTTAACACTGAAAACTTTGACAGGTGGGGTAATTTTCTAGTCATTCACCCCAGTGAATTTAAACTGGTATCTTTTTCTAGCGTGCATCAAGGGAAATTACAATACAGTGTAAGGTTTCTGTCCTGATTACAGAACTCGTCTCCAATTGTGTCACTCAAAAGACCAAACACATGCAGACGTGAAATAAGAAGCATTCCTGACTGTTTATTACCACTTGTTAACTCTTCCTGAGTCCACAAAAAGACAGCAACACCCAAGTTACTGCAGAGACAATAGCAGTGCTTAGATGGAGAATGCCATGTAAATGAGTTTTGTAGTGGTTGTTTCAAAGCTAATCCAGAATCTAATCAGAGAGGCTCAAAGTTGGTTAGGAGAACCCTTAAAAGTAATCAAATCCAACCACGCAGATGAGGTGTGAGTCCTCACATGACAATGTGCTGATTCTTCTGGAAACAGAGCCGAGAAGTGTGAAATGACTTGCTCGAGGCCTCCCCAGCTGACCTGGGGGACACTGAGCACAGAAGGACTGCGTGAGCCTGGGCGAGAGATGGCCTCTCTCAGCCCACGCTTCTACACGTCCAAATGGGGTGCATGAGTATCCCAGTGTTCCCATAACAAAGCACCCCAAACTGGGCGACGTAAACAGCAGACATTTATTCCCTCATGGCTCTGGAGGTCCAAAGTCTGAAATCAAGGTGTCAGCAGGGTTGCTTCCTCTGGGAGTTTCTGCGGCAGGGTCTGTCCCAGGCCTCTCTCCCAGATTCTGGGGTTTGCCGGTAACCCCAGTCTTCCATGGCTTGTGGACATCACTCTATCCATCCATCTAGACATCATCTATCATGTCTTCAGATGGCATTCTTCCTGTGTCTTCTGTGTGTCTCTCTTTTTTAAAAGATGCCACCAGTCACATGGGGTTTCGGTCCCACCCTAATCCAATGTGACCACATCTAATACATTTGCAAAGACCCTATTCCCAGATAAGGTCACATTCTGAGGTTCAGGGGACATGAATTTTATGGGACACTATTGAACCTGGTGGGAACAGTGGCAGTGACACCCACTGCACAGGATGGTGGTGAGCACTGAATGTACGTAGAAAACATAAAGGGGACAAAGGGCAGCGGCTGCCACATAGTAAAAGCACGATGCACGTTGGCTGTGTTAGGAATGGACGCTGAGCCAGGTGGTATGGTACACAGCACACAGGATAACTGCATTCTAACGCAGATGCTGTCGGCTTCTGGTGACACATTTTTAACCTCTAAGACGGTTCCTACTCAGCATATGAGGAACTTTCGGCCCAAAACATTCTCTTGTATTTTTGCCCTTTATTTCCCTAATTTTAATCTAAATCTTCGTCAGTTATTTAGAGATCAGAGAAGGGCTGGCAAAAATCTGATTTTTGTTGCTGAACCAAATATAAAAGAAATTTGTTTTGTCCCTTTTGGAAACATTTCCCAGGTAAAGGGGATCTGACACTTTGGAGCAAGCAGCGTTTTTTCTCCTCTCTTGTCACCCTTTCCTCCCGGCATCCTGGGGGCAGGTTCTGAGTGACAGGCTGTGGGGTTCGGGTTGTATTCAGACCTGACTGTTTATCTTTGCTTGATGCTTTGCAGCTTGGGAACAAAGTAAATCCAATCCAACTTATTTTGTTTCAAAATCCATTTCCCATGGTACTAGCAGGCATTAGAGGCTCAAAGACAATTCGTGAATTGTTTGGCCAGCATAATCCTGGAGCTTAACATGAAGTTCAACTGAAAGAGATGTGGGCTTTTCTTTTTTCTCAAATTTTTGTCCGATCTGTGAAATAGTTTCTGGATTTAGGTGATTTTTCAGGATCAGAGTTAAAAATCTTGCTGGGTTTGATCAGTGGTTCTGTGTGGGTTGGCATCATCTGGAAGGTTTGTTGAAGCCACAGGAAGTCCTGTTCTGTCTGTAAGTAGACGGACCAGCGTCCCAAGCACGTGTGAGTGATGAAACCCTGGTGGTGGGGACATCAGTGCCTCTAAGCCTCATTGGCTCCATGGAAGAATCCTGGAAAGGATTTCACAACTACTGTGGTTGTTCTCTCTTAAAATTCCTTATTCCCATCTGTCAAGATACTTCTAATTTCCTGATAGCATTCTGAGAAGTGGAAACTTTTGCCAAAGAAAGTTATTCTCTCATTGGCTTGTTGTGTATTTTTAATATTCCATTAGACTTCGCCCACTTATCTCTATAATTTCAAATTGTACTATATCATTTAAGGGCTGCAAAAGGATTTTCACAGGCAAGGGCAGTACAATTGTGGGATGGTGTGTTTATCAGTTTTCTCAAAAAGTCATCTAAATTCATATTCCGCATTCTAAGATCTGTGCCATGTTCTCTCTTCATCTCGGAAAGCAAAAAAATTACACACATCCAACTATCACTTCTAATATGAATAAAAAATGTTCTCCACTTTATCTATTCGAAACCAATATCCCTGAAGAATTTAAATATCTCACTCTTTTTCTTTTATTTCTTACAAAACAGCCTCAGGAGAAACCCATCTCAGCCATCCATTTCGAGGGCTACTAGGCTGAGTCGAGAAATCAAATCCCATTTGTAAAACAAAGCAAAAGCATTAAAAAAATCCTTTAAAGTTGAGTTAATGATAGACAAGGAGGAGACGTGCAAGTAAGTATCACACCAGGGTTCCACTATTCAGGCCAAGTTCCTGCCACCTTGCCATCTACCAGCAAGGTGTGACCCCAGGCAAGTTACCAGCCTTTGAGCTTAGTGTCCTCATATGTACGCTGAAGAAAGTAACAGTCCCTCAAACTCAGAGGGTATAAGAATTAAATGAGAATTTATGGAAAGTATTTAGCCCAATGACTGGCTCATACTGAATCTTCAATAAAAGTTAGTAGTTCTATTATTAGTATTACTTTTCATTGCCAAATAAGGACTCTTTGATAACTTGTTTCATATTCTCTGATGTCCTATTCTTTGCCTTTATATGATTTCTTCCCTCTGCCAGGAAGTCTTTTCCCCTCCTTTCCCAGAAACTTTCTTACTCTCCAAGTCAGGGATCAGCAAACTACTGCCCATGGGCCAAATCTGGCCCACCATCTGCTTCTGTCAATAAAGTTTTATTGGAACACAGTCATGCTCATTTGTTTATGCTGTGCTGAGTATAGCTACTTTTGTGCTATAATGGCAAAGTTGAGTAATTACAATAGAGGCCATGTTGCCCACAAAATCTAAAATATTTAAAATGTGGCCTTTCACAGAGAGAATTTGCAGATCACTGCTCTAACCCCTCAACTCAAGTCATCCCATTTCAGCCATCTTCCCTAGTCCTCTGAGACAAAGTTACTTCTCTGGCCACATACTTCCCTGGTCTCACATATCACTTGGCTATAAAGAAGCATCTCTACGCCTGCCTCCCTGCTACACTGCGTGAGCACCATGCAGGTGGGCATCAGTTCTCACATCTTTGAAACCCCAGGCTAGGAGGGCAAAGACCTTCAGAGAAGGCAGGCCCTGAGGGGTGGGGGAGAAGAGGCTTGAATGGGGGCACTTTGGAATCTCAGTTTCCAACAGTAGTCAGGGAAGGGAGAACAGAAGGCTTTAGAGATACGTACATGCTACACACACCCGACATGGACAAATGTACACCCCTCTGTGTACACAGCTATGCTCACATATACACACTTTTGAATAACTCCACATACCCATTATGGGCAAAGATCAAACTCACACAGACCATTTGGGTCTTCAGACCTATGAACTTAGGACCGCCACCTGCCCTAACAGTGAACTAAGGGTATTACAGCCATCAAGCTGTCACATTACCACCACCCCCAGTTGGTGAGCCCCGAGGAACTCAGGATGGAAACAGGATGCCTGCCATCCAGCAGTCACCTGCGCCAGCCACCCCAGCAGTGCACCCCAAGGGGACACAGGATGAGAAAACAGAGGACACTGGCCCCAGAGAGCTGAGGTGCATATCAGAGGAATGACTTCAGGGATTTATTAACTTGAGATGGCTTGTTTTCTTTAATGAACAATAATCTTTTGATGTTCTGACTATGTGGTCATTTTTTGCAAAGGCTCCTATTTATCCTGGCTCCCTCTGCCATGCCTACCACCTCTTCAGAGCAGTCCCTCAGAAGAATCTGAGAGTCCTGTCTCCCGGGCTTGAAGTTCTAAGACTGTCTGCCAGATAAAGCATAACTCTCAATTTTTAGGTTGTGCATTTTTTTTTTTCTGCAGTTGACACTCCTCAGCCTTACATGTGTCTGTTTCATGATGTCTTAAATGTAGAGACCAGGGGTGAAGGAAGGATCTAGCTAGCTTTCTGATTTCATGTTGTTCTCCCAGAAGCAGACCCTAAAGACAAGAACTTGGGTGAAAATAGCTTATTCAGAAGGTAATCCCAAGAAGCACAAGTGAGTGAAGAGGAGAAGTGAGACAGAAAATAAGAAAAAAAAAACACCCCAAAACATGGGCAGTAACGAGCAGGTTATCATTGTGGGCAGCTGGGGTTTGATCCCACAGGGTCAGATGGGAGATTTGGTAGAATATATCACAGAGCTGTCCCATTTAAAGGGTGAGGAAGGGATATTTATTGTCTATAACTCTTGTCTCTCAAGGGTTTCTGGCTATTCTTTGAGCATGAACTCCCCCAGCAGACTGAGCACACTCCCATGGGGAGAGGACGTTCCCAGGCTGACAGCTGCAGGGATGAAGAAGCCCACAGTCCACTGGGAGTGGTGAGTGCTAGGGCATCTAACCCAAGAGCCAGAGAGCTGATGCCAATCGCCATACTGTGTAAGCATGGGTAGGGGATGCATGGCTTATCCATAATTTTCCATTCCATCTCCTCACTCTCCTCTTCAGAACCCCAGTGAGTAAGTTGTTGAACCAGGGACACTAGAAGGAAACTATTACCCTAATTCAGAAGACTACATTTACTAAACAAAAGTTATTCTTAAATTAAGTGATAAGACTCTTGGTCAGTTTTTAATTAAAAATAAAATGGATGTTTGAGCATGCACCATTAAATAGAATTAGGCAATTCATAAAGCTATGCCAACAGGCAGGGTGGGATTAGATACCAACAGTCTAGCTCAGTTAAGCATTCCAGTTGCCTCTGGAAATGTTTTTTGGGTTCTCTAATTCCCTTCCAAAGAAGCAACCAATTATAATTATTCTACTGTTAAGAAAAGGATTAAGAGTATGAACTAGTTAATGCTGCTTCTAAACCCCTTTAAAGGACTTAGTCTTTCTAATGAAGAATGCTTTGAAAATACCATTGGCTTCAAATACATTTGCCTTAATGTATCCAGGTTCCTATATGTATTCTTCATTCATTCATTCAACCATCTTCTGAACCACTATTAAGAACAATACCTCTTTGAATTAATGAGTATATTGCAAACCTTCTCAAGAAGCCCAGAACTGACAAAGGAGAGAGACTACAATCAAAACATCACTTGTCCTTGTGATAACTGCATTAATGGAATGATAAATAATTTGTGTGTGAAAATGAAGAGGGAGCAATCAATTCAGCCTAGGAAGACTGGAAGGCTCCACAGAGGAGATACTCAAACCAGATCTAGAAGGGTACAGAGAAATGAGTAGCGACATTAGCAGAGGAAATAGCACAGCTGTAATAGATACCTACTGGTGCCTAACAGATGTCCCGCACATCCACAGCTTAGTGCCTTAAAGCAATGATAAACATCTAGTGTCTCACAAAGTTTTTGTGGGTTAGGGACTTAGAAGCTGTTTAGCTGAGTGATTCTGGATCCACGTCTTTCATGAGTTGGCTGTCAAGATGTTGGTTAGGCTGTGGTTATCTAAACGCTGGACTGGGGCTAGATGGTCTGCTTGCAAGATGGCTTGGTCACCCTGCTGGTGAGGAGGTGCTGGTTGTTGGTAGGTGGCCTCAGTTATTCGTCATGTGGCTCTCTCTACAGGGCTACTTGCTCGCAACATGGTAGTTGGCTCTCCTCACAGCAATAAGTAATATGAAAAACCAAGGCCTTGAGGACATACAGTGCCATTTCTGCTAGATCTGTTGGCTACACAGGTCATCCCTCTTCAACTTGGGAGGAGGCTACATAAGAGCATGGATACCAGGAGGTGGGGATCATTGGGGGCCATCTTAGGGACTAGATGAAGTACATCATCTTTCAGGGAAAGGAAAATGTTGATGCCATTGGAATGTATTGTTAGTTAGGGAAATAGTTCAGTTCAGTTCAGTCACTCAGTCATGTCCGACTCTTTGCAACCCCATGCACTACAGCATGCCAGGCTTCCCTGTCCATCACCAACTCCCGGAGCTTGCTCAAACTCACGTACATCTAGTCGGTGATGCCATCCAATCATCGCATCCTCTGTCGTCCCCTTCTCTTCCTGCCTTCAGTCTTTTTCCAATGAGTTAGTTCTTTGTATCAGGTGGCCAAAGTATTGGTGTTTCAGGGAAAAATAGTAGCAGGAGATAAAATCAGATGGTAATTTAGACCAAGGAGGTTAAACAAAGGAAGCCTCTACACCTGCTGGTCTTCCTCTCATCTGTTGGGACCTGGACTCAGGAGCCATGGGTATCCCTAGCAGAACTGGATTCTAAGCTATGAGTCCCTCACTCTGAACTGGCCTCTCAGAGAGATCAAAGAGCTTCTCATCTTTGAAAGGATCCAGACTAGTTTTTCTACATCCTCCACTCTGACCAGCCTTGTCCCAGACCCAGATTAAGTGGTTAAAGGCCCAGAAGACAGTGACTTCTTCCCTCCATTTTGAATTTCTATTCCTACATGATCTGATGACCTGTCTTGGTTTGGAATGATTTCAAATCCTGTGTGCAATGAGTGGAATAGCAAATCACAATGACAGCCTCTTTGGGCTCATGTAGATCTGGATGTGACTTCTTCTTTAACCCTAGTCCCTGAAAGTGGATGTTCCCTCTGACCTGCTTTCTCATGAGCAAGGGAATAACAGCCCTATGTCATGGGCTGTTGAAGGAATGGGGAGAAGGAGTGTAGGGTCTGGAAACCAGAGTTGCTTAAACTTAATGCAGAGACAGGGACAACTAAGTTCAAGTCTAAATTCAGAGTTTTAGATCAGGTAGAGTCACGTTTCCTCCTCTTTGCATGAGAGTAAGAGGCAAAGACAGCAATGGTGTGACAGCTAGGTCCTGATGCCTACTTTCTCCTTGCTTCCTTCCCTTCCCCCACCACGTCCTCTCAACTTCCCTTTCCTATAGGCAAACCCATAAGATGGATAAAGGAAAAGCTTGTGAGCATTTATGGGTGGCTGAATGTTCTCACTGACCTGTTATTTGGAACCAAGTAGGACAAATAGCCAAGCAGGTCCACGGGACAGAAGGCATTATTCTAGATACTATCATTTCACTGAAGTGTATTTCCCTTTTCTGGAGGCACTGCTGTTGTTAGATCCTCTCATCACCCGTGCTCAGACGGAGCTTCACTGGTTGCTCCTGAACGTAGGAGCCAGTAGTCTGGAACGTGTTTGGAGGTTCAAAATGTGAATATTGGGGGAGGTGGCAGACTTTAGTGGCTAACATGCCAACAAGATGGCTCTCATCTTCTTCAGTCACAAAGTTCTTTCTTCTTTGCTCTTGGCATGTCCCCATGTTGTAGCAGTGAGCTTGTAGGTATCATAACTCTTTTTGCATTTGAGACACATGAGTTTAGCTCACCATCTCAAAGTGTGTAACTATGACTTATTTATTTCTGCAGTACCAGTATGCCAGAGAGTTTGCTGGAGAGGAGATGAACTCAGTGAATATTGACCACCTTGATCAAAGATTCAGTAAACCTGTGTTTTCTTGATCTATCTGTTGTCAATACTGTGGATGACAAATGACATGGCAAGAGGGTCCCCACTCCTACCTACCTACCTCTCTCAAGGAAGACATTACTAATCAACTACTGAAGAAACCAAATGTGACTCGGAATCCTTCCCAACACAGCACTCCAGGCAGCCACTGACAGTCTTCAGAGTAGGTGAATGAGCTTAAAGCTCCCTTTCATTTTTAAGTGTGGAGACCATGGCTACATCCGTCCTTGGCTACAAGATCTGTCAACCAAGCAATGTACCACACCAAACCAACATCCGGGTTGCGATTCCTTTCCCAGAACCAATTGTTGGACTAGATCAATGTATTCCTTTGGGGGCCACACACACTCAAGCTTTAACGTTTATAACCTGAGGGATCATCTCATTTCCCTTTCTGTCACTGCAGACAATCATGGATAGATCACATATGGAAGCACCGTGAGGGACCCATTTCCCTTGGGCCATGTGAGAGTCAGACGCAAGGAAGGCAAATGCATGGAGTGGCCGTCCAGAACGTCTCTGTTTAGTGAGGCGGAGGCAGGGGAGCGACCCCAGCACACATGGGCTCTCCCAGAGGGAAGAGGGAGCGCTGAGAAGGGAGATGGGGCTTCTCTCAGCTCCGTTAAGCTGGAGTCTTAGATATTTTGTGCCGTGGACCCTTTAGGGGCCTGATGAAGCTTGTGAGCACCTTCTCAGGATGTGCTTTTAAACATGTAAAATACACGCCTAGGATAACAGAGGAAGACAATTATATTTAAGCACAGTTATCAACTAACATAACTAATGTGAAGGTACATGTGCTTCTTTAGCAGCTTATCAGTAACGAGATTGGGTGTTAAATCTAATTACTACATTAATTTCAAAGTAGTAAAGAAAAGTTGCAGGGGAAAGTTTTGGATATATCTGCATCCACTCTGATAAGGTATGAAAACGTCTGTGACTCCAGTTATTAGCAGTCACTGAAACAGCTAGCACTGTCCTGATTTGCCTATGTTCCCAAAAGAAACAGATACAAAATTGTAGTTAGCAGTAAATGAGAATAAATATGAAGCATTTTTCCATCCATGTTCATGCACCACCCCATCCTCCCACCCACCCACCCCACACACATAGATCCTCTCCATAGACATCAGATTAGGGCCCTGGCTCTAGGGAAAATTACAGGAATTTTTTTACAGAGAAGGGAGATTTTAAAGTTGGAAATTTTGATGCTTTGTTTGAGGCTGATCTTTTTTTTTTTTTTAATACAACATTCTCATGTCACCATGGGATTTATTTGGCAGGACACTAATTGCTGGCTTGCATGAATATATTCCCTATTAAAAAAAAACAAAACGCCACAAACAAATGTTACTTAAGAAGAACATTCTTTGAAGTTGCTGAGCTTGTCACCCTGGGATACCAGGTAATCTCATTATCTGCTCCAACACCAGCTACAGTCAGGGCTGAGCTCTGTCTGGGCGTCTGCTGGAACGGATGAAGCTGTTATCTCTGGCCCCGCAGCCTCGGACCAGTTACTTGGAGTGGACATAGCTCCAGGGCTGGCTCCCATCTTGCCAGAGCAGAAAACGCCAAGTCCAGGCCATAAAAGTCCCACTCCGTTTTCCATCACCCACAACAAAAGAAGTGGTCAGCAAAGCCTTCACTTCCCCCACTGCCTGGGGAGACCCACGGAACCCTGAGTGCTTTTTGATGGTGTCCACTCTTTCCTTTCTTCCTCTGTTTTCAAAGCCAGGGAGCATAGCATCTTTAAATCTCTCTCTCTCCCTCTGATTCTGACCCTCCTGCTTCCCCCTTATAAGGACCCTTGTGATTATATCAGGCCCAGATAGAAAATCCAGGATAATTTCTGCATCTCAATATTCTTAGTTTAATCACATCTCCTATGTTCCTTTTGCCCTATAATAACACATTCACGTGCTCTGGGGGTAAGGATGAGGATATCTTGGTGGGGGGCATTATTCTGTCTAACCCACAGATCATGTCACAAGCACCATTTTAGAGGGGAGGAAACTGAAGCTCAGAGAGGTGAAGTGACTTGCCTAAGGTCACACAGCTAACAGGATGCAGATCCAGGATTCAATTTAGGGCTCTAGAGTGCCCAGGCCTGTGCTCTGAGCTGTTATACCACATGACCTTTCTAACTGGAGAACTGAGGGAAACTGAGTTGAGCTTTCAAATGCATGAAGAGGCTCAGAGCAAAGAACAAAGAAATCCCTGCAGAAATCTTATAAATTATAAGACTGTCCCTTAGGTGTGAAGATTTCCCCTTGGTATGGTCTGTGCTTTTCTCTCAGCAGCCTGGACGCATAGACAAAGCAGAAGCTTTGGGGTCAAGTCCAGTTCCCTGGCTCCTCAGCACGTGAATCAGGCAGGTCACGTCAGCCCTCGGGTGCTTGGCTGTCCCTGTAGAGAATGGGTGTGGTGGTCCTGTGGGGGTTATGGCACCGACTTAATGCTTGGCTGAGAAAACAGATGCTGTAATAGTTCACGCTGTAGCTGTCCAATGGGAATACGACATACACTCCCTCCTGTATTAGATAATTAACACCAAGAAGAGGTAAGAATGGAGACGTTTTCCATTCTTCCCCATCTCAGAAACCCAGAGCTCAAGGACCCAAGGAATCTTCCACAGAGAAAAGGAAGTCTGCAAAGCAGTTCATAAGACACAGAGGAGCAAATACCTAAAGGAATTTAATCTTGCCTCCTACTTTTGAGGTCCATAAATAGAGATGCTGTTCATTGAATTTCAACAGTCATTTCTGTAGCTGTTCTTTGCAAAGGTCAAAAAAAAATTTCATTTCCCACGGCTGTCTTAAAAGTATAGAAACACACACCACACTGTATCTATTAAGCTGCCTGCTGGAATTGGCGCAGCGAAAGGTAAGCGCCTGGTCAGCACTCGTACATGATGAGAAAAGTCATCGCCATGGCTGTGCCGCTTCAAGAAATGAGAATGCTTATCGTTTCAAGTGAGGAAATTTTGACAAGATTTACCTTATACACCCTCAAAAACATTCTTTTCTGACATTTGAAATGTGTTGCCTGCGATTCTAGCTGTATTGGTGGAGGCCAGGAGGCTGGGTATGACTCCCACTGCCTTGTCAACGAACAAATTGGCTCACGGGGGAACCAGTCTCTGGACCCAAAGGTGACAGTCATGCTGCCCCTCGAGCCATCTGTGGTGTGGTGTCCTAACCTGGAGTCCTCTGCCCTCCAGACCCAGACACCACTGCGTTCCCCGGTGATGAACAGAATTGCATTTCCATCACCAAAACAATACACAGTCACTCTACCCAAACTAGAAAATACAGACAAAGGCAACAGCTCACCCAAACCTGTTATTCTAAGTACATGCTTGTATGAATTCATTCAGTCCTCACAACGGCCCTATGAGACGGACTGTTATGAGTCCCAGTTTACAGAAGAGGAAACTGAGGTACAGATTCAACCATGCTCTGTATTAGACCACTTTCACACAGTGGAGTCCTGTGGGAACACTGGCAGTGATGTGGGAGAAGAATATTTAATGACATGGGCATGATAATCGTGGCCACCAGTTGTTCAAGCGATGAATGTTCCCAGGACACAGAGCTGGTAAGGCAGGGAGAAGACAGGGCTGAAATTCAATTCAAGCAACCTGGATCTGAAGATTGTCATCTTAGACCCTGCATTGTAGGGAATTTAGATCACTTGCAGTCTGAAAAGGACCACACATTACACATGGACACAAACCCTTTCACACCTGGGACCATGATGGTGTATGCTATGGACTGAATGGTTCTGTCCCTCTAAAATGCACACATTGAAGTCCTAACACAGCCCTCTTCCCCCACTGTGGAATGGTACTGGGACATGGGGCCTTTGGGAGGTAATTGAGGATATGAAGTTCCCTCTAGTGTCCTTGTAAGAAAAAGAGGAAAAGGCCAGAGCCTCCTCTGTTTGGCCTGGGAAGACGTAATGAGAAGACAGGCATCTGCGGCTCTCACCAAGGACTGAATTGGCCAGCACTTTGATCTCTGACCTCTGGGCTCCAGACTGTGAGAAATAAATTTCTGTTGTTTAAGCCACCTGATCTCTAGTATTTTGTGATAGCAGCCTGAATAGAATGAGTTGATGATGATGATGGTGATGATATTGTGTGTGTGTGTGTGTGTATTCAAACAAAAAAGAATCATAGCCCATGTGGTGCTCTGCAGACTGCTTGTTAATATACTGTGAAAATCTCTCCATATTATCATATGTTCTTCTTCTACATCATTTTACATGATTTAATGGAAGCCCAATGGAGGAATATAGCTCAATTTATCAGACAGATCCTCAACGGTTGGACACTTAGTTTAGCTCTTTAAATAAATTCAATAAAACTCCCATAGCTGGATGCATACACACCACCAATGTAGATTATGTAGAACTGTTTGGGCAAAGAATAGTAGGGGCATTTAAAAAAGTCATTTGATTCTTATTGCCAAAAGACCTGACAAAAAAATACAGCCTATTTGTATTTCCACACTAAGGCAGGAGAGAGCCTTTCTCCAAGAACTTTTTGCACCATGTTTGAGAAGCCACCTGGGCTCTATAAGCAGGAAGAAGGCCACCTGGCAGGCACTGCAAGCCCACATCTTAGCACTAAAGCTGCCTCAAAACTCTACCATGTCTTGCTTTCCTGTGTTGAAAAGACAGTCAAAATTGATTTCCTCTGTGAGGTTGTCATCTAAACAAATAATCAGTGATTTTGATCCACATACTGGGGGGGAAACGCATGGGCTTTGGAGACAGGTTGACACAGGGTCACATCTCAGCAACATCAAGCGTCTCCATCACCAGGGGTACTCACCCGTCCCATTAGTTGTTACTGACATTAAATTGAACACAAAGTACTTAGGATAGTGATTGACACATGGTGACAAACAAAACAGGCTCAAGAACGTCACTCCAGTTTATTATCATGACCCTAGTCTCAAACTCAGGGAGGACAGCAAAGGGCACTGGGAAGCCTGAGAAAGTCTCCAGAAGTGTCCCCACCCTGGTCCAGGATGTCTCTGTCTGTCTTCTGGTAGCTAGAAATATCTCAGTTCTCCCTCTGAGGTTCCTTCCGAGCCTGGAGAGACAGGCTAAGTGCCGCTGTCCACTGACTCTTCCGGCTCTAGCTGTGCCCAAGTGAACAACTGCATCTGGGCTCCAGATTCAGCCCAAGGAAGAGCTCCCTCAGCGGGGTATTCTTCCCTCCCCACCTCTGGGTCCTCTGGCAAAGGCAGGTCCTCCCTGGCCTCAGGGCTCTGACAGAGAAAAACAGTCATTCCTAAAGGCTTCATCCAGGATTTAGTCTATAGCTAAACAGCACTTTCTTACTACTTTTCAATTGAAGGAGTTGTTTTCATTATTGCAACTAATTTTGAGTTTAGAATTCATTAGCAAGTATCTGCAATGATCTGTTTCTTAATCGTTTGGAAACGGACTGTTTCTGTTAAAAAGAAAAAAGAAATCAGACCAGTCATCCATGACCTAGTTTCTTTCCCTATAATCCAACTTCAAGGGGGTGATTAATCACTGTGACTCAATATTCTAAGAGAGGACCTCCAGATATAGATACACGCATGCCTGCAACAATCAATAGTTGAAGCTACTGCTACAGAGGTCACTCTGGCCAATAATTTAACAGATCAGGGCTGGCCAGTGATAGCCTGTGGGCCAAGTGCAGACCATTGGCTATATTTTGATGGCTCTCAGGCTAGAAATCTTTTTTCCCAGTTTTTAATGGTTACATTTTAAATGGTTATATAAGTACCTGCACAACAGTCTCAATTTTACCTCTTGGCACACAAAACCTATACAATATTTACTACTTAGCCCTTAAAGAAAAAGTTTGCTGACCTTTCATCTAATAGATGATTCTATACTTTGAAGTCTCATTGTTGAATGTGACATCATAGTGCCATAGATCTCATCACGCTGATCAAGTCTTCAGAATATCATGCTTAATGGTAACAATGAACTTTTATCCTATGGAGAAGTTACCTCAAATGAGCTCCTCCCTTAAAACGAGACTGGAAGAAATGTGGATCCCAGGCATTGTGAGGTGTCATTGTGTCTTGAAATGAGCTATAGCTAGTTTGCCTTAATCTAAGTGTTCTAACCTCTGTTCAACTTCCCTTAAAATGCTTTGCTATGGAAGCACCCCAGTCAGCCAGTGCCTGGCTGGAAGCTGAGCCTATTAAAGGCAAGTATAAAATAGCTGCTTTTCAGGGACTCTCAATCAACTCTCCTTTCCTTAAATGATGGCTGTTCTCATTATGGTTGGAGCAGAGCTTTTTCCTGTTTTCTTCACTAGTTCGAAGCCAGAACTTAACTAGACATTCTTTCTAAATTGGAAGGTATCTCTCCTACCAGGATTGCTAACATGGACAGGATTTAGAAAGATGTTATTTAAATACATTGGGAAAAAAAAAATCTGTCAATGAAGCAACACTTGCCTTAACATGCTAATCAGAGCTCTTGGTTGATAAAGAGAAATAAACTGCTCTCTAAAAGAGATTTTTTTCCAAAAAAGGAAAAGCTCTTTAGCTTTTTAGGGTACTTCATGCAAAATAAGATGGAGAGATTTAAAATGACAGAAAAACAGAAGTAGTCCAAATTCATCGTCACCCTGCATTTTGTTATTTTTACCATATTAAAAAAAAAACAGAAAAAAGGAAAAAGCTTAGAGAATCAAACATTTGTCAAATCTAAAAAGCTGAATCTCTCTTAATGACAAAGTTAAGTATCTTTTGATTTGACATGTGCTGAGTAACTCCTGATTGTCTGGTACTTTAAGGTGCCCAAGAACAGAAGACACAAAACAGGCTGTTGTTTATTGACCTCTTTAACAACCTGCAGAATTTAGATTCAAGTGGTAACTCCTCATCTCCCCTTGATGAGGCTGGGAATCTCTGTAAAGCAGCTCATCATTCACCAAGCAGCCTCGAGTCTGCCTCCAAAATGAGTGATTTCCCACTGACTGCCTCTCCTGAAGCTTACCCAGTCTTCTGTCCAAGTCACAGCTCTGGGAATGCTGGGCTTGCTGCTTAAATATGGTTGGTGGTATTGTAATGGGGAAGAACAGCTCTGACTTTATATTGTACCTGTGCCTTTTGACTTAAACCTCTGTGCTCTGTTGCCTGTGCTTAGTCATGCCGGCTCTGCACCTTTGTATAAGAATGTAGCCTTATAGCCCGAAATATACAGGATACTCAGAAGCGCTGACCTTTAAGAGTCCATTCATACAGAGGCAGAGAGCTGCAGAACAGAGAATCACATTTGTTTGTTGGAGGCTCACAGCAATGCTGTGACCTGACCCAAGTGCACAGCTGCAGGAACAGAGGATTCCCACACCGAGAAGTTAGGGCGGCTAACCACGCCTCTCCCTCATCTTTTGCCTTGAAAGGTGTTTTGCTGAAACCCTTTGAGGAGTTCAGGGTATTTTTGGGGCCACCTATCTCCTTGCATGGCCCTGCAATAAACCTTTCTATGCTCCCAACTCCAATGTTCAGTCTGTTTGGCCTCACGGTGTGCCGAACACACGAACTTGTGTTTGGTAAAAGTTTACATTTAGAGTAGGATACACCCATTATCCTTAGGATGGCATTTGGAGCCTTGGCAATCTTGTACCAACTCCTTGCCCTTTTCTGGTATCTCTCCTTATGACACCCTGAAATCCCCAGTCCCTTTTGGAGTGACATATGGATACGCCGCTATGCCTTCACTCATGCTGTCCCTCTCCCCATGGTGCTCTCCCCTCAGCTTCCTCGTTGCAGAACTCCATTCATGCATCAAGTCTAGTTCAAATAGCACATGTTTGTGTGTATGCGTTCTCACTGCTGGTTAGAGGTGGAAGTAGGCCATGAACCCATAGAGGCTAAAGCCAGCACTCATGATGTCCTTGCCCCACACCTCTCAGACCAGCTTTTAGTTGAGGTCATGCTAGGTGACTAGACAAAGCCCTAGCCTTCAGGGGTTGATTAGGCCAACCCTGAAGGTCTGGGGGGGAATGGTTAGGGTCAGCAGTAGAGTTCTGAGATTCATCCAGGTCTCCTGCTAGAACTCACCCAGAGTGGGGAAGCGGAGCTGGCCCCAAGGTAAGACCCTGCCCTCCTGTCTCTAACCCCATTGCCATCAGCGGAGGCTGGCATGCTTGTAACTGAATTTCAGACCCCAGGGCTCAGCATCATGCCTTATGAATGCCTCATTCTATTTTATTTGCTGTCACAACAGAGCAAGTGGGTTTGATTCACATAGGGTGGTTCACCATCTGTGTTTCGTTTGCAAGCATAATACGTTATTTTTAAAATAATAAGACAATTTATTTACATTTACTTTTCCCCCTTCTATTTTCTCAGCAGCAAGTGATATCAAAAAAGGAGAAAATGATCCCAACAAAAATATTTGTGAGTAAATAGCTCACAGAAATGGTGAGGATGCTACTATTAAATAATTCTGGTCCCACCCACCAAAACAAAGAAAGAGAATATTCCTGTCAGCATGATTGAATTGTGTATAATTACTGCCAATGTTTTAAGCATGATGATAATGAGTCAAATATTAGCATTAGATCAGAGCGGCCTCTGAACGTTTTTTTCATGAGAGTAAGAAAACTACCTCTAGCTTTCATTCAAGGCATGGGAGAAATGCAATCCCTTATTATTATTATGATTCTTCTCAGGCACTTTGACTTGATTCTGCAGATGCAGAATGTGATGATGGTTTAACTGAGACTGTCTTGACCAAACACATCCAATTTCACTATTTTCATATGATGTTCCCACCACCATTCTTCAATTTTCCTCTCTGACATATTTAAAGGACTCCTGAGTCTCTCATAGCTAATGCACTTAAACCCCAAAATAAGTCCTTATGTGACACCATGGGAAGAAGGAAGGAAATTCTCTCAGTTTTCACATTTGGCCCCTAAATTGGGGGCATTATCAAGTTTCAGAAAATCTTTTATCACTTGAAAATAGAAAATAAATTACATTCAGAGTTCTAAGATATTTTATTGTATGTACTTTTTTTTTTTTAAACAGGCAGGCGATCACTTTCCTTAGATTATCTGGAAGATAATACATAATAGGATAAAGGCAAATTCAAACAAAGAAAAGTGCTCAGCTCAAACTCCTTAAAAAGACTAATGATAATGCAAATGTTAAGGCTGCATTTTAAGGGCCTCATTTGGAGACTGTTTCCATTTGCCAAAAAAAAAAAGAAGCATGGAAGAAAAAGAAAACAACCCTCCAAACTGACCATTAGGTACTCTGAGTAGTTGCGAACTGTGCTGGCTGTGTTCAGAAAAGTTGGCTGATTTCAGCTGATGGATTTCAGTCTAGCAGCCAAGATGATCAACTAAATAAACCATTTATCAAATGTTAGGGACCTTTATCTGATTTTATTTTGTAGTGCAGCCAGACATAGCTTAAAAACATAGACGGATCTGTCAGAATGAGGGGCTGAGTATGGTTATAGAAAAGAATGAAACAGTGCCCCCAGTGAACCCAATTTCATTTTGTAGGATATATGGTCCTTATTTTCTCCAAACATCTCCCTGAACATTTAAGCAAGAGACCCAGATCCTCATGCCCATCCTATCCGCCAAGGCGTTCTTGCAGCCTGTTGCAGTTCCTCACACACGGTAGGCATCAGGCGAATAGACTAGATTACTGGGTGACTACACACAAGGGCAAGAGTGAGCTCTCAACTAAAATAAAATAATTTCTTCTGTTTATATATACACCCCTGCGGGATATGGGTCTTGCAATTCTGAGATAATCTGTTAGCTATTTACTCATAAATACAAACTGAAGGAACATAATAAGTCCTTCTATCCCTCTTTATCCATCTCTCTATTCATCCATCCATTCCTTTATCCATCTATCCCTCCATACATCCCTTTATCCATCCCTCTCTCCGTCCGTCCCTTTATCCATCTGTCCCCCCATCTCCCATATATTTGTTAATTACTCTACCTTTCCATCCACCTCTTTATCATCCATCCAACAAATCTTTACTGAATGTCTTATTTACCTGGCATTACATATGTTTGGCAATGGGAGTTCAGAGATGGGACAAAGATCCAAGATCTCTTTCTTTAGGAACTGTATGTTCTGGTATGGTTTCAGAAAAAGTAAATAGAAGAGCTTGTAATGGAAAATACAGTATGTTTTCAAGTCAGACTTGATGTCTATTAGCATCGAGCTTACAGTAAGGCAACGAAAATACATGGTCACTGCAGCTGCTCTCACAACTCAGCTGTGAATCTAAAGGAGTGCAATAACCCAGCCTGGCATCAGCAAAAGTGAAGAGGCATGACTTGCAGATGAGGTGAACACGCTCTGCACAATCTAGGGAGACTGTGACATGTGAGTGGAAAAAGACCGTGGGGTCCTGCTGGGGTCCTCTTTGAGAATGTACTAGATGGAAAATTAAAATGAAAATTTTACATCATATCAACTAAGCTCGGGTCAACCCTCAGACTTCTGGAACCTCCCCACAAGGCAAGGGTCAGACAGGAGCAAACCACTTGCAAAATCTCAGGGGCCCCAGCTCCAGGAGTCTCCATCCCATTTATTTACACTCACAACATTCAGCGCTCAAACACGCCATTTGAGATACTGTGAATAAATACATGGTAGCCACACGTAATAACAGTTTAAGAGACATCAAAGTTTGTAGGGGTGGCATGAAATATTTTCTTAGACATGAATGGTGTGTAGATCAGTTTTAAGTGTTCTGCCCAGATTGTCCAGAAGTAGAATTTTGAAACCACACCTAAGACAGGATGCCTTCTCAGAAGGTCTCCAGAAATAACAAACAACTCCATAATTCTGCTATGGGAACCTTAGGAAAAGCCTAGTGAGAAGAAAACACTGCAAACTGGAAAACACCAATGGGAAGTCTGACGCGTGAGTTCTGTCCCTTTAAATGTAAATAAAGGCACGTTTCGCCTTTTCAGCAGACTTGTGCGGGACAAGCTTAGCATAGCACTCAGAAACAGACGAGGTATGCCTGAATTCAGGGGCATTTCTTCCCTTCAGATTGTACCCATGTTGCCTGGCTCAGCACTGAACTCTTGAAACCCTCACAGAAAAGTGACACTTTTCATTCATTTTCATTGATTTTCCAATTTCAGTTAAATTATGTTGATCTTTTTTTTCCTTTTTTTAATGTATTGTGGCTAGAAAGGCTTAATTCAACTCCCATAATTATATACTTGCAATTTAACAAACACCCAAATGACAGGGTCATGAACTTGAGACACATTGGTACCCCCAAATAAACCTTAAAAATGCTGTGATCTACTATATTATCATTCTGCTTTATAAATAGAGACAAAACATTTTCTATCAGTAAAAATAGAAGCTGAGATAGACAAATCACCATTTCATCTTTCTTTTGCAAGAAGAATTTGCAAGTGATTTTGGGAGAATTAGGGGTTATGGGAAAGCTGGTGTGTGTGTGCGCGTGCACACGTGCACTCTTTCACACACATGCTAGACGGGGGATAAAGGGAGAATTGGAAAGTCATTACCTCCCTCTGAAGAAGATAATACATCAGTCAGGCAATAACAAAAATAAAGAGGTTTGGAAAAAGAATGGGAGACAAAATGGAGGAAACAGACTTGAAATGTTCTTTTTTCTGCTTCCTATTTTTGATGAAAAACCATTGCATGTTCCAAGTGACAATCACAGTTTCAAGGCAAATTTCATTCTCTTCCTTCCCTTCCAATAATTCCCCATTTCCAGCTCTAGTTTCCCACCCTTTACATGTAAGATCTTACTGTCATCTCCAACTCATTCTTACTAATATGTCAAAAAACATACTTAGATGGTACTGGCACAAAGACAGAAATATAGATCAATGGAACAAAATAGAAAGCCCAGAGATAAATCCACGCACATATGGACACCTTATCTTTGACAAAGGAGGCAAGAATATACAATGGATTAAAGACAATCTCTTTAACAAGTGGTGCTGGGAAAACTGGTCAACCACTTGTAAAAGAATGAAACTAGAGCACTTTCTAACACCATACACAAAAATAAACTCAAAATGGATTAAAGATCTAAACGTAAGACCAGAAACTATAAAACTCCTAGAGGAGAACATAGGCAAAACACTCTCTGACGTACATCACAGCAGGATCCTCTATGACCCACCTCCCAGAATACTGGAAATAAAAGCAAAAATAAACAAATGGGACTTAATTAAACTTAAAAGCTTCTGCACAGCAAAGGAAACTATAAGCAAGGTGAAAAGACAGCCTTTAGAATGGGAGAAAATAATAGCAAATGAAGCAACTGACAAACAACTAATCTCAAAAATATACAAGCAACTTCTACAGCTCAATTCCAGAAAAATAAATGACCCAATCAAAAAATGGGCCAAAGAACTAAATAGACATTTCTCCAAAGAAGACATACAGATGGCTAACAAACACATGAAAAGATGCTCAACATCACTCATCAGAGAAATGCAAATCAAAACCACTATGAGGTACCATTTCACGCCAGTCAGAATGGCTGCGATCCAAAAGTCTACAAGCAATAAATGCTGGAGAGGGTGTGGAGAAAAGGGAACCCTCTTACACTGTTGGTGGGAATGCAAACTAGTACAGCCACTATGGAGAACAGTGTGGAGATCCCTTAAAAAACTGGAAATAGAACTGCCTTATGACCCAGCAATCCCACTGCTGGGCATACACACTGAGGAAACCAGAATCGAAAGAGACACGTGTACCCCAATGTTCATCACAGCACTGTTTATAATAGCCAGGACATGGAAGCAACCTAGATGTCCATCAGCAGATGAATGGATAAGAAAGCAGTGGTACATATACACAATGGAGTATTACTCAGCCATTAAAAAGAATACATTTGAATCAGTTCTAATGAGATGGATGAAACTGGAGCCTATTATACAGAGTGAAGTAAGCCAGAAAGAAAAACACCAATACAGTATACTAATGCATATATATGGAATTTAGAAAGATGGTAACAATAACCCTGTATACGAGACAGCAAAAGAGACACTGATGTATAGAACAGTCTTTTGGACACTGTGGGAGAGGGAGAGGGTGGGATGATTTGGGAGAATGGCATTGAAATATGTATAGTATCATATATGAAACGAGTCGCCAGTCCAGGTTCGATGCACGATACTGGATGCTTGGGGCTGGTGCACTGGGACGACTCAGAGGGATGGTATGGGCGGGGAAGGAGGGAGGAGGGTTCAGGATGGGGAACACATGTATACCTGTGGTGGATTCATTTCGATATATGGCAAAACCAATACAATATTGTAAAGTTAAAAAATAAAATTAAATTAAAAAAAAAAAACATACTTAGGAGTTTTGAGAGCACTGAAACTGTGCTAGGCAGCAGTCAAACATTCAGGTGATCAAAGAATCTCTGTTCTCGAGACATTTACTGTCTATGCCAGTGGTGCCCACTAGAACTTTCTGTGATGGTGGGAACAGTCTACCTGTACCCTGGTCGGTAAAGTAGCCACTAGCCACACGGGGCTCCTGATCACTTGAGATTCGTCTGGTCTGATGGAGAAACTGATCTTTACATTTTAATTTCAAGAATGTCAATTAAAACTTAAATAACCGTCTGAGACTAGCTGTTATTGCATCAGGTCTAGACCAAGTGGAAGAGGACATTCGTTAAAGAGAGAGACAAGCATGTAAAGGAGTGTGTGGCCAGTGCCCAGTGAGGCTGCAGGTAAGAGCAGTCAAGGACTACAGGAGCAAGAGGTTGTGCAAGACCCGGGGGCGGAGCCCGGCTTCCCAGAGAGGTGGGCAGGTCTGACCCAGACTCCCAGGAGGAGCTACAGTGAAGAAAACAGAAGGGTGAGGAGAAGGCATTTTTAAATCAAAAACATGGAAGGGAAAATGCACAGGACCCCATAGGGAAACCCAGCGCTCGTCCTGGGGCAGATGGGCTTGCAGAAGTCAAGGGTGACTGCCAGGGGACAGGCCATGGGACGATGTCCTGCTGGGAACAAGGGATCCCAGGATGGGGGCAGATCTGGGTGGCTGATGATGCAGAGCACCCCCAAGTGGGTTGGCATCTTCCTGTGTGAAGAGCCAAGAGGCTCTTTTATGGAAGGGAGCCTGGCCTGCAGGGTTTGACAGGGTGGCCCTGGAACTCGGAGAAAGGCCAGGACCAGGGGGCACGTGCAGCGGGACATAAGTGGGCCAGGAACAACACTCCTAAGTGGGGCAGCTGCCACCAGCTCCCTCTGACAGTCACGAGTGGTCTGACTGATCGTCCATGTATGGAAACTGGGCCCCCGATTTCCAGAATTTCTGATTTTCAGAAAGGCTGGAAATGGGAATAAAAAAAAAAAAAAAGGAATACAAAGTTGAAGTATTTTGATATGGCAACTAATATGAAAACACCCTGGGCCAAACCAAAGAGCCGGCGTGTAGGCTGACTCAGCCCATGGGTACCTGTCTGTGACACGTGACCTGGAAGATGGGGAGATCCCTACAGGGATGGCCTCTCAGGACAAGAGCCGAGCCTGAAGGGAGAGGCAGGCTCCAGAGCACACACTGGCACAGGCAGCGCAGGGCCTGAGAAAGGGGTAAATTGAAGCCACTGGACTCTGTGACAAGGAGAGCATCAGTCATCTCAGTCACCTCCCTCCCATCTCCCCTCACTCAGAGCGGAAAAGTGAGGCAGGCGGAGCCCAGTCACAGGGGCCTCAAGAGCAAGTGGCGGGTGAGCAAACAGCCATCAAGCTGAATGAATGCAAATGACCTCAAAGGACATGATTTTTTCGGTGTGTGCTTTCTGGGGTCACATAACATGTCACTCCCTTGACCCATTTTCCCCATCCAGCCACGGGTCGATATCCCATTGCCGCTCCCACGATATGGAAGGGGTCATTGATGGAAGCCCCACGTCTTCCCGCGTGTGAAAGCCATGTTCGATTCTCGTGAAAGGGAAGTGGTGTGTCTTTCCGCTCACCTCCCGGTCCAGCAGTGCAGGTGACACAACGGTGACAATGTCTCCTTTCTCGGGATCGATGTAGAACATGTTGGGAGACGGCTTGTCAGGCGTCTGCTGACGGATATTGTACCGCAGGAGGGCATTATCCGTGGCTGGGTCATCCGCATCAAAGGCTGTCATCCGCATCACCGTGGTCCCTGCGGGGGTGAGACAGAGAGCATGTGATGGTCACCCGGGGGACAGTGATGGGCCAAGCCCGTCCCCCACCTGGGTGATGGCTGTAGAGTGATGTGTCAATCACTTTCCAGATTATGAAAAGCAAAGCCTTTCCCTGGCTCCCTTAGGTTTTAGCTTCCCTTACCCCCTCCCTCTCTCCTCCATCACGTTAAAAGACCTGAAATATAGAAAAGAAATGTTTGCTGTTCAGCAGATTGACAGCTTAATTTTTCCTTCTGCTGATATGCTGTTTATTTCCATGGGTTTTCATCCCATTGTGGATGTGGCTCTGTGACAATGGCCTTCATTCTAAAAGCTCTTATCGAATGCCTACCACGTGGGGGAGGGGACCCTGGGCCGGGTGCTGGGGAAATAGAGGTGCAAAAAGTCACATTCCCTGGGGTCTGGCAGGTCAGCGATAAGCAGCAGAGAGAGCATATGAAAATATTAACGCACTGGCGGTGCACTGAGAGAGGGTGATGTGAATACGGAAGAGAACAGCCTCGTCTAACCAGGGGCTCGGGAGAGGTCCCTGGTACAGGGCCCAAGGGTGCGTAGGTGTAAGGGAGGGGCGGGGGAGGGCCTCAAAGGGAAAGGCATCCCAGTTACTTCTGATTAAAGGGAACCGGGAACAGACAAGACTTGAGCACCTCTGTGCACAGGCGCGACGACTTGGGTGTTGACAGGTGTTTTTGTGGGGATGTTAGGGCGAGTCTGAGAAAAGCTGGGAAACGACCTAAACGTCCAACAACAGGGGAATTGCTAAAATGATGGCATCCCCACACTAGGGAATGTTTTGCAGCACTCAGAAAAGGTTTGTAGATCTAATGTGTTCTAAGACGAGGGGCTCTCCAAAACTGAAAAATATCAGGTTGGGGAATGTCACCCACAGTAGGCAATTCATGGGGTCGCAAAGAGTCAGACACGACTGAGCGACTGAACTGACTGACTGACTGGCCCACGGTATACCATCATTTCTGTGAGCCTATTAACATGCGGAAAATTCCACAAACTTTATGCATGTATTTTTTCAGGTACAGTTTATGTCCATAAACGGATAGAGGAAGGTCTATAGGGGTGGACTTCACACTGATTTTGGTGGCTAAACTTGGGCAAGGGGAGAGGGTACTGGGAATAATGGTGACGGGAGAAGATGATAGCCCAATCTCTAATGTTTTGATCATTTTTACAAGGTGGATGTAGTCTTGAGATTAAAATTTAATTTAAAGGGATCATGGTTATAAACACCAGTAGAAGCACAGACTAGAACAGAATCAGGCACATTTGCCGGCTGTCCTGACAGCTGTGAGCCTGGGTGACCTGCTCAACCACAGATCTTCACTGTAGTTTACGCTCCTGTGAATACAGGCCCCACGTCCCGATTCTGAATCCTCTGGGTGCACAGCATGGGGGCAACCTGGTGTGAGGCTAAAGCAGTAGCTATGGTTCCCAGCAGGAATATCCAGGAATATCCTAGCTTAACGGAAACACAGAGTCCCTCCAGCTCGGCTACCATCCTGGTGTTCCTTTCCCTTTTATAACAGTGCTTCTTGAACAGTGAAAGCCAGTTTATTCTTTCCCACAATTGGAATCAGATTACTAACCATCAGGTCTGAATGATCAGGCAAAGCATCTGAGTATTCTAAGGTGGGGTCAGTTAGTTCCACAGTCTCAGCTGATTTCACCAACACTGCCTTAGGCCAGATGCCTCCGGACATGTCTGCTACTCTAGGTGTAGCTCTGCCCTTTGCTTCTCTGTGAAATTGTCACAGGGCAGGCCTCAGGGTCCAGGGTAAGAACAGCAAGTTCTTGGCATGTGCAGCAGCCTGCTCCCTGGCCCCTTGCCTTTGGGAGATGGCAGCAAGCCATTTGATTGCTGTGTTCTATTTCCCACTGAGACGCTCTGTGGGATCAGGGTTCTGTCTCCGCCCAGTGGGCCAGGCAGCCACTGCCAGTCTGTCAGCGTGAGTGTGAAGGGTACACTCAGTTGCCTTCATGGTCTAGGAAAACAGGCCTACTTGGGGGTCTCTGCCAGAAATCAGAGGCAGCTTCCAGGCCCACATCTTACCCTGGGCTGAGCTCACTGCGCTCTGAGTGGGCAAGGCCTGGAAGGACTGTGGACGCCACAAGAAACAGTCTCCAGTCACGTACGTGTGACCGGCTGCCTTGTACTTTGTCAGTGTCTAATGAATGCTTGACTGCTGGAATCCGTGCCCTATTTAATTTGCCATTAATTGAAGTTAGAGATGAACAAGCAAAAGAAAGCATAGAAAAATGAAGTCATCACAGTTTGGGACTGTCACAGTTTGTTTCTGGCTTCATAAGAAGGGGGGAAAAAATCACCTCTCAGGTTGATGAATTTTTAGTTTCTACCAGGCCATTCATTAGTCATGTCATTTTTCATTGTTAGTTTTTACAGATTTGATAACATGGTATATGATAGATGGGTTCATATGACATGGATTCTATCCCTGGGTTGGGAAGATGCCTTGGAGGAGGAAATAGCAACCTGCTCCAGTATTCTTGCCAGGAAAATCCCATGGACAGAGGAGCCTGGTGGGCTACAGTCCAGAGGGTCACAAAGAGTTGGACAAGACTGAGCATACACACACAGCACGGTATGATAAAAAGCTATTCTGGAATATTCCCAAGGACATATAGAAGATGCTTTTTGTTTTAATGGATTATTAGGGAGCAAGTGACCTGATATTAAGCCATGCCTTGCTCTTTGCCCAGCATGAGCGCACATGTGGGTCCACTTCTGAGGCCCGCCTCTGTGGGGCGTGAGCGCGCGTCTGGGTTCACTTCTGAGGCCCGCCTCTGTGGGGCGTGAGCGCGCGTCTGGGTTCACTTCTGAGGCCCGCCTCTGTGGGGCGTGAGTGCGCGTCTGGGTTCACTTCTGAGGCCCGCCTCTGTGGGGCGTGAGCGCGTGTCTGGGTTCACTTCTGAGGCCCGCCTCTGGGGCGTGAGCGCCACTTATGGCATCTGCATGGGTCTGTAGCTCTGAAGGAAGCAGCCTGACCTAGGTTCAGTCATAGCTGACTGTGTGAACTCAGGCAAGCCAGCCAGCCTTCCGTGAGCCTCAGTTTCCCCATGCGCCTGCTCCTGACATGAGGACATCAGTAACACTCCTCTCTCTGGTCACTGTATGGAGGGCAACACATGACATAGCTCGGTGCCTGGTAGGTCAGTGTTCAGAGGCCGATTCCTTTATCATCGTCCTGGCCTGGGCTCTGAGCCCATCACGGTGGTGCAGGCAATGGCCTCAGATGGACGCAGGAGCTCAGAGTCGAGTTGTCCATGGAAACTGGCCCCTGGCATGGCAGGAGTCTGGGCACCCGTCTGCTCCGAGTTACCCTGCCTCGCCCTCCCCCTCCTGTAGCTCCCTGCGGCTCCTCTCCCCAGCCTGGCTTTTAAAAGTGCTTTGCTGAAACCCTCTGGGGAGTTCAGGGCTTCTTGGGGCATGAGCTCCAAACTCTGATGGAACCATCTGTTTGGCCTCATTGTGCATCGGGTGCATGAACTTGTACTAACACTGCCACCTTGTCCGCAGTTTTAGCTTGTGGATTTGGGTTTGTACTGTGGAGATCACAAATCTCTATGAACACAAACACATGCGTGTGTACACACACTGACACACCTACACACACACATTCGGCAGCTTCCAACGCTTCTCCGTGCGGTACTCTAATCCTCCTCTAGGATCAGGGCTCTATCCTGAGTCCCGACTTGATGGGCCCATCATCCTGCCCTTGCCTACTCCTCCCCAGGGATGGGATGGTGATTTTAGTACTTCCAGGTTCTGCAATGGCTGGAAAAGCCTCGTAAACCAGCATTTCCTAGATTGTTTCCAAGAGACCCTAGTTCTGTGGGCTCAGTGGAGAAACCCATTTGGGAAATATGCAGGAAGCACAGTTGAACAGGTTTGCCTCCTGAAGGATTCCTAGCATCCTTAATAAGCAAATGCATATTGTGAATCTCCAAGAGAGAACAGAATTTGTAGCATTTCCCAAACTTCTCTGTTGATGGAAACTCTTCATTTTAAGAACATCTTTATGTGATGGATCACATTGTCCTAAATCTAGCTTGTGGGGGACACAGACTGTGTTCTGTTCATATTTATAAGCTTGGTAGCTGACACTCAATAGGTCCTCCATCAATGTCCATTGGGTAGAATTGTAGCTTTGACTTATTCCACAGTGAC